>NC_080059.1:8262810-8635310 GCF_026212465.1 Amaranthus tricolor | reverse complement strand
ATCATTTGTGGTTTTTGTTTAGGTGAATTAAGTAATATCAATTGCTAAGTTTTGTAGCATCACATTCTTATTATTATTATTGAAGACAAATGTGTTGGCATAAGGTTTTTTAAATCTTTGATATTTTCTTACGTTGATCTTCTGTTTTCTGTATTTTCCTTTTACCGTCCTTTAGAGTACCATTTTTGCCCTCTAGTTTATGCCTTTCTCATTCTTTGGTTGAAAACAAAACGAAGTAAAAGCAAGCTGCTGTTGTAGTTTTCTATTGTTGCATTTTTTATATTAAGCAAGGCATACTGAGGCACATAAGAACTCGAACCTAGGCGAAAGGAGAATATGTGGGATTTTCGTAGGCAAGGCAGAACATTTTATTTTTTTTTAATTTTTTTTTCTCGTATAATATTTTGCCGAAAATTTTACTTTTTTGAAAGCCAATAATAAGTAAACAACTTTTAAATATTGATTGCAGCTCCAATTGTTATAATTTGTTTTGCTTCTTGTCCTGATTTTAATTAATTAATTTTGTAGAAAATTATACCAAGAAGATGTTTCATCTACTGGTTGCTGCTTACTCAACCATTAGTGTTCAGGATACAGCACTGTTTTTGGGAATGAGTGAAGAAGATGTGACAAAGTGTGAGTAAATTTCTGTCTAAATGATTAGCTGATTCATAATGATTTACCTGCATGACTTAGCATAATCAACAAGAATATACAATTATATTTTTAACGTCTTAAAGTGGTAATTGGTAAATATGAACGGGATGTCATCCTTCTTGAAGTAAAGAATATAGTTCAAGTTTTATTCATTTACTACAGTGCCATGATTTATTCGAAGAGATCTCTTCTGCAAAAGTTAACGAAGGACCAACTTAATTTATCTGAATATGGTAAATATTTTTAGTTTTGGAGAGTGTCAAACTTGGTACATAGTGTCATAGTCTTGTCAGTTTTATCTTATTAACAATAATATAACATAACAACAACAGCAATACTAGGGCCTTAATATCTAAAGCTTGAGGTCAGCTACATGAACCATTAAATGAGTGCTAATGGTCGTCTATATGGATTCTTCTTCTTCATTCTATTTTCTTACCATCGCAATTTCTACGTCTAGGTCATTCACATCCTTTTTGCTTTTGTCATCCAAGTCATCTTCGGTCTTTCCCATTTTTTTAAGTCTCTTGAGCTCCAACTTTATATCTTTCTTACAGGTTTGCTAATACTCCGTCTTTGCACATACCCAAACCATCTTAGACGATTCTCTTTCATCTTTTCCTCAATATTGCAACTTTTAAACCCTTCTTATATCTCCATTTTGAATTTATCCCTCAAGGTATCCACGATTCCAATGAGGCATTCACATTTTTGCTGCTCCCATTTTTCTACTATGATCATTTCTAAAAGCCCAACATTCTGATTCATATAGTAGCGCTGGTGTAATGGTCGTTCGATAAAATTTTCCCTTTAACTTTAAGGGCACACCTCGATCACATGATACTGCTCTCTATTTCTGTCACCCACACTTAATTCTATAGGTCACATGTTATTTGATATCCCCGCTTCTCTAAAATATGGACCTAAGATATTTGAAGCATCCCCTTAAAGCGATTTCTTTCTCTTCTATATTTATTTAAAAATATAGTGTCTCTCGTTATCTCGTTTGTGCTAAAATTTTACCCCATGTACTATGTCATGGTTCGACTTAATTTGAAACCTCGTGACTCAACTCTTGTCCCCCTCGTTCTAATTTGAATTAATAATTTAACATTGATTGATATAAATAAGCCAAAGAAAAAATAGTATAGAATGGAGTTTAAAATTAAACAAATAAAACCCTGTTTCTTTCCCCCTAAATTTTGTGCTTCCTTCTCTCCACCACAACAGCAAAATAGGTAAATAATCAAAAGCAAAGGATTGAATATGCCCTCTCTTGTTCTTCCTTTATGTGATTGTATGATGGACATGCTGCTTTAGAGGTGCTTTAGAGGTAATTGCCAGAAATTCAAAATAGTCCAAAAAGGCGTTCACATACTAAACCATGAAGAATTTATGATGTAATTTGGTTCTTTTTCCTGCGAGTTTCACGGTGTGGTATATTGAGTGTTCGCTGAATAGATTCTCGAAGATTCTCCATTTTATCTTGCACATAAAATTATATATCAAGGAGGGTGATAAAGTTGGTGGGAGAGTAGATTAGGGAGTGGGAGAAAAAGTTGATAAATAAACTAAATTTTGGGCAAATCAACCCCATGTAGCTTATTTGATGCTCGGAAAAGGATCCTTATATGTCTAGTTCCATTACCCCTACGCCATTAAGTGTGGTGGGAGCTGGGAGGGTCGGATGTACACAAACTTTCCCTTGTTAATAATGAAATTAACAAAGAGATTTTTTCCGATTGACCCTTGGTAGCCAACATCACGTGCAACCTCACATAAATAAGAAGTGTAAATGATTCAATTTCTTGGTAGTATTCCCATAGAAACATTATGGTTTTACACATAGAAATTTCCAATTTATAATTTGGTTCTTGTTGAAATGAATTCTTAACAATACTTAGATTAGATTATTTGATAGTTCCTTTGTGTAGGTGAATCCAAGTTACTGATGGCCACCTGTAATAGCAAAATTGAGAAGTAACCATGTTATTGCAAGGGTTTACAAACCTATTTTATTTAAATGAAATAGAGAATTTTCAAACCCCACTTTTTACTTGGATGATTTCGAACATCTCATCTTATCACCACTTATCATTTCACAAGTCCGAGCCAGTCACTCACTTGTTGGAGTTTGCAATCGTACGACGTGGCATCATTTATTTCTCATATAGTTTTATATATATTTTTTTGTTTCTGAAATTACCTCGCTCTTTCTCTCCCCTTTCCCCCTCAAACACCCACCTTCTTTGTCTCTCCACATGACCTCCTGCTCTTAGACATCAATAACACAGCCATCACCTGATCAACATCACTGCCAATAACCTTCACCTCGAATCTTTGAAAGGGCAGGGACGATAATTTTCTTGTACCATAATCCATTCCTTTTCTAGGATGTCTGAATTGATCTCACATAGTTGATTTTGGGCACAAAAGGGTCAGGTTTTCTTGTTTTTCAATCTTTCAATACAAGCAAGAACTCCATGTGGGCCTCATTTTCCATAGTTTTTATTGGTCTTATTTTCTTCATCTTAATTCCCTGAATTATTTGGTAAATGACTGACATGAATCTTTTATTTTATATAGATGTTTTGCTGAATGGTTGGAGTTTGGACTCGGCTGCTGGAATGTTCACTGTGAAGAAACAATCTATTGTAGCAGAACAGAAATTGGATCCTAGTAAATTGCAGCGCCTGACAGAATACGTGTTCCACCTTGAACATTAGCTGATGATCCTCCCCCAAGAAAGAAAAAGATACTCCTTGATACAATCGACGATTCTTCTATTGTAGCCTGTCGCCCTGTCGGCAACTTCTTGGTAACCTCCCTGTTGATTGCGGTGTTAATTGGTACTTGGTCTTTATTCTTCTATATATTTCTTTCTTCTGTTACTTGAATTTGCTTAAATAGAGGTAGAAGATTGTAAGAAGCTTTGAAAAGAAGATGATGTACTGTAAATGTCCTAGCCTGTTTTACACAGTGCAGCTGATCTCGAGTCCTACTAAAAGAGTAATTCAGTAAAAATGAAAATGGGAATATGGAATAGGAAAAAAATAGGAAGAGTATACATCATTATCCATTGAACATTTTATTTGTAGAATAGAAGTGGCCTACTATATATAGAAGTTCCCTAGTATTTACTGTTCGTGCTAGGTGTTGGGGGCAATTTTTGAGTTACAGTTATTTTAGTATGGTTTAGGGTTTATTGAGTTAATTTGTATGGATTTATTCTCTTGTGGTCCATGATGTGAGAGACCCAAATTGTTGAAGCCTTAGAAGCTTAACAAGTAGGGTGAAGTAATCTAATCCTAGATAGTGAATTTCACTTTGTTTCAAGATTTAACTATGGCCAATGATGTTCAGTGTAACAAAATGAAAAAAACAAAGACTTGTATTACAAGAAATTGAATTGTAATTCATTAGAGGATATGAGCTTTGTGTCTCATATTTATAGGAAAAGGGATTAATACAAGAAAGCCTAAAGAACTAAGAGATACAAGGAATGACAGTTGTACAAGAAACTAACTAACTAAGTTTGTTATAAGCTAACAACCTAACAAACTAAATAATAGAAACAGGAACAACTTCACACTTGGGCACGTGAGGAACAACTTCTTCTTAGTCTTTGGACAAGCTTCCTTGGACCCTTGAGATAACCTACAAACACAAAACAAACAAAGCTACTGATATAATAGAAATTAACCATGATTATCTTTTATATCCCCCCTCAAACTAGGAGGGGGATCACTCACTCCTAGTTTGGATACAAGCTCTTTGAAGTAAGCAGAGGGCGGGATTTTTGTTAGCACATCTGCCAATTGATGTTTTTGTAGGTAAATAGGACAACTGTATAAGCCCTTCCAAGACTTTGTCTCTTATAAAGTGGCAATCAATTTCAATGTGTCTTGTCCTATCATGGAAGACGGGGTTTTTTGCGATGTATATGGCAGACTAAATATCACAATGTAAAGTAACTGGCTCAAGTTTTTCTACCCCAATCTCCTTTAGCAGCCTAACCACTCAGGTCACCTCTAATGCAGCAGTTGCCATTGCCCTATACTCAGCATCTACACTGGATCTTGACACAGTTGGTTGCTTCTTTGATTTTCAGCTAATAGGAGAATTTCCTAGCAACACCAAATATCCAGACATAGACCTTCTAGTTGTGGACATGCCCCCCAGTCTAAGTCAGTGTAGGCTTGGAGTATAAGTTTATCATTCCCTTTAAGATGATGCCTTGTCCACAAGTGGAATAGATGTAGTTTAGGGTATGTAGTAAGGCCTACCAATGTGGGGTTCTAGGGGATTGCATAAACTGGCTTAATGTTTGAACAGTAAAAGCAATGTCAGGCCTTGTATTAGTTAGAAAATTCAACATCCCAACTAAACCTCTATATTTTTCAGCATCTAACAAAGGCTCTCCTTCATGAGAATTCAACTTTAGGTTTAAAGGTAATGGTGTAACAGCCTTCTTAAACTTAGTGATGCCACTGTCATTCAATAACTTTTCAGTGTACTTTTGTTGCATAAGAGTCATCCCTTAAGGACTATAGCTGATTTCTATACCTAAAAAGAAGTGGAGCTGACCAAGATCTTTATAGTGTAGGCCTTGTGCAGATGCTACTTAAGTTGAACAATTTCATTTTTATGATTCCCCGTTATCAAGATATCATCTACATAACTTCTATAATAGTGATGAACTTGTCTTGTCTCTTACTGAATAGAGAATAGTCGTTTTTGGACTGTATAAAACTTAAGAAACATAATTCATCAGCAAGCTTTGCATGCCATTGTCTAGAGGCCTGTTTTAGGCCATATAAAGATTTCTTCAGTAGGCAAACTTTATTCTCAGGGTTTGGTAGGCCTTGAGGCATATTCATATACACTTCCTCATATAGGTCTCTATGTAGGAAGGCATTATTGACATTCAATTGATGTACAATCCAGTTATAACTGGCTGCTACTGCAAGGATGCACCTTATGGTAGTCATTTTGACTACAGGGGAAAATGTCTCCTGATAATCTATCCCTTGTTTTTGATTAAATCCTTTTGTCACTAGTCTAGCCTTAAACCTTTTTAAGAAGCCATTAGATTTTAGTTTAACCTTGTAGACCCACTTGTTGCCAATTGGTTTTTTACCATAAGGTAAGGAAACAACATCCCATGTGTGGTTGTCAGAGAGAGCCTTTAACTCTTTATTCATGGCACCTATCCATTGAGGATTGTAGCATGCTTCCTCATAAGTTTGGTTCAATGTATTTATAATGAGATTGAGCAATCTGTTTATGTGCACTTGATAAAGCATGAAATTGGATTGAATTACACCAATGTGTGCTTTTAGTGGAGTTACACATATAATCTTCAAGATACTCAGGTTTCTTTTTAATTCTTTCAGGCCTGTTGGGTCTGTGAGGATTATCAGTCTTTTCATCCTCAATTCTCACATATGGGAGCTCAGGATCATCATCATGTCATGGTTTTTCACTTATAGACCTCAGTTCTTCTTCTTTGTCAATGTTTAAAGGATCATGTGTTTCCTTTTGCAGTCTTAGTCTCAGTATTATTCATATGAATATTATCTTCGAACAAACAAATTCCCAATATGTGTTTGATCCTTGTCATCAAACCTATATGGAAAACACTTTTCATAGAAGCTTACATCTCTTGACTCAAGGGTAAGTTTAGTTTAAGATTATATAACCTATAACCTTTCTGATTCAAAGAGTATCCTATGAATGTACAAGGGTCTGCCCTGGGAACTAGTTTGTGTCTATCCCTTTGAGTGTTGATACAAAACATAAGCAACCAAACACTCTTAAAAGACTCATATGAAGGCTTGGTCCCATACAATTTTTCATAGGGTGTAATATTATTCAAAGGAACTAGAGGCATCCTATTCATAATGTGTGCTGCACTAAGAACAAAATCACCCCAAAACATTAAGGGTACTTTTGATTGGTGATAAAGTGTTCTTGCAATTTCCGATAGATGCTTGTGCTTGCGTTCCACTACCCGATTCTGTTGTGGGGTCTCAGTGCAACTAGTTTAAAAAAGAATGCCTTTGCTCTTGTAAAATTCCAAGACGTCTCCCTTACTCAATTCTTGTGCATTGTCTGTCCTATAACTATTACAATCAGTTTTCCAAATTGAGTTTGGACTGACAAGTAGAATTTTTTGAAAATGTCAAAGAAATCACTCTTATTTTTGATGAATGTCACCCATGTGGATCTTGAAAAATTATCAACAATAGTGCAAAACATATTGCATTTTAATCTTTTGGGAACTTGATAAGACCTCAGAGATCTATGTGTATCATTTGAAAGATATCACTAGTCTTTATGAAACTATTTGGAAACAATTTTCTTGTTTGCTTACTCAAAGGGCATATAGTACATACAAATTCATGATCAATCTTATTACATTGTAACTCATGAAAAACAAGATGTAACCTATTAAAAGGTATATGTCCTAGCCTTAAGTGCCATATCTTGGCAAGATCAGTGTTGTTGCAACTTCCTGACTGTAGGCAGGCATTGTAAGAGTGTAAGCTTTTACTCTCTGACAGAGATGTGAACATAGACAAAAGCTTTCCCCATTAGGTGTGTTTGTCAAAACGTGCAGGTATCAATTTGTCTTCAAGGTAATAGAGATTATTTCTCAAGTTACCAAGAAGCAAAGGCCTCATCAAAAACCCCTACATGACACACATGTTAGTAATGAAGCTAATTTTGACATTTTGATCCTGGCATAATTTGTATATAGAGATCAAGTTGTATTGAAATCCTGGTACATAAAGTACTTTATTCAATTTCAAGCCATTACCAAGTTCAATAGTTCCTATGTATTTAATCAGAACATGAGAACCATCAGGTATAACTATAGTAAATTGCTTGTTAATATGACTATAGTGTTTGAAAATGTTAATATCACAACAAATATGGTCTGTTGTTCCGCTATCAAGAATCCAAACAGGTTTTAAAGAACACTGACCTTCAGAGTGTGCAGAGGCAGCAATAGTAGATTCTTTGTCCTCAGTTTTGTTGGACTGTGTGTTGAGCAGACTCATGAGTTTGTCATACTGCTTTTGGGTTAGCTTGGGTTCTGCATTCTTTTCTGCACTTTGTGTGCTCACATGTGTTGTGTTGGCCTTGTTGGGCCCATCTTTTCTCCAGATATTAGGTCTATAGTTTGCTGGGAACCCATGAATCTTCCAGCACCTCTCCATACTATGGCCATGCACCTTGCAATGCTCACAAAAATGGCTACCCTTTTTGTTCTGCACATTCTTTGCCTTGTCAACAAATTTTCTCTTTTCAAGTCTACAAGCATCATGTGTTTCTAAGTCTTCATACAAGGTTGTCTTACTCAATTCTTGATGGGTTTGCTCTTGCATCAAGATTCTATAAGCCTTTGCTGCACTTGGTAATTCTTTCATCGATAGAATGTTACTCCTAATGTGCTGATATTTTGGATTCAGTTTCATTAGAAACTCTATGAGTCTTCTACCTTGCTGGATCTTTACAATCTTTTTTCGTATATCACGCGTGCACTCAAAACAGGTACAAGTGGGTGCTGGATAAAGATTGTCCAGTTCATCCCATAGTCCCTTCATTTTAACGAAGAAAGTTTCAACAGTCTCATCTGAGGATTGCACAACTTTACTAATCTTTTCTTGAACAGAAAACAATTGTGCACATGAAGTTTGCCCATACCTTTCCTCAAGTTCATCCGAAATCTCCTTGGCAGTCTTTAACCATTGTAATGTGTTAGCTATAAAGAATCTAACCAATCACAACATTGTTAACCCTATCCCAAGCTTTTCCATTAATGGCATTTGTTGTCGACCTTTTTATGGTGCCATTGACAAACCCCAATTTGTTCTTGTCTTATAAAGCAATAACCATTGCCCTTTTCTAGTCTTTAAACCCAACCCCATTAAAGATTTTGGTAATGATTCTTTGGCCTAAATCAATGAGATGCAAGAAGTATACACTAGATTTGTTGTGGGATCAGCATTCTTCGAGGGAATGGTCTAACCATGATAGCTAACAGTAGAAAGCAAGGAGGGAGACAGAGGTATGGCAAACAGGATATAAGGAGGAAATCAGAAGCTATCCTGCTCTGATATCATGTAAGATGTAACAATGAAAAATAACAGAGACTTGTATTACAAGAAATTGAATTGTAATTCATTACAGGATATGAGCTTTGTGTCTCATATTTATAGGAAAAGGGATTAATACAAGAAAGCCTAAAGAACTAAGAGATACAAGGAATGACAGTTGTACAAGAAACTAACCAAGTTTGTTATAAGCTAACCTAACAAACTAAATAACAGAAACAGGAACAACTTCATACTTGAGCACGTGAGGAACAACTTCTTCTTAGTCTTTGGACAAGCTTCCTTGGACCCTTGAGATAACCTACAAACACAAAACAAGGTACTGATATAATAGAAATTAACCATGATTATCTTTAATATTCAGTGTGTATGAAATGCTCAATGTTACTCGAACTCTTCATTTAGCTTCACGTATCCATGTTCGATCCTTGATGCTCGGACGTTGTCATGACACTTAAACTCTTCAATTTAGGCATAGAATTGAATATATAAACGTATTCAGCACTCGACACTTGGTCATATACCAATATTTAAAATCGTACCTGAGTCCAAGCAACATAGGAAATGCTTTATTATGGTTTCATCATGGTGTTTGAGTGGCCTAGAAGCTTCTCTTCAGTAGGATTCCTCGGTAAAACCTAGAAGGCCTTAGGATGACGGAGTTTGCATTTTGTGTGGATTCATTTGTTGAATGTGATTAGGATATTGAACCTTTAATTGAATTAGCTACTGTGGTTGAGTCTGATGCTCAGAAATCGACCTTCCTAAATCTAGGTCCCAAGTTGTATGCATGTATATTGCCCAAGTCTAGAAGCAGTGGTTCTCTTGCTTGTAATCATACGATTACCTGTAGCAATAAATTAAAGTTGTCATTTACTTGGGTTCACTATGTATTCGATCCTGTGCTTGCCGGTATATTCGTGGGAGTTGTAGGTTTGAGATTTTTGTTGCTCGCATCGCTCACCATATTCCTTTCTCGCATACATCAATCTTCGAAAGCATTCGTTAACTCTTGTGCAATTCTTATCCACTATTGTTATAATCTTAAACGACAAATATTAAATTTCAAAATTTTAATCTAAAAAATTGGAGAATTTTGTTTTAAATTTTCATGGATGAATTGATAAGATGGGTGTTTGCCGATGACAACCATAAGCTACAATGCGTAGTTGGTGTTTGATTCTAGAAAATGGTGGATTTTAAATGGAAGCGTCAAGGTTGATTGAGGAATGGATTATCAGAAAGATGAAAAGGTATTGAATATTATTTGCTAAAGGTGCGCAAATAATTCATTATTATTAGCGTGTGAGAAATGATTTTTGTCTCTTAATTTTTTTTTTTAAAGAATTATTGTGGGAAATTGATGGGTTTAAAGTTTTTTGGTGATTTACTTTAATTACTATTTTTCTTGTCTTGGGTTTAATTGTAATCTAACTCTCTCCTTTCCTTAGCTTACCTTGTAATATTAAAAAAAGCAAGTATTGTATGAGATTGTCTCACCATGAGATAGTCTCATATAATTAGCACATTTTCCAATTAGTGATGACTTTAAGTTAGGATTGGGCACCTTAAGATTATAAGCGATCAGTCTAATGTTATAATTGACCATTTTAATGGTTATAAGTGATCACTTTAAGGTTAATTGATCACTTTAAGATTTTAAGTGATCATTTAAGATTATAAAGTATTCACTTTAAATTTGCAAGTGATCACTTTAAAGTTATAATGAGTCATTTTGACGCTATAAGTGACTACTTTAACGTTATTAGTGATTATTTTGAGATTTGATCATGTAAATGAGCACTTAACTACCGTAAATGTATAATAAAAGTTGAATGAGTATCAAAATATATTGAGGTGAATGGAAGATGAACGCTGATTTTTGGTTTGAGTTTTTTTCTCTAGTTTTTTTTTTTTATTATTATTATTATTATTTAAGCTTCTTAAGTATTATCTGATTTTAAAAAACGAATATATATTTTATTTATTTTTTTTTTTTACTTTATGCATTAAACTTGAATTTGAATTTTCTTTTAATTTAAGTTAAAACATGGTGGAGATATTATTGATTCATTTTGATACAATTTATTTATTATTATTATTTATTATTATTATTTATTATTATTATTATTATTATTATTATTATTATTATTATTATTATTATTATTATTATTATTATTATTATAAATAATTAGAAATAGGCAAAGTAAAAAAAAAAGTACCCAAACGTTTACCAAAGAGAAAAATAATATACTTAATATTTTAAGAGCACATTATAAAACAACAAAGGAAAATAATATTTATAATTCTAAGTGCTATGCATAAGAAACTGAAATATGAAATACTAATTATAATGGTCGAGCATGAGTTGGTAATAAATTTCAAATTCTATGCTATTAAGTAATAAAAATATAATAAATGCTTAAATAATGCCAATTTAAATTATTTTTTAATTTTCTAATTGATTTTTCATATTTTTGCGCTTTCATCAACATTAAAAATATTCAAAATTAAACTGACACAATAAATAACGTGTAAAATTGATAGAATTTAGAAAATGGTAGTTTGGCACTTTTCCACCCAATAAATTTCATTGGAAATGAACATTCAATTAATATAAAGGTTACATTATAAATCGAATTCTAATGCCATGATAAAATTTAAGACATGAGTCTAAACGATCGAAATAAAGAAAAAAAGAAACAATCCACTTACAAGGCTAAAGGAGGTTAACTATTAAAATTAAATGGTGGTAGTAGGGCTACTTTTTAAATTTATACTCCCTTTTGTTTTCATGTTTTTTAAAATAGAATTTATGAATTTTAGTGTTAAATTTTGACTACGATTTCTCATCGATTATTCGATCTATAAAAGAAAAAAATATTCATATGGAATCTTGTTAGATTTGTTTCAATATATGCTTTCTAAATATCAACTTTTTAAAAATTTTAAAAACTCACAATTAAAATTATTTGATTTTAAAATTTACATTGGGATTCGCGAAAAGTGAATAGGAAAAACATTTGAAAATATATAGAGTATTACTTTTTTCCGCCATTTGAAATACATATGGACAACAAATGACCAATTAAACTAAAATGTATAAATAAATACAAATTGTTATATAAGATGATTTTACCGAGAGACACACCTTATATACGGCTTAAATAGTCCAACTCACGCATATTACTTATGATTTATGAAAATATAAATTACTAATATAAAGTCGTTTTACCGAAAGACAATATCTTACAAAAATAGCTCGTAAAAAATTATTTGTGCAAAATAATATAAGAGCAATGTAATATATTAGGAATATATACGCGGATTATACACACCCAATACTATTACTAGTAGGAGGCTTTTTTGTCTAACCTAAATTAGGGGTATTAGTTCACATTTGCTACGTTATAATTATTAAAATTATTTGTTATGCAAATTTATTTTATACTCCACATTGCAGTTGTTTAAGAAATAAAGGAGTTATGTAAAATTTTATTTGGATCGTTAAATTATATATTTTTATAATATTCTGGTTGTTTTTAAGAAATAATAAAATCATGAAAATTTTTATTTGGATTGTTTAATTATATGGTGTTTTTTAAGAGAGCGGAAGAAGGATTTGCAAATGGTGGTTATCGACTTAGAAAAAGCATATGACAACATACCACAACGCATTATTTGGGATAGCCTCAAGGCTAGAGGTATATCATTAATGTACATTGAGGTCATACGGGATATGTATGACAGAGTTTCGGCTAACATTCAAACACCGGTGGGGATAACAGAGTCTTTTCCGGTTAAGGTAGGACTACATCAGGAACGGCACTAAATCCTTTCCTTTTTACGGTAATTATGGAAGATATTTCTAAATCTATCTGGAAGACAGTACCGTGATGCATGATTTTTTCATTGACGATATCGTGTTTGTTGCAGAGACTAAAGAGGAGGTTAATAATAAATTGGATGAGTGGAGGGAAGTTTTAGAAGGTAAAGGGTTGCGCATTAGCCGTACGAAGACCGAATATTTGCGTTGCAACTTTAGTGGGACAACGCCGACTGGCGAGCCATAGATGTACATTGGTGAAGATGTTGTTACGAGAACGACCAAGTACAAGTATTTTGGGATTGATCATTCAGAGTAATGGGGAGATTGACAGAGATGTCAATCATCGAATACATGCGGGTTGGCTCTGGTGACAAGCAGCCACCGGGGTGCTATATTATAGGAAGTTCCCAAGTAAGTTAAAAGGGAAATTTTGCCTGGTGGAAATCAGACCTGCTTTGTTGTATGGGACAGAATGCTGATCCGTAAAGAAGTTTTTTGAACATAAGATGAAAGTTACATAAATGCGTATGCTGAGGTAGATGTGCGGGAACACATTGATGGATCGAATTAGGAACTAAGAGTTTAGAGGCAAACTAGGGGTTGTTCCCATTTCCACAAAAATGCATGAAAATAGATTGAGATGGTTAGGACATGTGCAGAGAAAAACTTTCGACGCCCTATTAAGAAGGATTGAAAGTATCATAGTAGAGGGTAAGAGGAGTCGAGGAAGACCTAGGAGAACTTGGGATGAGCAAATAAAAGTTGACATGCCCGAGTTACACCTCTTTGTGGATCTGACCCGAGATAGGGGTAGTTGGAGGCGCCTTATCAATGCTTTAGACTACTGATTTGCTCTTCACTTAATAGTCGGTGTTCTTGTTCTCTGGCTTTTACTCGCTTTATTATTATTATTATTATTATTATTGTTGTTGTTGTTGTTGTTGTTGTTGTTGTTGTTGTTGTTTCCTTTTAATTGTTATTTTGACTTTATTTTATTTATATTTGCATTGTATTTATCTTTTTATGTTTAAGGGTCACGCCTGGCGATGTGATGCAAACATGTGGAGTCAGCTTCAACCTCACTCGGCCTAGCCATTACAGAGACTGCTCTTATTTTTTCTCGAATCGAGGGATTCTTTGGCCGCGCTCTCCTTTATGGGTATGAGTTGCCACTATCCTTTCCTCTCCAAACCCTGACCATAGTTTTCTATGGGTGGGATACACTGGGTATGATGATAATGCTTGTTTAATTACATACTTTTATAATATTTAATTAATTTTTTATGATTTTTAATTACATATAATATAATTAATAATAATTAAATATATAAATAATTATAATAATACAATTTAACAAGAAATAAAAAAATAAATAAAGACTTTGGACTTTGTTAAACTAAAAATAAATAATAAAAACATAAATGGAATAAGAAACAAACAAGTTGCCTGTGCAAGTGTACATTTCCAACAATTCTAAACGGCTTCATTCCTCTCTCTTCTTCTTGCTTTGTCTTCCCATCTTCTCTCTTAATTGAAAAAAGCTTGGAAACCCTAGCAATGGCGACAACCGTAGAGGGTGAAGACAGGGTGCTTGCTACAGCTCAACAGATAGTCAAGAGTCTTAGAACCTCTAAAGATGTTACTGATGATATGCTTTTCATTCTTTCTACCTTTGATAATCGTCTCTCCAATATTTCTGACCTTATCGGCGGTGGAAACCCTAGTACCTCTACTAGTAACGTTGATTCTCTTTCTATTGAGATTTCCCGTCTTGATTCTGCTGAAAATATCATACTCCGCCATGAAAATCCTTTTAATGAATCTCCTGATGATTCATGTGAATTTCTTGCTGCTGTTGATGAAATTCTTGAATTGATTTCCGATCTTAAGGTCCAAGAAAACCCTAGTTTATCGGATCGTGCTGAATCTGCTGTTCAATCTGCTATGTCTAAACTTGAGGAAGAGCTTCGTAGGGTTCTTTCAAGGAGTGCTGTTCCGATTGATGCAGACAGGTTGTACGGTTCGATTCATCGGGTAACCCTCTCGTTTGCTTCACATGACGGCGATTTAGTCGATGAGGAATTTGGAAATTTTAATCATCCCTTTCATGAAAGAGGAGGGAGTTTAGCTGGTGATGTTTCAGTTGATTTAATTCATCCTGATGTGATTTCTGACCTTCGTGAGATTTCCGATCGAATGATTCGAGCTGGCTACGAAAAAGAATGTTGTCAAGTTTATAGCAGCGTAAGGAGAGAAGCACTTGAAGAATGTTTAGCAAATTTAGGGGTTGAAAGATTGAGCATTGAAGAGGTGCAGAAAATTGAGTGGAGTGTTTTGGATGAGAAAATGAAGAAATGGGTTCAAGCTGTTAAGATCTTTGTTAGGGTTCTTCTTACTGGGGAGAAGCACCTTTGTGAATTGATCTTCGATGGTTCTGAATCTAGTTTAATTAGAGAGGTTTGTTTCGTAGAAACTGCTAAAGGCTGCGTTCTGCAGTTGCTGAATTTCGGTGAAGCTGTGGCCATTGGGAAGAGATCCCCTGAGAAATTGTTTCGAATACTCGATATGCACGAAGCTTTGAATGATACTTTGCGGTATCTGAGGGCTTTATTCTGTGATGATTCAGGGGAGTTTGTTTGTGCTGAGGCTCGAGGTGTTTTGGATGGGTTAGGTGAAGCAGCCAAGGGAACTTTTTTCGAGTTCGAGAGTGCTGTTAAAGGTGAAGCATCCAGGAAGCCTGTTCATGGAGGGGAGATTCACCCACTTGCTCGGTATGTAATGAATTATGTTAAATTGCTAGTTGATTATAGTGATACTTTAAATAATCTGTTAGAAACTGATGAAGTAAAAGAAGAAAATGAAGGAGAACAATCAGAAGGTAGGTTTGATGGAGAAGAAGTGAGGGAAATTTCTGCCCTTGGTCGTCGATTGATGTCCTTGATAAGTTGTTTAGAATCAAACCTTGAAACAAAGGCTAAATTATATGAGGATAGTGCAATGCAATGTATTTTCTTGATGAATAATAAACTTTATGTATTGCAAAAGGTGAAAGATTCTGAACTTAGAAAGCTTTTAGGAGATGATTGGGTAAAGAGGCGTCGTGGGATCATTCGAAAATATGCTACTAATTACCTTAGAGCTTCTTGGAGTAAGGTCTTGGCTTGTTTGAGGGATGAAGGTCTTGGGGGTGGATCAAGTAGTGCCTTTAAAATGGCTTTGAAAGAAAGGTTCAAGAATTTCAATGCTTATTTTGAGGAAATTTATAGGACTCAAACTGCTTGGAAGGTCCCAGATCCCCAACTTAGGACCGAGCTTCGTATATCAATATCCGAGAAGGTTATTCCTGCGTATCGTTCGTTCTTGGGGAGGTTTGGTCCTCAATTAGAGAGCACAAGACATGCTGGGAAGTACATTAAATACACACACGACGATTTAGATGGGTACTTGGCTGATTTGTTTGAAGGAACACCGGGTGTTCTTCACCATATGAAACGCAAAAGTTCGTAGAGCTCTCATTTGTATAGTAGGTATCGCCCTTTCCTTTCACTTAAGGGTCTGTCGAGTGTCGGATTCCCTTTATACCTGTTAGATCAGGTTTGATAACATGCTTCTTTTTACCTTCTTTGCTTTAGTTGATGTCATAAACTATGATCACAGTTTTTTCCCGGTGGAATATGGCTGTTGCTGCTCCTCATAAATCATAATGTAATCATATTGTAAATTTGGTATAGATTTGTCATGTTTGGTTTGACATACTTCATGTTCTTCCATTGAAACACACCAAACTCTAGGATGTTCATATGTTATTCAATGCCTTACGCTTCGATCATGGTGTTTCAGCATCACATTTTTCATGACTAGCTTAGCATTGTATCATGAGTTTGTGAAATCATTGAATTGGCTCTTTTATGCAAATTTTTGTAGCAATTGCGAAAATAATTGAACTCTTCTAGTACCCAAATGTGGTTAGATAAATTTTTTGATGAGACCGTCTCATCCAAAGACATGCCTCGTAGTTGGGTTGAGTAACCCAGTAATAGAAACTTTGTTTTGAGGTCATTTCACCGTGAGCCGATTTTATACAACATGGGCTGATGTATTAAGGCTTTTAGTTTATCTGGGATTGAAGTCTACTTTGATGCTGGTCGGTATAGAGTTTAATTTAGAGTTTAAAAACATGAGTTTTTTTTTTTTTTTTTTTTTTTGATAATTCTTGGAGTTTATTTTATGCTTTAGCATCCGTTGGTGTTGCTTAGGCATTAGATTAGTTGGTACGAGGGGTAATATTCTTCCCATAGTGCAAAATTAGATCGCATCGTATCTGGTCAGTTGCGTTATCAATATTTACCACGTTTTGAAATTGTTAAAAAACTTCCGTTTTGCGCCGTTTTTAAAGGATATCTCATGCTTTCGGCTAATATTTGACATTATAATAACCACATTGTTATCGTATCACGATTGATATATTTGTTCCTTAATACTAATTAAATATAATTTAGCATCATGGAGGCTTCTGCTGATTGGTACTGTTGGATTGAGCAAGGGGCATGTAAGAAAAAACGGTTTGAAGTGCAATTTTAATTTTTATATTTTTAATAATGTAACCCTAGCTTATGAGGGTGACATTGCATTGCATTGCTTGTTCACAACAATAAGCAAATAAGAGATTGTTCTGAATTGTGAATGTTGGTGTCTGGAAACGTGTTGATTATTGCTTCTGGTAGATATTTCTTTTGGTTATTATTCTTAGATATTTGAATTATCATAATATTAATAGTTGCTTTCATCTGTCGCAACTTACTATGTACGTAGACTTTTCTGATCCAGTAAAATTGCATCCATTAGTTGCATTAATTTAGGAGGGTTTACCCATAAATATCTTGTAAAACGCAAATTTTTGTGAGACGGTCTCTTTGAAAGACCATTTTTAATTGGGTCAGCGTATTATATATGTTTTAAAATATTGTAAGTAGGCATTAGGATTAATGTAAGTAGACATTTAAAATATGAAAGTAGGCATTAAGAATATAGTAAGTAAGCATTAAGGATAATGTAAGTAGGCATTAAGAATACATAAATAGGTATTAATTTTCAATGGGCTGGGCTTGAGATACGTTTCTCAAAGAGACGGTCTCTCAAGAAACTAACTGCTTGTAAAATACTTCCTTTGTTTTAAAATACTTGCAATATTTGTTTTTTGGTAATCTAATATACTAATTCAATCTTTTAATATCTCTAATTATATAATAAAAAATTATAAAATTTAATATTAATAATCTTTGCAATAAGACAAATCAAATAAGATTTTACTTAACTATATTTTAACTTATAGATTTATTAATCACAAATTAAAAGTGTTGAATGAATAATGTCATATTTTCTAGTGTTGCAACTAATATGGAACGGAGGAAGTATAAAGTACTTATTATATACGGTCTCTTTTATCTTGTATTATTTTTTATTTGAATTTATCCTATTAATTTTGCACTATTTTCTTTTTTACAATAGTCTAACTCTCGGTCATTTTAATCTCATTTACAACTTATACTCTATTTTCGTTTTAACCATTGGTAACAAACTTACTAGCAACATTTGTAAACAACAGTTCTCGTTTCTTAGTCCTGGTTGTTTTCAATTTCTCCTTGTGGATGTCAGGAGAAGCGTTTTGCTTCATAGACATCCTAATGCTGAATTATGGAGCCGAGTTTATCCTTTTTGTCTTATTTTTCAATTTAATTTTTCTTTTCACTAAATTTTACCTAAATTTTGTCTTATTAGTTATTAATTACTCTTAATTTGTATCTTATTCTTTATTTATAAGCTAAGATATATTTAATTGAGATTTATTTGATTCATATAAATGTAAAATTATTATATATTATTTTTTTATAATTTGGGAAATTTCATGTGGTAACCCTAAATTGTTGGCTTTTTATGTGGTAGATAAATTTTTTTTAATCAACATGGTAATCTTGACTTTTTTGTTTTTCCACATGGTAGATAAAAGGAATTTTTTTTTTGTTAACTTAACGTAATTTTTACCCAGCGTAATGATATTTTTTTTAAAAAAAATGTCATTATCATCCTAATTAAACACATATTTTGAAATTTAGTTGAAATAAATACTTAATTTAACTAAAAATTTAAATATTTTATCTACTACATAAAAAAGTTAAAAGCTTAAAATTATCACGTAAATTTAAAAAAATATTTATGAAAAATTCAAAAATTCAAAATCAGCGGGTGGAAATTTTGATTAGAATAGGGGGAGCAAGAATGTACTTCTATACATAGTGGGAGATAAGATGTTATGTTTGACCTTCTACCCTTGAAAGGACATATGGCTTTTGGAAATTTTGCGTCATCGCCATGGGACTTGTTTTTCGTTTTTGGAACCTTCCTACCCATTGGTGAATGGTATGATCCAAAAATTTATTTTAAATCACTTTAAAAGGTTTAAGTTAAAGTTAGTAACAAAGTTGTGTCGTATAATAAAAAATTTTGCAATCATCTATCTATAAAAACTACTAATAAAAAACAGTCTTAACATGTGTTAGATTATATGTAAAAAATTTTCTACTTATTTTTCATGCTGATGTGGAATTAAAAATTGTCTTTTGTAATTCATTCTTAGTATATTATATATGCAATCTGACAAGACTTTTACTGAAATATCTAAAAATCTTTGGGTCATCCATAAAAATTTGGTAATATATATGATAAATTAGCTCTTAATTAAATATTTGTTTCTTAATTTAGTATATTGAATTTGAAGCAATGTAACGACTGTCTATTATTGAATAATCTGCCAAATTTTTAAAAAGTCAACAAGTTCTTGTCTTATTTCTATAAATACAATATCTTTAATTAGTTAATAAGCGTATAATATTTGCAGAAAATATCTTAAATTCTTTGGGTCATCAATGATAATAATAACATGAAGAAGAATAATAATAACAATTATTATTATTATTATTATTATTATTATTATTATTATTATTATTATTTTATTATAAAATTGTATTCCAATTTATATAATGAAACTTTACAAGAAATTATTAAGAAGTCGAGTAAGAATCTAAGCACCCACATATTTTTAATAAAAAAAAAGATAGCATGTGAAAAATATAAACCTTAGACTTGGTGCTACTAGAGTTGCTCGAAGCAAATGATGCAATCCTTGATAGCAGGTGAGTGCATCTTCACCAACTCTCCAAAAGTGGATAAGCAAGGGGATGATGTCTGGGGTTATTTGTATGATTTTAAAAGACAATATTAATTTAATTTATTTAAATTAAATTTATTTATATAACTTTTTCACTCTATTTATTTTATAATTTAATATAGTTTCTTATATATAATTTATATATATATATATATATATATATATATATATATATATATATATATATATATATATATATATATATATATATATATATATATTCAATATGAAGTATATATAATGTTTAAAATAATAACCAACAACCTTCACATATAAAAAAACATATTTGTAAACTAATTTTTTTAAAATGATATAATTAAATCAAAAATATTTTTTCAATCTCCATGCAAGGCACGAGTATCTATCGACTAGTACATACTAATAAAAGTGCTGAAAAATGACAAAGGACATCCTTAAGGAGCCTTGACAAATGAAATTATTTTAGTGGATAATAGCTGATTACATGAAAATATTTACCTAATTTAAAATTTATTTTTTTAAAATTAGAGCTAAAGTACGTAAAATATAATTTATTTTAGAAATTCTATATATCTAATAATTTAAAATTTGATATATTTAATTGAATGGAAAAAAAAATTCTTAATAAATAATTTAAATATAAATCAGTATTTGATTTTTGCTTTAAAAACGTCAAATATTCGATATATTTAATCACATTAATATACACTTGTATTATTTTTTAATGTTATATCTTAATATATTTTATACTCATAAATTCGTGCATTGTACGAGTTTCTATACTAGTTACTCTATATAGATTGTTAATTTATATCCAATTGTCATAAACAAATAAGGTGAATATATAAACCTTAGAAATGTTAACAATAATCAATTCAAATATGGGCCGAAAAAATTTGCAATTACTCTATATAAATTGTCAATTTACTATGAAGAGTTTCACTAAATAGTTTTAATCATCTCTTTTTCCTTTTTACAACATACCAAAAATACTAGATCAGTTATGGTATTAGGCACAAAGTAGTAGGAGATAATGGGAATGAAATAATTTAGTGACAAAAAAGGATATAAATAATTTGCAAAGATATTATAGGAGTATATAACAATTCTATCAAAATTTGTGTGAAATGAAAATAGATAGTTAGTGCATAACCCCAACTATGAATATAACTTAACTCTAAGGTTACTCATAAATCATAATGTTGTAGCTGAAATCATAATTAATTTTGGGAAATTATCAATGTTACTTTAAGTTTTGACACTTTATCAATGGTACCCCCAAATTTTATCAATAGTACCCTTGTATTATTAAGCGTTTTACAACTTTAACTCTTTTTTACTTTTTCTGTCCAAAATCGTTTAAAATCTTTAACTTTCTTTTATGTTTTGAAAAATAAAAGAAAAAGAAAAAAAGTTAACGGTTTTGGACAATTTTTTACGGAAAAAGTTTTAAAAAGGTTATGGTTGTAAAACGTTCAATAGTACGAGGGTATAATTGATAATAAAAAAACTTAGGGGTACTATTGATAAAATACCAAAACTTAGGAATACCATTGATAATTTCCCATCAATTTTTATAGGTTAATTATCATAAAAATAAAAATAGTAAATTTAAAAGTTAAATAAAAAACCAAATAAAACTATCTATTTTTCCAAAAAAGGAATTCAATTTTGTAAAATACTTTTTTTTGGTAAAATGACATGTTTTATAAGTTATAGCTTTCATGGGAGTTGAGTGCACCACCGTAAGCAAACACTCTCAAAATTCAAATATTTTTAATTAATTGAAAATTAATAATAATTACATGAAATCAGTAAAAAGTTTTCTAGATAACTTTTGTGAGGGGGTGCTTCATTTAGGCGGTGTGTTATAGAGAAATCAATGGTTTGGGAGGTGGCTCGGCCGATAGGATCAAGCAAAGTGACTCGATTTTGTGGTTTGTACTTGAAATTTTATGTTGAGTTGGCTGCGTTTGGTCAGAAGCACACCACCCATTGAACAACATATCCTAATGTGGTTCAAATTAGTTTTTGTTTTTCATTTTGATCAAGTAAGCTTTTTTGAAGAGCTATACATGGGCATCTAAATCTTCCTTAGCTTGGATCGTGCCTATTTAAGTCTGTAGAGGTTATGGATGTAATATCCCTAAAGGTTGTGTGGCTCGACAAAATGGTTCAAAATCTGTATTAGTCAAAGCAACAACAACATAAAAAAAACTACCTAAATCGACGTGAAATAGACAAAAAAAAATTATAATCCATACAACCATCCAAAATGAAGGAGCTTTTTTTTTTCATGTTTTTATGTTGACAACAATTATGCGTATATTAAGAATTAAATATAAAAAAATTCTTAAATAAGATGAGATTTATATGGATAAGTCAACTAACACCAAATAAATGCAAGCAAAAAAATTAAGGAAAAACTGATATTAAGAAAAAACCATATTTAAAAGTCTAACCTTAGCTCATTTGCAAATAAAGGGTTAATTTTTTAATTTATTCTACAAAGGGCTAACTTTTGATGTCTATATGCAATGAATGGGCCAAATGACTTACATCATGTTACACAGGTTACCTTTGATTTTGCTAACTTAAAAACACAAAAAAAAAAAGAGAAAAAAGAAAAAAAGCTGTTGATTCATTTACCCAACCCACCACCTATTCTAATCCATCCACCACCACCTACCACCTCCTACCATCACCTAACGACCCTAATCTCCATTTTCAATCAATTGTTGACCCATTTACCCAACCCACCACTCTTACGGACTTTGGCCACTGTGTTAAGGTAAGCCTAAAGTAAAAAATAAGGCCAGACTTGGCTTACAATAATGTGGCATGAGCGTTGGGGTCTAATTTGAATTACAATAATTTTCTTGTCGTGCAATATAATAATCTAACTTCAGTTGCTGGGTTTCAGCAAATCGATCCGACCTTGGTGCAAAAACTTCAAACTTTTAACGTCTAAAAATTCAAACTATCTAGTTAATTCTTACCTTTTTTCTTTCTGCTTTCTGCTTTCTTGTTCTTTCTACCGTGTCCTGGAAACAAATTTTCAATTTTTTTTATCCTTTTTGTGAAGCATCTCAATTTACAATTACAAATCATTTAAAATTTCATTTTTCCAAATATTTGATACCCAATTTATAATATGACCATACATTCAAGAATTTGAAATTTTCTTTTTCTTCAAAGATAATGTTTGATTAATTCTTGGTAACTCCTATTGATTAATTGAAAGGAGAGGAGAGAGAAAATGAGAATAAGTGAGTAAAGAAGATAAGTGTGAGAAAAGTTTGTCTATCATTTCCTGCATCAATACTACAAACAATTAACCTAAAAATGAGAGAAGAAAAAATTAAGTGAGTGAGCAATGGAAAATTGGGAACAAACTTTTTTATGATCAAACTTTAATCACCATACAAATGACATATACATATCACATAAATTTACATTGCAAATATTTTCATTCCTACCGTTTAGTATTCATTATGGACCGTTTGGCACATGGGATTTCAGGAAGAGAATGAGACTTTGTTCTAAAAAAATTTAAGTCTTTATTTATTTAAAGGGAATGAAAATAGTGAACGAAAAAAAATTAATAAAATCCCTAGATAAAAGTCTTAAGAAGAGCGTTACAATTTTGGTTAGACTTTTATTTTATCTTTCTTTCAAATCCATAACAAAACATAACAAAAAAAATAAAAATTTCACAAATTATTGTGAGAGATGATCTCTCTGAGAGACACATCAGATATATAGGCTAAATAACTCAATTAATACAAATTAAAGAGAAAAAAAAATATGAGTTTCTTATTTTAAGATTGTCTCTTCAAAGGATAGGCTCTCACAAAAATAGCTCAAGAACTTTTATCTATAAATTCTTAAAGGGTACTCCCTCCGTTCCTTTTTGTTTTTCCACATTACTAAAACGGGTAGTTCCATAAGTTTTTCCACTTTAGAATACTTTCCATTTTTGGAAAGTTTTTTTTCCATTTATACCCCTCAAATACCCTCTTTTACCCTAAATAATTTTATTTTATTACTTGGATTCTTTTATTATGACGGTTTGTGTGCAGTCTCATTTAACTTCATCATTATATTTTGCTTCCTCTCCCCAAAAGAAGCCGTTGCTTTCTCTCTCTTCCTTGAGTTTCTTCCATGGCTTTCTTAGCTTTTATCCCCTGTTCATTCCTCATTTTTACTCCATTTTTACTGCATTAAAATGTAGATCGGAATTTGGTCTTCATTTTGATGTTCGTTTTGTGAATTTTGGTTGAGTTTGATTTTTTCAAGCCCTCTGTTTTGCTTTCTTCTTCGACTTCCATTGTTACTGTTTGAAGCTTTTGTTTGTCCATGACAACTGTCGAATCTAAGAGTGATTCCACCATACCATCATACCTTTATGACGGTTTGTGTGACCGTGGAGAATTTTGTTCTTGTTCCATTAATGGGAGGTCACACTCTTATTCAAATGAAATTCTTAAATGGACTAAAAAAGATCTTGAGGCATATCAAAAGGCGATGGAGGATGATGCTACATCTATGTTTCGTGATTCTACCCCTTCTCCTAATGTTGAAGAAGAATTACCACAAAGTGTTCTTGAGTATTATTTGCAGTCTCCATCTCATGTTAATCCTTCAACTCCATCTAAGATTCATGAAGACGAAGTTAATTTGGTTGTCCCTGACACTCCTGAGGAAGTTATTGCTTCAAGGGGTAAAAAAAATCCTAAAAAACGCACGTGAATTATGTAATTTTTTCTTGAATTTCCTTTTAATTCTACACTCATGATAAGTGCTGGTGATGTTTGCTGTTGGATTTGTTTGATTTTGTGATGTTTGATGTTGGATTTGTTCTGAACCTTTTTGATTTCGTCTTATTTTTTCTGGAAGTCTGTTCTTGAAATTTTTTTTTAAACCCCTGTGATGTGTTTATGCAATTACTTGACTTAAAATCTGAAAAATTATCTATAATTACTTGGTTGAGTAGCAATTGTGTACAATCGACACATCATATGATATTTTTTTTCATGTACAGTAATTTGCGTCATTTGTTGTTGAAATTTTAAAAAGCTGAGAGGTTCAAACACCTCAATGATGAATCAGGGGGCAAAAAAACTGAACTGATCATTATATAATGACGTAAATACATATGCATGACCTTAAATTTCCATTTTGATGTTGATTTCATAATTAGTTGCTCCTAAGTTTTATAGAAATAATTTTGATGATGATAAAAAATAAACTGAGGGGATGTAATTTATAATCGTCTTTGAGATTCTTCCACTGCTTCATCATATGCTTCAAGTATTTGTTGATTATGTTGTGCAGCATCTTCATTTACTGTTTGTGTGCCTTGCTGATTTGTGCTTGGGTTGAGGAAACGTACACATTCCCTAACCAATTGTGATGGTACTCGCACTTGTATTCGTAACCTTCCATTGTCTTCTTGAACTTTCTTCCCTAGGTGTGGCTGAACATAGTCATTAGACCCTTTAACCTTTAGGATTTCATTTAAGTTGTGTTGTAATGAAATCCAAACATTGGTTAAAGTCATTGGATGTAAGTCTTCGAATGCATCTTCCACTGCTTTTATTAACTCATTCATGTTCTTTGGCATTTTCTTATGCATAAGTGATTGTATGCTCCTAAAAAAACCCAAATCTAGAATATTACAATCGGGACTATTTGGTGGTTGTTGAGTTAGAATGAATGTAAAGCCCCCTTGCCTGTTGTTTTGTTGCCAAATTGGATCATCATTTGTTATGTGAACCCTTGCATTATCTTGTTGGATGAAAATTATGGATGGACCATCACTTGGCCATTTTCTAAGAATTGCTGGAATTAATTTTTCTATGAGCATGCTCCTATAAACTTCCTGAGTAACCGAATCAGCAGCTGTTTTGATTTTTATGCTTCATGCCTTAAATCAGCAGCTTAAATAAGCTGATTAGGAATTTGTAAGGTCATTTTTTTGGATATTGTACTTGTAATTATTCATTTTACTAATCCATGTATTTCTAATTTGGCCAATGCAAGGTCATGTATTTCTAATACTTCTGTTACTGCTGAACATGTAATTCTAATTCCCTCCTTTTTTTTTAGAAACAAAATTGTAAACTTTCCCAATTTGGAAAGTGATTAGTTTCCCTCCATGTACTTTCTCTCTCTACAATAAAATCAGATTTTTTTTTGATTATTTAATTATATCTACAATTAATTTCTCTCTCATTATTCCAATACAATCATTACTTCCCACTATTACATATTAAAATAATACCCACTACCACCAAAGATTCTAATTTTCTTAATTCCCGTAAAATACCCAAAGTGGAAAAACATTTAGGAACGGAGGGAGTATTATTATTCATCGCCACCCTTTTCATTTTATTGTCGCCCCTACTTAAATAAAATGACAAAAATACCCCTGCACTTTAAATTTGTTTAACACACTTAAATCTCACTTAATAACACTATTATCACTTTAAAAAAATTAAATTAAAAGTTTAAAAGTAATCCCGAACATTTTTATTGCGACCCTATATATATTGAATTTCCAATAGCGCCCCTGCATAATATACGAACTCAAACAGTCTATGAAGGGCCATGCCCCTTAAAAGCTTGTCATTCGGCAAATAAATCTCAAACATCATCAATGTATGGATCAACAACCTGTCTTTCCCGGGGCTCATATCCGCAACAGGAGGAAATCTCAGTAATGGAGTGACTACACTCGGCCATTCATTTAGAAACTGCAATAAAAAAAGGGTGTGAACAAGATAATAAACAACATTTAAATAACACAAACACATAATAGGAAATAAATAAATTGAAAAAACTAACGTATTCCACTATGCTTTCAGCTGGACCAAAACCGGCACTCGATCCTTCACTGGGGAGGACATATGGGTGGGAGGACACTCTGAACCAGTCAATGTAACTCGGATCAGCCTTTGATGGAACAGATGCTCGACGAAGTGCCTGATCACCAACGCGGGCACAATAGGGGAACCTACTCCATGCCTCTGTGTAAATAGACGGAAAAGCAAAGGTGACGGAATAGGTACCCTGAGCCGGTCGTAGAGCGTGTGGGTCTCATAGGAGTAGGGGGAATAGCCTGCACAAAGCCCAGCTGTTGCACTGTCCTCTCCGAAAAATATACCTCGACGATATCAAAGCAAGTGATACCCCCGATTTAGGCGGTGCGTGGGTGCTCATTTAGCAATGCTCTTGCAGAAGTCATGTACGGAGTCCATTCCACCTGCATACAAGCAGAATTAACATAAAAAAATATATCTAAATCAAAAATAAAATGTATAACAACGTGTGTAACACCCCGTAATTTATCGGGTTTAAGAAATAATATAATAAAATAAAATAAATACGTATTATTAAATTATATTATTTCACATATATAATTTTAAGAAGTAAAGTGAGTTAAATTTTAACGGTAACGAGTTTTATCGCGTACGAGACTATCGCGTAACGTTCTTTTTATTTTAACAATAATATAATAATGACTTAATTAATTAATTAAATTAAATTAAAAAAAAAAATAATAATGAGAGGGGAGTGAAGGGGTGGCCGGTTGTGATGAGGAGGAAGGGGAGGAGTTTGTAACTCCTCTCATAAGTGAGTATTATGGCATAATTAAACTCACCTCTTAAGTGCCTATTAATCCTTAAGCATCATTGAGTTGCCTCACTTTTCCTAAGCTTTCAAAGTGAACAAAAAATTCAGAAATTTTCCCTCTTTCTTGATCTTGTTTCGGTATTCAAGGAAAAAAAAAAAAAAAAAAAAAACTTTGTTCAATTCAATCTTCAAATCAAAGGGTAAGTAAGTTGAGTTGTTAATTATAAATTTTATTTATAAGAAATTCTAGTATGAGATTATATAATATTTCTTTCAATATGATGATATCCTATGACTTATTAGGAGGATTGAGTATTTTACATAAGTTTTCTTTTATAATCCTTTGATAAAATTGATTTGTCAAAAGGGTTAAATCATATCTCTGTTATGCAAAATTTTCCTTGATTTACATTCTTTAACAAAGTTTAAATTTGTTATAAGAATAAAGTTTATACAAAGGTTAAAAATGTATTTATTTTATGCCTTATATTTCTCTAGCAAGATGTTAGTTTGTTAGAAGAAATTTTAAGTGTATGGATTAAGTAATGTAGGTATCCATGAGTTTATAAATCCTTTAACAAAATTTGATTTGTTTAAAGGATTGTCCTTATATAGGTGTTTGATTCAAAAATGATGATATATGATTCTCTACAAAATTTTAATTTGATAAGAGAATCAAGTATTTAATTTAATTGTCAAGGGTTATGAAACTTTAATTGCTTTTGAAGGATGTTGTGGATGAATATTTTTAAATTGTTAGTTTTGTGTTTTGATGATGGTTTGGATTGTTGATGGGATTTTATGTATTGTTACATGTGTGGAAATATCAAGTGGATGGTGGGATAGGAGATTTGGTTTTATTTGTTTTATTTTAGTAAAAGGTAAATTTGGTTTTGGTTAGGTATATTTTGATATGGGGATTTAAAAAGGGATTAAATAATTTAAATAGAAAAATATATATATATAAATATAATAAAAAAATAATTTAAGTAGCGGGAATTTTCGGACAGCAGCTGCTGCCTCGGTAGTGGCGCTCCGATCCGAGTATCGGGTGTGTTTCGTTGTGGTTTTATTTAACCGATGCGTTTTTTTTTAAAAACTCGTTAAAACGCTTAAAATAATTAAAAATAGTAATCGGATGCTAGAAATTATGAAATTTGGTACCCAAGATAATTGATGCGTTCCGGACGCAGCGGTGAAGTCGGATTTTTAATTTGAATTTTCTAAACTGTCCGATTTGGCCATAAAAGTTTCTGGTCAGAATGGGAATTTTGGAGCGATCATGAATTGGATGAAAACATTTGAAATTATCAAGTCTTTGTGATATTTTAGTAGTATGGAGTGGATTGTTTGTGTAAACCCGTTATTAAACGTGGTCGTTTTGTGTGTTTGTTAATTAGGACCTCGATTCATAAGAGGGTGAAATTCTTGTCGTGCGTAAACGTCGTTTGGATTTGCTGTGCTTAAAGGTACACGCTTAGACCATACTGTTTATATGGTTGTGCAAGTAATGTTGTTTTATTCCTAATCAAGGCATTGTAATCACATAAGGATTAGACACCTCAAATAATATGAAATGATTATGTGGAAATTGAGAATTTATGGATATGTTACCCAAAAGGGTTAACAAATAAGTTGGAAACTATCAACTATTTTTCCCATGGCATTCAGGGATCTTTATGATCACCATGGGGGTATGCATACTTAACCTTTGGCGACCCGAACAGGACGGGCAACGTCTTAGGTAGGTGGTTGCCTTGGGATTAGCTCTCCTAAGTGTATTCCACCAAAACAAATTTGGAATATGACTTGTACGACCCGAACAGGACGGGCAACGTTACAAGGTTTGGAAATAATGAATAAAGATTACATAATAGAGCCTTTGCATGCTAGGGTAAACACAATGCTTGTATTCAACCTGTTTTGTATATGTATGAAGTCTCTGACGTGTATTGGTTGTTCTTTGGAACCTGCTACGTGTTATCATATGACGTGCAGCAGGTTAATTGCAGGAGGGGGCTGGAGTGAGGATTCAGCTTAGAACCCGTAACTATCAAGTCTAGACTTACTTTGTAATGAGTCTAAATACCTCAGTTTATGTAAACAAAGTTTATGATGTTTTCTTTTTATTTCGTACAACTTTTAGCTAGTCTAGAGGCCGGTGGGCTCTCGAGTTGTATGTAAAGACTTCCGCTGTTTGGTTTGGTTTTGTTTTGTTTAGCGCTATTTTATTTGTTGACCATATTCCTTTACCGTTGGAACGTTGACGATCCGAGTAAGGATGAGTTTTCTTGCGTCCGTTTGTGAGCCGGATTCATGTTCTCACATAATATTCCGGGTCACTTAAACCGGGCCGTTACAATTGGTATCAGAGCCAACGTTCCCTAGGAGTTAGAGGAATATCAGACCTTAGTAATGAGAGATGGGGAATGGTCGAATGTGATAAAAAAAAAATATAATGAATGTGTTTGTTGTGATGTAGCTGGCTTTGGACCATTAGGGTTATGAAGTGTCTAGGTGTTCTTAGTTAACAATTTTCTTACTTGGTTCCTCATCGTTATGTGTATATGTTCAGGAATATGGACCCACACACCCCCAGTGACTCGAGAGAAGTACCGATGTTTGACCTTGAAACTGTCTGGAGGGAGGTCTCCAACGCTGACATATGGAAAATAAGGAGTGGTGAAAGTGTCCAAGACTATAGGGAGAGGATGCTTATGGTCAGGGAAAAAGCCAATAGAATATGTTACGATCTAGATTTGGACCTAAATAGGTTACTTCGTTTGTCTGAATCTAGGAAGAGTGTAGCACCTGAGAGGAAGGGCGAGTCTCCAGTATCGGGCGGCACCAATGTGACCACGGAACCGTTAAGAGAGCGGGTTCTTCCTGATTCCCCACAGGTGGAAACTGAGGCTCAGGCAGAGAGTGATATCGAGATGTGGGAGCCTAGTCGTGAACCGCCTACTTATATAAAAATTTCCAGCGATGATGACGAGAGGGAGAACTGGGGATCGCACTACGACTTATATGGCTTTGAGGTTGGGTTTGATAGGGGGTGGTCTGATGAGGAAGATCCTGAGGAAGAGGTAGAAGGTTTACAATTAAGCAGCCCTAGAGATAGTGGTAGTGAATCAGAAGAATCATATTCGGATTCCAGCTCTGATTCTGGAGAAGACGGGGAAGATGAGGACTTCGATATAGCAAGTTACGATGAGGGTGCTGACACTTGGGATGCTTGGCGCTAGATGTTCTATTCCTTTTGTTTTGTTTTCGCATCTTTCCTTGAGCTATTTTTCTTTTTAGTTGTATCTTTTTAATCAAATAAACGATAAGGAAATAATGTAAACTCTTGTATGAGACAACTTTTGATGTATCAACAGATATCTATAAAATATTGAGGTGTGTTGCTGTTTCTTTTGGTGTTGTAAGTTCGTGTATTATACATGTAATTCTTCTTTTGTAAGCAATTCAACTCAAAAAAAAAAAAAATAATAATAATAATAATAATAATATTAATAACAATAACAGTAAAAATAACGAATAATGAAAATAACAATACCTATATATATATGTATATATATTTAGGAATAAACAAACAAGTAAGTGACTGTTAGGTTTACCCAGCAAACCTTGTTCTTTCTCCAAAGGTTAAGAATCTTAGGACTTTCTTTTGATTTGTACCTTTCTTTCGCTTGCAGAAGATGCCTCCAATTTCTAGGAAGAGACTGTCTCGAAGTGATGCTAACCGTACGATAAGAAATCTGGTGAAAGCGTTAACAAATGTAAATGCACCCCGAGAGAAGTCTTTGTCGGAGTTAGCCTCAGAAATGAGCAAAAGGATTAGCCAGAGTAAACCCTCAACTTTCGATGGTAATGGGGAACCGTCAGAACTGGAACTTTGGTTAAGAGAATTTGACAAACTTTTCGATGTCGTTGAGTGCCCAGAAGAATTAAAAGTCAATCAAGCTGCCTTTTATTTGGTGGGGGAAGCCGACTACTGGTGGGCAAACAGTAGATCGGGATTATTAGAGCAAGCTGAGGGAGACTTTGATTGGGATTTGTTCAAAAGAGCTATGCGAGAGAAATTTTATCCGCTGCATGTTAGAAAGGATAAATCGAACGAGTTTGCGCGATTGGAAATGGGTAGTATGACGGTAGACGAATATTATCACAAATTTATGGAGTACCTCAAGTATTGTCCTGATGATGTACCCACTGAAGAGAAAAAGATGCAACGTTTTGAGCTAGGTTTATCTTTCGATATTCAAAAGCATATTGAGAGTGACCGATATAACACACTGGAGCAGATGTATAAGCGAGCGTCACAAATAGGGAATATTTTGAGGAAAGAAAAGGAAAAAGAGAAGGGTAATGTCCCTGAGAAAAGGAAAGAAGTTTCTGGCCAGGCTTTGGAGAATGTGTCGGGCTTCTATCAGAAGAAAGCAAGGAATTTTGGAAATTTTCAGGGAGGCGGGTCTAGTTCGAATTCAGGAATTAGGAACAACGTGAAGCTTACTAAGCCATTATTGGACAGAGATGGCAATGAGAGGAAGTATTTCTGTAAGAGGTGCAAGAAAAATCATCCGGCAAAGGATTGTGAAGGAAATCTGATCGAATGTAATTTTTGCCACAAAAGAGGGCATAGAGAGTTTGAATGCTACATAAAGAAAGGGGGGAGAAGTCAACATCCGAGTGGTCAAAACCGGCAACAAAATTTAAACAACGCTGGTAGTCAAGCCAGTCAACAGCACGGGAATGGAAATCGTGGTAGTGCTGATCAGAGATTCCAGCGACCTTTTTATGGCGGGCAAGGCCGGGTAGATGGAAATCGAGTAGAAGGGTCAGGAATGCAGCGCGGGGGAAATCACGTGGGAGGAAATAATGTACAGCCGGCGAGCGGAAGGGTATCTGCGGTCAGTGCAAGAGAAGCTGACCAGGCAACAGATGTGGTTACAGGTACGTTCGCCATTCATTCTATAGCTGTGAATGTATTGTTTGATTCGGGAGCTACATGCTCATTTCTTGCAAAGAGTAAAGTGAACGAGTTGAATTTGGAGACCTTTGAAAAAGTTTCTTATACGGTGGCTGTACCATCGGGAAAATTGTACAGCTGTGAAAAACTGTATAGGGATGTACCCTTGAGGATAGGAAAGGTTGTGTTTCCTAGCGACTTGTATGTGTTAGATATGGAAGGTTTAGAAGTAATTTTGGGGATGGATTGGCTGGGAAGGTATAAGGCCACTATTGAATGCAGAGAGCAGAGAGTTTTGTTGGAAGGACCAAGAGGAGAAAGCGTTAGATATAGGAAGTTTCCCAAGGGACCCAGGACGAATTTGGTGTCGACCTTAGAATTGCAAAGGCTTGTGAGGCAAGGACACCCTTTGTATTTATGTCATATCAGCCAGGGGGATAAGAAAGAGGGGAATCCCCAGGATATTGCTGTGGTGAATGAATTTTTGGATGTTTTTCCTGACGAGATTCCCGGGATGCCACCACAACGGGAAATTGATTTCACGATCGACTTGGTACCGGGAACTGGACCGGTTTTTAAGGCCCCTTATCGTATGGCTCCAAAGGAGATGGAGGAATTGAAGTCTCAACTTGAAGAATTGTTGGATAAAGGTTATATTCGACCTAGTGTTTCACCTTGGGGCGCTCCAGTTCTGTTTGTGAGAAATAAAGATGGTAGTTTAAGGTTATGCATTGATTACAGGGAGTTAAATAAGGTAACAGTTAAGAATAAATACCCGTTGCCCCAGATAGATGACTTGTTTGATCAATTGAGAGGAGCCGGGATCTTTTCGAAGATTGACTTAAGATCAGGTTATCACCAGCTAAGAATAGCTGAAGGGGATATACATAAAACCGCTTTCAGAACACGATATGGGCATTATGAGTTCACAGTGATGCCGTTTGGGTTGACAAATGCTCCAGCCGCGTTCATGTGCTTAATGAACCAAGTGTTTAGTGCATACTTGGATAAATTCGTCGTTATCTTTATCGATGATATATTGGTCTATTCGAAAGACCGAGAAGAACATCAGGAACATCTACGATTTGTCCTGCAAACCCTGCGAGAAAATAAGTTGTACGCGAAGTTGTCAAAGTGTGAATTTTGGTTGGATAAGGTATCGTTTTTGGGTCATTTTGTCTCTAAGGAAGGTATTTCGGTGGATCCGGTAAAGGTGGAGGCAGTTCGAAGTTGGCCGTCACCTAAGAACGTCACCGAGGTACGAAGTTTCCTAGGTTTGGCCGGGTATTACCGTCGTTTTGTTAAAGATTTCTCGCGTATTGCTCGGCCCATGACCTCGTTAATGAAGAAAGAGAAGAAGTTCGAATGGACGGATGAATGTGAACAGGCCTTCATGACTTTGAAGGAAAGGTTAACTACGGCCCCTGTTCTTACTCTACCTGACCCTAAGTTGGATTATACTGTTTACAGTGACGCATCAAAGAAAGGGTTGGGTTGTGTTCTGATGCAGGACCGTAAGGTGATTGCTTATGCATCACGACAACTGAAGGTACATGAAGTTAATTATCCGACCCATGATCTGGAATTAGCCGCTATAGTTTTCGCTCTCAAGATATGGCGGCATTACTTGTATGGCGTTAAGTGTAGGATTTACACTGATCATCAGAGTCTGAAATACCTCTATACCCAATCTGACTTAAATATGCGACAACGTCGGTGGTTAGAGTTGATGACAGATTATGACCTGGAGTTCATATATCACGAAGGGCGAGCGAACTTGGTGGCCGATGCTTTGAGTAGGAAGTCTAGTCACTCGCTATCTGCCCTGAACGGAGTTGAAGAGTTGCATCGGGATTTTGCTAGACTGAACTTGGAAATAGTACGTAAAGGTGAATTACAGGGGTGTCTGAATGCCTTGGCTATTCGACCTTCGTTCTTTGAGGAAATTTTGAATTCCCAGGATAAAGACCCGAAACTCTTGAAATTAAAGGATCAAGCACGGGAAGGAACAGCAGAGGGATTCCTTGTCCATGAAGATGGAAGCTTGAGGTTCAAGGGTCGTTGGTGTTTACCGACAGGGGAGGAATCTTTGAAGGAACGTATCCTGGATGAAGCCCATTGTACGAAATTTTTAGTACATCCGGGTGGTGACAAGATGTACCAAGATCTAAAGTTAATGTTTTGGTGGTCGGGGATGAAGAAAGATATTGCAGAGTATGTCTCACGCTATCTGACCTGTCAGAAGGTTAAAAGTGAGCATAAGAGACCAGGAGGATTATTGCAACCGTTAGAGATACCAGTGTGGAAGTGGGATGATATCTCTATGGATTTTGTTGTGGGTTTACCTCGAACGAAAGTAGGTAACGATGCACTATGGGTTATAGTTGATCGTTTGACTAAATCGGCACGTTTCATCCCTATGAATTGTCGCTGGGAGATGGAACAATTGGCACGAGCCTACATTAAGTATGTTGTACGATTCCACGGTGTACCCCGTACTATTGTGTCAGATAGAGACACACGATATCTGTCACAGTTTTGGCAAACCTTGCAACAGGCCATGGGTACAACGTTGCTCTATAGTACGTCGTTTCATCCGCAGACGGATGGACAGACAGAACGAACGAATCAGGTATTGGAAGATATGTTACGTGCTATTGTCATGGAGTGGCAAGGTTCATGGGATGAACATTTGGATCTAGTTGAGTTTTCTTATAACAACAGTTATCAAGCCTCTATACAGATGGCCCCATTCGAGGCTTTGTATGGGCGTCGTTGTCGTAGTCCGGTTTATTGGGACGATTTTACTGAAGCGGTGACCTTAGGACCTGAATTGTTGTTTCAGATGAGTGAGAAGGTACGATTGATAAGGGATCGTTTGAAAGCGGCACAGGATCGCCAAAAGTCGTATGCTGATTTGAAACGACGGCCAGAGGAGTTCAACGTGGGAGAACAGGTATTACTTCGCGTATCACCCATGCGCGGAGTAGTACGTTTTGGTGCTCGGGGAAAGTTGAGCCCTCGGTTCATTGGGCCATATGAAGTTTTGGAACGTGTGGGTAAAGTGGCTTATCGGTTAGCTCTTCCAAACTCTTTAGAAAAGGTACATGATGTATTTCATGTGTCTCAGTTAAAGCGGTATCATGCCGCAGCCACTCATGTATTAGACCCTGAACCTTTAGATTTGGATGCATCTTTGTCGTACCCTGAACAACCGGTTCGAATCTTGGATAAAAAGGTCCGTAGCACTCGAAGGAAGGATATATCTATGGTAAAAGTCCTGTGGTCAAATCACGAGCGTGAAGCGGCTACTTGGGAAACAGAAGACGCTATGCGAGAAAAGTTCCCTCACCTTTTTCAGGTCAGTAGAGTTACGGGGACGTAACTTCTTAAGGGGGGTAGAGGGCGATAGGAATTTCGCGCAAGGAATGTTAAATCCTTGTTTTGGTAGTTGTGTTTTACTCATGAGTCATGATGTGGAGTTAATTGTGATAGCATGTGTGTTCTATGTTTTCCGTTGCCACATAAGTTACGAGGACGTAACTTCTTTTAAGGGGGGTAGTCTGTAACACCCCGTAATTTATCGGGTTTAAGAAATAATATAATAAAATAAAATAAATACGTATTATTAAATTATATTATTTCACATATATAATTTTAAGAAGTAAAGTGAGTTAAATTTTAACGGTAACGAGTTTTATCGCGTACGAGACTATCGCGTAACGTTCTTTTTATTTTAACAATAATATAATAATGACTTAATTAATTAATTAAATTAAATTAAAAAAAAAAATAATAATGAGAGGGGAGTGAAGGGGTGGCCGGTTGTGATGAGGAGGAAGGGGAGGAGTTTGTAACTCCTCTCATAAGTGAGTATTATGGCATAATTAAACTCACCTCTTAAGTGCCTATTAATCCTTAAGCATCATTGAGTTGCCTCACTTTTCCTAAGCTTTCAAAGTGAACAAAAAATTCAGAAATTTTCCCTCTTTCTTGCTCTTGTTTCGGTATTCAAGGAAAAAAAAAAAAAAAAAAAAAAAAACTTTGTTCAATTCAATCTTCAAATCAAAGGGTAAGTAAGTTGAGTTGTTAATTATAAATTTTATTTATAAGAAATTCTAGTATGAGATTATATAATATTTCTTTCAATATGATGATATCCTATGACTTATTAGGAGGATTGAGTATTTTACATAAGTTTTCTTTTATAATCCTTTGATAAAATTGATTTGTCAAAAGGGTTAAATCATATCTCTGTTATGCAAAATTTTCCTTGATTTACATTCTTTAACAAAGTTTAAATTTGTTATAAGAATAAAGTTTATACAAAGGTTAAAAATGTATTTATTTTATGCCTTATATTTCTCTAGCAAGATGTTAGTTTGTTAGAAGAAATTTTAAGTGTATGGATTAAGTAATGTAGGTATCCATGAGTTTATAAATCCTTTAACAAAATTTGATTTGTTTAAAGGATTGTCCTTATATAGGTGTTTGATTCAAAAATGATGATATATGATTCTCTACAAAATTTTAATTTGATAAGAGAATCAAGTATTTAATTTAATTGTCAAGGGTTATGAAACTTTAATTGCTTTTGAAGGATGTTGTGGATGAATATTTTTAAATTGTTAGTTTTGTGTTTTGATGATGGTTTGGATTGTTGATGGGATTTTATGTATTGTTACATGTGTGGAAATATCAAGTGGATGGTGGGATAGGAGATTTGGTTTTATTTGTTTTATTTTAGTAAAAGGTAAATTTGGTTTTGGTTAGGTATATTTTGATATGGGGATTTAAAAAGGGATTAAATAATTTAAATAGAAAAATATATATATATAAATATAATAAAAAAATAATTTAAGTAGCGGGAATTTTCGGACAGCAGCTGCTGCCTCGGTAGTGGCGCTCCGATCCGAGTATCGGGTGTGTTTCGTTGTGGTTTTATTTAACCGATGCGTTTTTTTTTAAAAACTCGTTAAAACGCTTAAAATAATTAAAAATAGTAATCGGATGCTAGAAATTATGAAATTTGGTACCCAAGATAATTGATGCGTTCCGGACGCAGCGGTGAAGTCGGATTTTTAATTTAAATTTTCTAAACTGTCCGATTTGGCCATAAAAGTTTCTGGTCAGAATGGGAATTTTGGAGCGATCATGAATTGGATGAAAACATTTGAAATTATCAAGTCTTTGTGATATTTTAGTAGTATGGAGTGGATTGTTTGTGTAAACCCGTTATTAAACGTGGTCGTTTTGTGTGTTTGTTAATTAGGACCTCGATTCATAAGAGGGTGAAATTCTTGTCGTGCGTAAACGTCGTTTGGATTTGCTGTGCTTAAAGGTACACGCTTAGACCATACTGTTTATATGGTTGTGCAAGTAATGTTGTTTTATTCCTAATCAAGGCATTGTAATCACATAAGGATTAGACACCTCAAATAATATGAAATGATTATGTGGAAATTGAGAATTTATGGATATGTTACCCAAAAGGGTTAACAAATAAGTTGGAAACTATCAACTATTTTTCCCATGGCATTCAGGGATCTTTATGATCACCATGGGGGTATGCATACTTAACCTTTGGCGACCCGAACAGGACGGGCAACGTCTTAGGTAGGTGGTTGCCTTGGGATTAGCTCTCCTAAGTGTATTCCACCAAAACAAATTTGGAATATGACTTGTACGACCCGAACAGGACGGGCAACGTTACAAGGTTTGGAAATAATGAATAAAGATTACATAATAGAGCCTTTGCATGCTAGGGTAAACACAATGCTTGTATTCAACCTGTTTTGTATATGTATGAAGTCTCTGACGTGTATTGGTTGTTCTTTGGAACCTGCTACGTGTTATCATATGACGTGCAGCAGGTTAATTGCAGGAGGGGGCTGGAGTGAGGATTCAGCTTAGAACCCGTAACTATCAAGTCTAGACTTACTTTGTAATGAGTCTAAATACCTCAGTTTATGTAAACAAAGTTTATGATGTTTTCTTTTTATTTCGTACAACTTTTAGCTAGTCTAGAGGCCGGTGGGCTCTCGAGTTGTATGTAAAGACTTCCGCTGTTTGGTTTGGTTTTGTTTTGTTTAGCGCTATTTTATTTGTTGACCATATTCCTTTACCGTTGGAACGTTGACGATCCGAGTAAGGATGAGTTTTCTTGCGTCCGTTTGTGAGCCGGATTCATGTTCTCACATAATATTCCGGGTCACTTAAACCGGGCCGTTACAACGTGTGATGTGATGTACAATACCTGAGTTTCAGTCGGGGAGTCCAATATGCTTCTGTAGTTCCTCAGCCTGTTGATCTCACGACCTGGCTTGGGCGTGGACCACATCTCCGCCCTAGTCTTTTTAAGCACATCTGCTTGACGAGGATGGGGGCGGAAGGTCGGAAAGTACTCGTAAATCCATGTCTGAAGAAATGTGAGGCAACCAACAATGGTCTTGCAACCAGCCCTAGACGCTATTCCCAACTGTCGATTCAAGTACGCCAGCGTCACCGCACCCCAAGTGATCTCATCCTAATCGACATTGACGGTTAGTATTGGGTGCCGACAATAGCCTGGGTGCCGTCACTGCACCCCAACCAACAATGGTCTTATACGCTAGCAGTGTAGTGTCGACAATAGCCATGTAATAGGTTGTCGACTGCGTCTCCATAGTCTGGGACCGATGGCACAAGTGCATAACTTCATCAACGTTGATGCAATCGCTGGTGAATATCCCTTCCGTCGTAGCTCCGACATGGGCTCCCCAAACAGACCAGCAATACCGAGCTTCCACTCCCTGTCAGCAGGTTCAGCCGGTAGTGAACCTTCAATACCAATGCCCAATATGCATTGCACGTCATGTAACATAATCGTCATCTCCCCTCAGGGCATATGGAAGGTGTTCGTATCCGGCTGCCACCTCTCCACGAAGGCCGATATCAAAGCACTATCAATGTGCTGGTGCATAATGTACGGTAGCCGGCCGAGAGGAGTGGCAGGTAGTACATCGTAAAGCGCATCAGACATATCTCGCAGTCTGATGATCACCTCCAGCGGCTTCTTTTTACTACGACACTCCAGAATCGGAGGCGTACGCTAAGAGCCGTCAAAAATAACTTTAACTATGTGCCCGCCATAGTCGGGTATCAAGTGCGTATCAGTGGCCTCCTTGGGCTGGGGTGATGTGATCAACCAGTCCGTTCCAGGGGACTGTGAGCGCCTGCTCCCCCGTGGCGGATCATTATCAACGCAACTATCTCCGGCATGCTCAGATGCGCCTGCAGAACTAGGGTCGGCGCGTGTGAATTTACCGTCGTGCCCGCGGACAACAGTCCATTCCCCTGGGCGACCAATAACGCCTTGGTACTCATCATCATCTTCATCATCATCACTAGAAACCCCCCAAATACTCTAGAGGCAAGCCTCGTCATCAAACCAAGTGCGCACTTGGTGCAACGTACTCGACCGTTGGGCCTCACTGTGTCTGGCAGCCTCTTCCTGCCTAGCCCTCCTAGCAGAACCAGTAACCCCCTTCTCATGAGGGTCCCCTCTAAGTAAGGTAGGCCTAGAACTATTCCCGCTCAACAAGTGTCTAAAAAACCTTTTCCTTTCCTTTGATTACCAGCCATTTAGTACAATTTTGATAATTTAGTTAACTATTATTAATAAGTAAAAATAATTAAATGTTACGTTAAATTAGCCATATGAACAAAAGACAATAATTAATTAACATATTAAACTAATCATTATCAACAAATATAATTTAACAACAAAAATATTAATTATTATTATTATTATTGTAATTAATTTTCTAAAGTAACAATAATAATAATAATAATAACAATAATAACAAAAACAATAATAATAATCATAGCAATAATAACAAAAAAATATTTTAAAATAACATTAAATTTTTTTTTCTAACAATAATAATAATAACAATAATATCAACAAAAAAATAATAAAAATAATATTTAAAAGAAAAATAGAAAGTTAATAATAATAATAATAATAATAATAATAATAATAATAATATAACCAATAAAATAATAATAATAATAATAATAATAATAATAATAACAATAATAATAATAATAATAATAACAACAATAATAATAAAAATAAAAAAATAATAATATTAAATATATTATTAAAAAAAAATTGGGTGAGTCGCACAAAACCCGCGACACGGCCGCGGCTCAGTCGCACACGACTCACTTTAATTTTTTTTTTAAAATTTACATTTAATTAAATTCGAATGAAAATTACCTCGATAATTTATTTGCGGTTTGAATTTCTTAGCTTTTGATCTACAAATTTTATGTTGTAATTTAACGTTTTAAGAGTGATAAGGGTGTTATTTAGTGAGGTTGGAGCGTATGTAATAAATTTTAAGTCCAGGACAAAATCATAAATTTATTAAAATAAGGGTGACGATAAAATAAAAAAGTGGGTATGGTTAAGTATTGTTTAAGTCTCATGTTACAACTCACTAAGGTTCAGGCGGCCATGGAAGGGTGTTGTACCTCTGCCGATTCTCATCTGACGGAATCCATTAGCCATTGCACTGCTTCCAACTCCTTCACTAACCTTCCTTCTCGTGGTGTAATATCTTCCACCGTTTCCTCTTCTAATGTGGTAATTCTTTCTATATTTATGCCCTAATTCCTAATTATCAGGATGCATGTGGATCATCAACTTCTGCTTCATTCAAAGTTTGAGTTTGAAACATAGCATCAATTTTTAGGATTCTGCAAACGTTATGAATTCTGTATAGCCTCTACAAAAACGATGCCGATTACACAAAACATTGTGTGACATAACAGCAATTTATCAAGTCACTACAAATGTTCAATTTTTAGGAATCAATTTATTATGCAAATTACTTTCCTTCTCCGTTTCTCCTCACCTCCCTTGTCTCTTGAATGTTCATGCATTACCTTTATGTTATGTTTATTTAAGAAAATTAGAAGTTTTCTATGCTTTTCTACCTGATAATAATGATATAGAAGTGTTCTTGTTTGCCTTTTGGTTAAACATATTGTGGTATCTTTATTTTAGGGTTTTGAATTTACTCAATAAGTTACTAGATTATGAGCAATTTGAAGTGATATCATAGGTAGTATTCATGTCACTTTGTTATGTTTTACAAGCTCTGATTGAAAATTGTGTCGCAACAGCTAAAATCTGCAAAAGTTTGTACGTGGACATTAAACAACTTTTTTTTTATCAGAGCCCATATGTCGTTCTCAGAAGCCCTTGCAATGATCTGTCTGTATTCATCATGTAATCAAATTATTATGAGAATGCAAACTTCATTCTCATTGTGTTGCCATATTGGAGCATTAGTTAACAAAAGACTTCCGCCCTTTGTCCTCGAATTCTGGATGATGTTACATGTCTGATATACACAAATAAATTCAAGCAGGCCAAGTTTAATTAAGGACATCTTATTATCGTAACTTACTTTATTTGGTTCTTGTCTCTTCCTTAATTGTTGGTTCCTAGAACTTGGTTATCTTGTCTAGCTTCATTGGTAATATTGTTGTACATCTATAGTTTGTTTTACGCTTTTTCTCTTGCAATCAAAGACGTTGAAGCATAATTTATAACCCTTAGGCAGTATTTTGTGTTATTATGGCATATTTTTCTCTGGTGCTTCTTTGAGGGTTATAGATTTCGAATTATTCTAATAGGAGTATATAACAATCTTTTGGTATGTTTTGGTTATGATTCTCCATTTGTTGATAGCTACTTTAAGTTCTGAGCCAAACTGCTAGGGACATCTTCAATTGAGGCATAGTATCTTTGTGTAAATGCTTTGCATTTATTTTATTGATCGATTATGTTGAAATTGATTTTAAGTGATTTTGCGAAATTCCCATTTGTTTGTTGAAAACTCTTTGTAGGGTGGGATATGAATATACATCTGTGATCATGAGACAACTCCCCCAGGTATGTATTAGCATTGTGTCTTAGCTTGCATGATGCTGTCATAAAGTTAGTTTGGGGAATGCTCCCATATTTCACCTTATTCTCATTAAACTCAGTTTGGAATTAGGTTGTGTTTACAAGTGATACTAATTTTTGAAAAGAAACAATCCTTTAGAACATAATTAAAAGTTTGAAATTGAATTAATGCTATTACAAATCATTAAAAAAAGGGCATCACAGTGTACAAAGCATCCCCGCAAAGGTTCCCATCAAGAGGCGTAACCTAGGAAAACCTTTGCATTTTTGCAAGAGGCGAACTGTTGCACCAAGACTCCACTTCACTATTATTAGCCTACTCCTATATCGTAAGCAAAGAATAAGATGATGAAATACAATGATGGATTACGATGATGAAATGCAAACCTAATCTAGGATCCATTTGTGGTAGACATCATTCTTCAACTTTTATATCTCTTCCACTAAAAGTTTTACAGGAATGACATTAGCGATTCAATCAACAAAAAAACTCTTCCACCAAAAAAAAAAAACAATGAAGATGTCAAAGAGTGTGGAAATCGTTTAATGTTCGTTGTCAACTAAATCACGCTACTTGATGGAGAACTTCCAAGCCTAAGGGTGACTAGAAATGAAATAAAAAATCTACATTGATCTTTTCTATTATTTGAAATATAGAATGAACAATTAAATAGGCATACAAATACTACTTATTAAGCTAGAAAATAGGATAGTGCAAGTAGTTAAAGACCCATTACATGATAATGTTCCTAAAAAATCCTAGCAAAAGTAATTAATAAATTGCAGACTTAATACTACTAATTCTTAAAAGTAATTGCCTTTACAATATAAATCATTAACAAATATTTTGACAATAATCATCTAACAGAATAATCATGAAATTGAATACAGAAACTCCTCAGTTAAAAGGATTTAATCAACACATATTTCAAGAATGATAAATAGAGTAACAAAGAGGACTAAATGTGGCATCAACATTTTGAGTGACTTAGAGGTGAATTTGTGTGGAAAAGAAGGCATAGATTGCTGTTAGAGAAGAAGTGCTCAGGAATACATGAACTTGAAAAATAAAATAAAATTGAGGGTTTGTTTGGTCTTATGAATGTGACTCCTTATCACATCAATGGTATGGTGATCTATTTCATAAAGTATCGAAGAATATGTTACCCTTCAGATTTACCCTTATCACATCAAAGAATTAGAAGAGTGTAGCTATACGAAGTATGTTGTTCGTACTCCTCTGGAAGTTTATGACATTGTTACCCTTCAGATTTACCCTGCTCTTCGATGAATGTGAACTCTCTGTCAATGCTTATATCGTCCTCTTCAATGTCTTCTCCGATATCTTTGCCTTTTACAGAGTTCACATTCAAGAAGAGGATTAGGAACGGTATACTGCAGGGTGCAGAGTGACACTTTTATGATTCTTTAATTATTTTCCTTGTTGACGTTGAAATCAAATCATATTTTTCGACGCTTTAGGAAATAGTTGAAAATACTATTGATGCGATGAAGAGTCACATTACTAAGGTCAAACAAACCCTCCCTGTCTTTTAAAAACTATACTCTCTGGAACAGTTCTTTCCTCTTAGCAATCTATGCCCTTGTTTTTCACATGATTTTGCCTCTGAGTCATTCAAGGTGTTGCTGCCACATTTGGTGCAAAAGAAAGAACTATAATCTTTGTTAATTAAGTGACGGGTCTTAAATTTTGCGTTGATTAAATCCTTTTTAAGTTGAGTCATTCACAATTTTTTTATGCAGAGAACCAAGTAATAAAGACAGATCAACATATTATATATTTATATTGATCAGAGCACTCACTTTAAAGAAGCAATCTGGTGATGCAACTGATAGCTCAAGAAAAAGGTGCTCTGTCTTTAGCCCTTCTTCTTCAAGTGTATTTAAGCTCAACTTTATGAATTTTTTTTGGGGTGCTGTTTGCATATCTCCATCAATCTTTACATGTACCTTTAAAATTCAAAACCTTGTTTCTTTTTATGTGGATCAGATTTTTTTTACTTCACTTCTACTGAATTTGTAGAGCATCTGATAGAGCTGCTGATGGAAGAATTCCAGCTAAGAGGGCAACGATTAATAGCCCAAATAATGCTAGACAGAGTAAGTGCTGTTTGTTTTACTGCATAGCCTTTACATCAGACATGCCTGCTTCATAATTCTGAATTAATGGATGGATTGTTTTATTCCTTTTTTTTTTTTGACATATTCTGAACTTTGATGTACTAGCTAAATTTTGGAGATGATTTGACTAATGAAGTTTGCAGATGTCATGTGCATTGACTTCTACTATTAATGTTAATTTTTAGTTATGTATGTGTGTGTATCTTATAATAAGCATATTCATATCTGCTGCATTTTATTCCAAGTAAGTTTGAGATGTTGTGGTTTTGTGGCTGTTATTTGCTTCTGCTCCTTGATTTACAGGAGGTTGCTATCAAATCTTTTTCATGCTTGAACTTATGTTATTGTTAGGATGTATGTTTGATTTAGTAGTGCTCCCTCCAATGTGTTTTTGGAATTTTAACTTGTTACTAAGAAAAATTAAACATTACTCCTTCTGTCCCCATGAGAAAGCACCATATGACTCAAATACGTGAGAGTTGTTTGCATGACAATATGGTGCGTTCTTATAGGGACAGAGGGAGTATTAGGGACGGCATCAAAGTTGATTCTAGAAATGCCCTTGAGCCTCTTCTTTTGTAGGTTCGTTATTTTAGTATTTTTGGGCATTGTATTTGCACTATTATGGGTATGATGTCCCCGATTTCGTGACAAACAAATCAAGCCACAATAGGGATATGAATTTACTAAGTCAAGTTTTAACTTGCAATATTGCCAAAAACTGATGTTAAGGCAAATATCCTCACTAAATATTGACCTCACTCTGAATTTTGGGATATGTTCGTCTACACTCAAAGATTTGAAAGTATCTTGAGTTCCTCTCACGCACTATAGTCTTTGATTTTTATTCACTTTGTTACTCTCAAGTGAACTCACAATGAGCTTTTGTTAATGAATTGCATAGGTATTTGAAAGTTAATAGGAGGTTGAATACTCTCTAGAGGGGGGGTGAATAGAGAGTATGGGCTTTTTAAACTTTTCTGGCAGTTTGTCTCAAGAGTTTGAGGAGACTGTCAAAACTGTCTTCTGGAACAGTTTTGAGCCAATTCGTAAACTATAACGTATGTGCGGAAAAATAAACTTTAAAGTATAACACACGATATGTTAACGAGGTTCGGTTCTAACCAACCTACTCCCCGCCTATGGGTTCTCTTTCAACCCGTAGGATTTCAACGCCTTTTATTAATCCGACTTTAATACAACCAAGAAGATCTCACTATCTCCTCTCACCACGTTCTTCCCCTTGAAGAACCGTATTACAAGTCCCTTTAATAAAAGCAAAATCCCAAATCTCACAATAGAGATTCACAAGTTGAACACTTTGAAAAGTATTCTTGATTAGGCGTATTAAACTTAATCTAACTCTTTTTGAACTCTTAAGCCTATTACAAATGTAAGAGCTAGATGAACTAAGAATTACAACTCTTTAAACACTTAGAGAAATCTTAAATCAAGATAGAAAGTTGTAAGAAAAGGTGTATCAAGATGTTGTCTTAGTTCTGGACGGAAGCCTCATATATATAGTGTACGCCTCAACACATCTTCAAAAACAAGAAGGCTCCTATCCGTTATTTTCTGTTGACCTGGTCTTTCAGCGCCTGACTTCAAGATCTTGAGGTTATCTTCAAACTGACGTGTACTAACAGCTTAATAATAATTTCGTCATTGTGTTTGTAATTGTCCAATGCTATGCTGCCATGTTAGTACTTAAACAAGATATTGAATAATAAGCATAAACCAGATTTATCAACATTTAAATAACCATTTAAATTAATTCCTATTTTTTAGGATCGCTATTTACTATTTTTAGCATAAATTCAACTTTTATCCAAATAATAGTAAATCTAGATCTTGCTTAAATATAGCCGTGTACAAATAATAATAAAACATGTGTACCTTGTACTATATTTAATTATCAAATTGATTTTAACCACATATTTTAAATCTAAGTTTAAATATAAAATATTTAAACGTTAAGCAACAACGTATAACAAAATATTTAAACTTTATTCAAATAATATCCAATGTTAATTTTAATGAACCTTGACCTATTAAAATATTTCAAATATAATTTCAAGGAACATTGACCTATTAAAATATTTCAAATATAATTACGAAACTAACCTGATTAAGAACGTAATTATCTTCAAGACTTTGAAACACATTTCAGAACTTATAAAATCACTTTAAAATAAACTTAAGTTCTTTAAGCATATTCCATCGACTTCTTTCTTAAAAATATAAATCAAATGTGTATCAAATATGATTTTAAACTTACTTAAACAATTAAATGTAATTACTTAATTTATTTGTTTAAACAATATGTGTTTTGAATTATCATCATCCAAGAGAATTAAGTCTTTAATCTTTCCTTATTATTTAAGAGAGTTGAGTCTTCAATCTCCCCCTTGATGAAAGTCAAAACCATATTTACCTAAATCATATTTCTAAGTTATAATGAAATGAAAAGCACGAATAATAATAATATATAAAAACATTTTCGAGACTTTATCATTTTTCAGAAACATTCTTCAAGATTTTAAGATCAGTTTCAAAACAGAACTATGTTATATCATTACAGTCATGACATGATTATTAAGTATTATGATCATGAATAATAATCTATAATCAGCAATCAAATATCAAGTTATGCAACTAAATTTTCATATCTCCCTTATTAAGCATGAATGTTAAGCATACAGAACAATTTATCAGAGCAAAACATTTAAGCAAAACATTTAACAATTTTTCAGAACATAATATATCAGAACATGTATAAGCAAGCAATCATGCGCAATCATGCAAAACATTATCAAAATATAAAGCAAGTAGAGCAAGTGAGTATAGCATGCATACATACATAATATAGCAAGTGAGTATAGCATGCATACATACATAATATACATATATATTTCTCCCCCTTTTTGACTTTCATCAAAAAGTAAACAAGGAGTTATAAAATGTTGGGATTATCAAAAGAAAGTATTGTTTGCCGAAAAGAAAATATTGTTCATCAAAGCCATAACATGCATAATCAACAAAAATTACTTCCTAGACCTTCTTTTCCTTTTCTTGGAAGGTTTGGATTGTCCAGGGGTAATTGTTTCATCAACAGTTGGATTAATTGTTTGGATTGGAGTGGTCTCAGCAATATTCACATCAATAGTTTGACCCTCACCAGTAACTTCATCATCTCCATTCTTTTCACCTTCTTTATCCTTCTCCTTAGCCTCAGCCTCTTCAGGTTCAGCAGCATCACCATCATTGACCTCTTCTTCCACTACCACATCTTCTACTACCATTCCCTTCATTTCTTTCATAAAAGAGTCTAACATAAAAGTAAGAGTAGACACTTTATCATGTAATGCCAGTAGAGAAGATTTCATTTCACCAACCTCCAAATCTAGAGACTGAAGTCGGGAAAGAGTGGTGTGTTCCTTGATATGAGGTTCAAGACGTGTAAGCCGCTTACCATGAATCTTTTGAAGATCCTCTTTATCAGTTGAAGACAAATTTGAGTACAACTCATATTTGCCATCCACTTTGAAAATACCAAGAGGCGGAAGAATTTCAGTAGATAATGAAATTGGACCAGAACAATCCACTTCCTCTAAATCAGAGAGTAGATTAAAATGATCAAAGATCAATGTTAAAAGATTGGCATAAGGAAGAGAGCAATTGCGAGAATGTGAGCAACAAAATCGCATTGTGGAGAAAATAATAGAAGAAAAATCAACATTTTTCAGAGAAGCAATCTTCCACATCAGTATAAGATGAGCATCAGTAACCAATTCACAAGAAGTGTTGCGAGAGAAAACGGTTCTTACAAGAATGTAGTGTAACAATTTACCATTTAAATTCAAAGCATTATGTGTTAACTGTTTAGTAGAAGAGAAATCAGAATAAGATTCAAGTATGAACATATCCCTAGCATTTTGTAACGCCAAAATATTAGGAGTTTGATCATCAGATTTATGAGAAAATTTGAAAATGTCATTCATTAGGGTTTTTGAAATCACAATCTCTTGACCCTTAACAAAACTTCTTAAAGCATGTTCTCCTTCAATCATAACAAAAGATAAGTTTGAATAGAAAACTTTCACAAGAGTTGGATAGGTAGTAGAACCAGGACTTAATAACATACCAGGAGTAGATTGAATAAAAACAGAGATTATTTCAAAGTCTTCAAACAGAAAGAAATTATAATCAAGTATATCAACAAAGGAAAGTAATCTTTGTCGAAAAATATCAACCCATCTCCCATAAGCAGTATGATTTTCGAACCATTGTTTAGGAACATCAAAAGTGTGTAATGGTGAAACAACAGGGGTTATAGGTTCAGCCATTTGTGATTTAGATGATTCTCCTTTTTCGGATTTTGAAGAGGATCTACTCATCCTTCTTTTAGGTGCCATTGAAGTAGAGTATGAAAAGCTTGAAAGGGAAAGTGAAAGAGACGGTTTTGAGAGAAAATCAGAAAAAGATTTTGTGAGTAAATGAATGAGTAAAGCGTTTTACTCTCTTTTAAGGAGTATAGTACATGCATTTGTACTTTCATTAAATTGATTGATTTGACAACACAAGAGAATGCAAAGGGTGTGTGTGTGTGTGAAGCTTGACCGGTTTGTACATCATGGTGAACAAGCATTTGATTTTGGTTTTCAACCGTGAATCAGTGGAAATACAATTATGAGATTAATTGAATTTATTAACCAAAATAATGAACACAATTTTAACGCATTGATGATGTTCACAACTAATCGAAACAAACAATTTTGTTTTTTTAAAAAATAATTAAATATCCTTTATTAATTAAAGGTATTCAATTATAAATCCCATATTTATAAAACAAATAATAATAATTTTTTAAGAAATTGAAATCAAATTTTCAATTCTCAAAAATATGCATAAACACATATATGATCACAATAATACGTAATGCTCCCCCTTAATACATACTTGGTTTTTTTTATGTAATTAACGTCTCAATCCTTTTACTCATATGCCATTACTCTTTGATAATACTCCCCCTTAATTCATGCAACGTCATTTAGCATGCCAAGTTCCATACGTATATAAGCAAAACGATCAGCACTTAAAGGTTTTGTAAATATATCCGCTAATTGATTTTCAGTAGATATAAAAGATAAAGAAATATTACCTTTTTCAACATGATCCCTTATAAAATGGTGACGTACCTCAATGTGTTTTGTACGAGAATGTTGCACAGGATTCTTTGTAATACAAATTGCACTTGTATTATCACATCTTATTGGTATGCCTTTGAAATCAATTCCAAGGTCTCTAAGTTGTTGAGCAATCCATAAAATTTGAGAGCAACATGCACCGGCAGCTATGTATTCAGCTTCAGCTGTAGATAAAGCAACTGAATTTTGCTTTTTAGAATACCAAGAGATTAATGAATTTCCTAAGAACTGACACGATCCTGAGGTGCTTTTTCTATCAACTTTATATCCAGCATAATCAGCATCTGAAAAACCAATTAAACTAAAATTTCCACAGCTAGGGTACCATAGACCAAAGTCTTTAGTCCCATATAAATATCTAAAGATTCTCTTAACTGCTGTTAAGTGAGATTCTTTTGGGTTAGCTTGAAAACGAGCACATAAGCAAACACTAAACATGATATCAGGACGACTAGCAGTTAAATACAATAAAGAACCAATCATACCTCTATAAGTCTTTTGATCAACACTCTTACCATTTATATCTTGGTCCAAACTTAGTGTTGTACTCATAGGCGTATTAACTTCTTTACATTGATCCATATTGTACTTTTTCAATAAATCTCTAACATATTTACTTTGACAAATAAATATGCCATCTTTCTTTTGCTTTATTTGTAGTCCAAGAAAGAATGTTAAGTCTCCCATCATGCTCATTTCAAACTCTTTGCACATAATCTCAGAAAATTCCTTGCACAAAGAATCATTAGTAGCTCCAAACAATATATCATCAACATATACTTGAACAACTAGAATATCTTTTCCTTTAGTTTTAATGAAAAGAGTTTTATCAATTTTACCTCGTTGAAATTCATTTTCAAGTAGATGTGAGCTAAATCTGTCATACCAAGCTCTTGGAGCTTGTTTCAAGCCATATAATGCTTTATTTAGTTTGAACACATGATTAGGTAGATCAGAATTTTCAAAACCGGGTGGTTGTTTAACATATACTTCTTCTTGCAAGTATCCATTTAAGAATGCACATTTAACATCCATTTGATATAGTTTAATATTCATGTATGAAGCAAAAGCAAGCATAATACGGATAGATTCTAACCTTGCCACAGGTGCGAAAGTTTCATCATAATCTATTCCTTCTTCTTGATTATAGCCTTGAGCTACCAGTCTTGCTTTATTCCTTACAATATCTCCATCCTCATTGAGTTTATTTCGAAAGACCCATCTTGTTCCAATAATAGTACGATCTGGAGGTCTTTCAACTAGATCCCAAACTTTGTTCCTTTCGAATTCATTTAATTCATTTTGCATTGCAATGATCCACTCTGGTTCTTGTAATGCTTCTTTAACATCTTTAGGTTCTATGAGAGAAACAAAAGCAGAAAATGCACATAGATTCTTAAGAGAGGATCGAGTTTGCGTACCTTTGTTTGGATCACTTATAATATTCTCTGGAGGATGTTGATATGACTTTCTAGTTCTTCTTCGTAGTATGGATGGTGTGTTTTCATTTAATGAACTTGTACTTACTTCTTTTGAAGTATTTCTAATTGGTGTACCCAAAACAGTATGTTCAGGAACTATCTCAAGATCTTGAGGTTGGGTCTCAAGATCAGACTGTGAGTCTTCAATGCTAACAACCTGTTTTCCATTATCCTCAATACTTTGTATGGTATCCTGCATGTTAATCTTTTTAACTGCACTAGCATTTTTAATATCCAGTTCATTATCACTTAAATCATCAAAATGTTTATTAAGGTTTAACTCTTTAAAACCTTCACTTAAAGTTGCATTTTCGGATTCATCAAAAACAACATGTATACTTTCTTCAACTAAACCTGTACGTTTGTTTAGCACTCGATAAGCTTTACTATTAAGTGAGTATCCAAGAAATGTACCTTCATCACTTCTAGCATCAAATTTACCTAAATTGTCTTTACCATTATTATGAATAAAACATTTGCAACCAAATGGTTTAAAGTATGCTATATTCGGTTTTCTTCCTTTGAATAACTCATAGGGAGTTTTCTTAAGTATGGGTCTTATAAGGCATCTATTTAAGACATAATTAGCTGTGTTAACAGCTTCAGCCCAATAGTGTTTAGCTAATCCATTTTCAATAAGCATTGTTCTTGCCATCTCTTCTAAAGTTCGATTTTTCCTTTCAACTACACCGTTTTGTTGAGGTGTCCTAGGAGCTGAAAAGTTATGGGTTATACCATATTTTTCACAAAAGGAGTCAAAGCCTAATTGATCAAACTCTCTTCCATGGTCACTTCTAACCGAGACTATTGGAAGGTTCAGTTGAGTTTGCATCTCTTTACAACGTCTTGAAAACGGTTTCAAGGCTTCACTTTTATCCTTTAGAAAATCAACCCACGTAAATCTAGAATAATCATCAACTATAACTAGGATATAAGATTTACCTCTTATGCTCCGTACACGCATTGGTCCACATAAATCAATATGTAATAGTTCACATGGTCTTGATGTACTTACCATTTTCTTCGGTTTGAATGAACTTCTTACTTGTTTACCTTTAATGCATGCGTCACAAATAGAACATTGTTTATAGTCAAGAGCTGGAAGTCCCTTAACTAAATCTTTACTTATCAACTTCTGCATGGTGTGAGTATTGATATGGCCAAGACGTCTATGCCAAAGTTTTGGATTATCTGTAATAGCTTTCAAACACTTGAAATTTTGCACTGCAATTTCGTTAGTATGTAAAGCATAAACATTATCATTTCTAAGAGCAGTAATGAGAGTATCTCCAGTATTAGGATTTTTAACAACACATTTTTCTTTGTCAAAAATTACTTCATTACCTTTATCTCCTAAGGTGATTGAGCCATTGCATTTTTCTTTAATTTCAGAAAATAAAGATATTTTACCACTCATATGCCTCGAGCATCCACTATCTAGAATCCATTTTTGTTTATCCTACAAAACAAAAGAAAATAACCTTTCTCAACCTTACTTGGCTATCCAAGTGACAAATTTGGAACCATATTCGGGATAGACCATGTTGGGTGGTCTTGTTCCTTTAGGAACCCATATTTGCTTTATCTGTTCACGTAATTCAAAAGGAAAGGAATTCTTGATAATATAATCGTCTTTACGTCTGTAAGGACATGCAAATCTTATATGTCCTTTTTTGCAACAAAATGTGCAAGTAGGAGTACGTTTATGTTTATTTGCACCTTTTACAAATGTGGTTTTACTCTTATAGTTATGTGTAACATGATTATAACCAATACCACGTTTATCACTAGTTGATTTTTGTTGTGTAAGCATTTTAGTGAGTTTAGATTCAGACTCATTAAGCTTGTTTAATGCTTGTAGATTTTTCTCAGATTCCAGTTTCAAGGTTTTGATCCTGGCTTCAAGATCATTGTTCTCATTTTTAAGATCAATAAGCTGTTTAGTCTGACTGAGATTCTGTTCTTTCAAGACCTTGACAGTCTTTTCAAGATTTGATTTTTCAGCCTTTAGCGAATTATTTTTATTTATAATTTCTTCACAACCTTCAGCATAATGACGTATTCGATCTTCCAAAATGTTTTTCTCATCTTTTAAAATTTTCTCAATTTGAAACATATTTAGGAGTGTTATAACCAATTCATCTTTTGTGCATGTGTTAAGATATTCACGTACCTCTTTGTGATTTTGATCTAAATCATCATTGTCATCATTATCAGCCATAAGACATAAATGAGCTTGTCCATCTTCATTTTCAGATTCGGATGATACTTCGGAATCACTCCAAGTTGCAATCATCGCTTGTTTGTTTTTGTTCTTTTTGTAGGATTGCCTTTTCTTCTTAGGACAGTCCTTTACGATATGTTCTGTAGAACCACATTCAAAACAAGCAAGTTTTTTAGTCTTAAAATTTGAATTAGAATTAGAAGACTTACCTTTATTTCTGGATTTAAATTTCTTAAATCGTTTTCGCATCTTCATAATTCCTTCAAGACCTTTTGTAATTAACGCAAATGGATCTTCCTCATCATCGCTATCTTCACTATCACTTGAGGATTCATGATGTTTCTTTGCCTTTAATGCAACATTTTTCATGGAAGGTATTACATCATTATCTCCATCATCATGTAGGGTAAGTTCATGTGTTGTGAGTTTTCCAAGGAGATCGTCAAGCGATAGAACTCTCAAGTCTTGAGCTTCCTCTATGGCGGTGACTTTTGGACCCCATTTGGATCTTGGAAGACACCTTAAGACCTTCTGGACTTTTTCTGCATTAGTAAAAGTTTTTCCAAGAGAATTCAAACTATTAGTAATCAAAGTAAAACGAGTAAACATTTCATTTATATTCTCATCCTTTTTCATCTTGAACATTTCATATTGATGCATGAGGATGTTGATCTTTGTTTCCTTTACTTGACTTGTTCCTTCGTATGTCACAACCAACTTGTCCCATATTTCTTTAGCACTTGTACATGAAGAAACTCGATTGAACTCAGTACCATTCAAAGCACAACATAATTGATTCATTGCTCTATAGTTTTTGGAAACCCATTCCAAATCTGTTTGTGAATATTCGGACTCGGACTTAATTACATCATTTCCTTGAGCGTCCTTTTTCATGGGAATCTTAGGTCCTTTAGTTATGATCTCCCAAAGCTCCATATCTTGATCAATCACAAACATTTTCATCAAAGTTTTCCAATGTGAGAAATTTGTACCGCAAAACAAAGGAGGTCTTGAACACGAACGACCTTGAGCAAACAACCCTTCTCCTATTGGATCCATCACAAGATATTAATCTTTTTGTGTGAAACTTAGCTCTGATACCAAATGAAAGTTAATAGGAGGTTGAATACTCTCTAGAGGGGGGGGTGAATAGAGAGTATGGGCTTTTTAAACTTTTCTGGCAGTTTGTCTCAAGAGTTTGAGGAGACTGTCAAAACTGTCTTCTGGAACAGTTTTGAGCCAATTCGTAAACTATAACGTATGTGCGGAAAAATAAACTTTAAAGTATAACACACGATATGTTAACGAGGTTCGGTTCTAACCAACCTACTCCCCGCCTATGGGTTCTCTTTCAACCCGTAGGATTTCAACGCCTTTTATTAATCCGACTTTAATACAACCAAGAAGATCTCACTATCTCCTCTCACCACGTTCTTCCCCTTGAAGAACCGTATTACAAGTCCCTTTAATAAAAGCAAAATCCCAAATCTCACAATAGAGATTCACAAGTTGAACACTTTGAAAAGTATTCTTGATTAGGCGTATTAAACTTAATCTAACTCTTTTTGAACTCTTAAGCCTATTACAAATGTAAGAGCTAGATGAACTAAGAATTACAACTCTTTAAACACTTAGAGAAATCTTAAATCAAGATAGAAAGTTGTAAGAAAAGGTGTATCAAGATGTTGTCTTAGTTCTGGACGGAAGCCTCATATATATAGTGTACGCCTCAACACATCTTCAAAAACAAGAAGGCTCCTATCCGTTATTTTCTGTTGACCTGGTCTTTCAGCGCCTGACTTCAAGATCTTGAGGTTATCTTCAAACTGACGTGTACTAACAGCTTAATAATAATTTCGTCATTGTGTTTGTAATTGTCCAATGCTATGCTGCCATGTTAGTACTTAAACAAGATATTGAATAATAAGCATAAACCAGATTTATCAACATTTAAATAACCATTTAAATTAATTCCTATTTTTTAGGATCGCTATTTACTATTTTTAGCATAAATTCAACTTTTATCCAAATAATAGTAAATCTAGATCTTGCTTAAATATAGCCGTGTACAAATAATAATAAAACATGTGTACCTTGTACTATATTTAATTATCAAATTGATTTTAACCACATATTTTAAATCTAAGTTTAAATATAAAATATTTAAACGTTAAGCAACAACGTATAACAAAATATTTAAACTTTATTCAAATAATATCCAATGTTAATTTTAATGAACCTTGACCTATTAAAATATTTCAAATATAATTTCAAGGAACATTGACCTATTAAAATATTTCAAATATAATTACGAAACTAACCTGATTAAGAACGTAATTATCTTCAAGACTTTGAAACACATTTCAGAACTTATAAAATCACTTTAAAATAAACTTAAGTTCTTTAAGCATATTCCATCGACTTCTTTCTTAAAAATATAAATCAAATGTGTATCAAATATGATTTTAAACTTACTTAAACAATTAAATGTAATTACTTAATTTATTTGTTTAAACAATATGTGTTTTGAATTATCATCATCCAAGAGAATTAAGTCTTTAATCTTTCCTTATTATTTAAGAGAGTTGAGTCTTCAGTATTTTATAAGACAAACAACCTAAGCAAGTCACACTTCTAAGTACTTTGAAACTCCTGGTACAAACATAATTCTAATCACCTAAAATCTGATATAAAACTTAACTCTAGAATAAATAAATTCTTGACACTACTGACGAAGTGTACTTCTATTTTTAATCTAATTTTGGAATCTTAAATCAATGAAAACTCTTACATACTTATCTTATTTGCAAAACTGCCTCTCGCAGTCTAAATTTTAGAATTCATCCGAAGATGCTTCTTACGTAATTATCTTTGATTTGAGCTTGGTTTGACCACGACTCCCTATCATTCACTATTTTAGTAAGTAGTTTGTAAAATTGGCTATATGATGAATGGTGTTAGCATTATGCTCCTCGAGCAAATGAACGTCACATTTTATGTAATCTTATGGCAAACAACCACACAGACAAATAATTAAATAAAAGATTTTTGTAAAGATCAGATAAAAGGATTTATTTGTCTTCTCACTAGGTGTCTTTGGTGGGGACTTCGAAGTAGGTTGGGATTGTTGTAATTGTTGAGGAGTCTATATGTAAGGGATCTCTTCATTGGTATGTTGTACAATATCTATTAACCTGCCATTGTTGAACCATCCAATGATGGGTATCGAAATCTGACCTTGGTAAACACAAATATTGTGCGTAGTTGAAAATGCAATAGAGCTCATCTTGATGAACTTAGTCGCCAGGAGGCCATTTGCTCTGTCAAAAATTTTAGTGCCTGGTGACGTAGCTGATTAAGCTGTCAATTCTTTGATACTCCCCTAAGAAAATTAATTCTTTGCTATATTCTCAAAGAGCTCTAGTAGCTCATCTGAGTAAAAGACTGGACTATGAGATGCATGAACCTCTCCAAAGCTTTATAGTATTTTTTGACTTTGATTGGTGCTCATACATTTTTCTAGGAGAGAAGAGACGTCCCATGTAGTATATTTATTGGTTGACTCAGACTTCAACCTTATCTTTGCTTATCCCTAAGATTTGACGAGAATAGCCTTATTCTTGTGGTGCTAGAGGAAACATTTCCTGCTGAATGTTACTTCAATTTTCTACAATCTATGCTTGCAATTGTTATATTTATATAATATTACCCCAATGTCATTAAGTGACTTCCATGTAGGCGAGGTTTGAGGGGATTGAATGTTTGCAACCTTACCCTTATTAACAACAACAAGGAGGTTGTTTCCGAAATTTTCCGAAATTGTCATATTTATACAAAGTTAATTATTCAATTTCTCATGTATTTGTTGCAGGTGGATTGAACAGTCAGAATGTTTATAAGATTTTTCATAGTTTGACAGTAGAAGAGGCTTCAAGCCCTTCTTAAGGAAAAAGGTCTTTCACGCCGAGGAAAGAAGGCAAGTGCCCCAGTACTTATTACCTTGTTTATAGAATACTATCTTGTAAACTCATCTGTATTTTAGCTGTCTGCCTTGAAGCTTGACCTATTACTCCCTGTTATATCTCTTTTGATTCCATCCCTCCAAAGCTTTTAGCTTGAATTTTTAACTCTAAATGAAAAAAAGTTATACATTGTTGGAGTATTCTACACGGTGACCCTATTTTTTCTGTTTCTACAAGGTGGACCCAAAACAAGTTGAACTCTAACAAAAAACTCAAATTCTACTAGATGACCTTGAGTGTTATTCTTTATTACCAAAATGTTAAAAAAAAATTTAACCAACCAATTTTTTTAAGCAAAGGGGAAGTTTTTTAATGAATTACAAAAAGAATAATACTAAATAATATATTTCTTAGGGCTGTATATAAGCATTAAGATCTTTCTATAGGCATTAAACACGTGTCTTAAAATAGTAAAGCAAATCGCACATACACACTTGAAAAGCATCTCCCTGGCTCCCTGGGGTTATAAAGCACCCACATTTATATTTAAAAATATGAGGGACATATAATGTTTATTATCAAGAGTTAAGATTTTTCTATAGGCATTAATCACATTCTTAAAATAGAATTACTTTATGTTTAATTACAGAAAGTAATAAAACACGAATAACGTTTTTTAGGGCACATACTGTACCCCAATTCACTACATTGCGGTTTGGTTCAACCTGGTTTGTGATTTACATCACTAAGTTTTGAGCAGCCTTATATAGACCTCACTATCCTTGATTTCTGCTGTAAATCATGTTTCTTTAGTTTTTAACCAAAAAAGCCCCAGTTAGTGTTTTTTGGTAAGTGTTGGGTGTCGTTTATAATGCTGAGTTTGTATCACAATTTTGTAGGCTGAGTTGATTGAACGCCTTCAACGTTCAACATGATCAGATGTTTTCTGAAGAGCCGATTGCACGTCTGCGCCCTGCGCCCTGAAGTGAGTGATCAACGTTCAAGGATTGTAACAGCTTGTAAATGCTTGCTTGTTAAAAGATGGGAGTTGAGAGCCATTGCAACTTTGATTCACTTACGGCATGTTTGACAACTTGGAATTCATTTCCGAATGTTGAATTTAAAATCAAATTTCCTAATTTTTAAATAAATTCTACTACATTAAGTTAATCTCAATATTGAATAGTAGGTTTATATATAATTATTGTTTATCCGTTGTGCTCTCTTTTACTCGTGTTATTATGGTACTAAATGTTGCAGTTGTTGATGATCTTTTACCTGTAGAACTTGTATAATTTTTTGTACTTTTCGGAAAATTTTGAGCTGCAGTTTGAATTTTATTTAAATATGATTTGAATTCGAATTGAAAATTAACAAACAAAATATTTTGGTTATATTTTGTTTTGTGCTTGATTTACGGATTGAATTCTTAAATCTGATTTAAATTTGAATCGAAACAAATAAAAATAGAATTAAAACTCACCTTTTAAGCTTGGCCCCTTTTGAACAAACACCATATTATTAGGAGGTTAGGAGCACTTATTCAAATTGAATTAATCTTAACCCTTTTTTTGTTTTAATTAGGAAATTTTACACGGTAAAGTAACATTGATAATCAGAAAAACGTGAATAAAACAAACAAAAAGAAAAAAAGAAGAAACATGCAGCAATATTAGTTGATTGCGCTCTAAATAATATTTCAAACTAAACGTCTCTCGTCGTACCTCAGATAAGACCCTGTATTGAATGAACATACTAAGAAAGGAATTTAAAATATCAAAGTTTTTGTGGCTTTGGCAGACAAATACCTCGTCTTCTCAAGCCAAAGTCAGCAACAACATTTAGTTTTTGAGCAACACAAACCACTCATCAACTTAAAGTTTGCCTAAGATTTTAAGCACGTTTTAAAAATTTGTAAAAATAAAAGTATGCAATTATATGTCAATGACTCTTATATTAACTTGGTGGATCCTTGTCCTTGCTTAATTTTTCAACTTTCTCATTATGACTCTTCTCTATAGCCTATTTTTTGGAGTTGGGTTTTAGGCATGTGCGTCAATTTGTTGTACACAAATTTTTTATAATACGTATAACCGTAAAAACTTACATTATATATGAGTTAAATAGCTTAATAATATAAATTAATATTTTTTCCATTCCAAATTAGTTGCAACACTTGAATAATGACACTATTCATTCATCACTCTTAATTTATAGTTGGTTTTTAAGTTACAAGTTAAAACATAGTCAAGTGAGATCTTATTTGATTTGTCTCACAGCAAGGATTATTAATATCAAATTTTTATAATTTTTTATTATACATAATTAAAAATATTAAGGATTAAACTAGTGCATTGGAATGCGTGATAAAACAAACGTGGCTAGTATTTTGGAACGGAGGAAGTAGATATAGACTTCTTGTTTGAGATTTTTTCATCGAGAGACAATCTCTCATATGAGTAGCATTTTGTTGTAATACTTGAAAGCAATTTGATGAACTGTTTATATGACAAATGACTGTTATCTAAAGTTGTTAAGTTTGAGTTGTTGGTTGGTTTGATCAACAAAAATTTATTGACGGATAAGTGATAAGCTACCCATTTAAATAAGCTATTTATTTAAACTAGTTGTTATAAAAAAGACAACAAGAAGAATGTTATAGGCGTAGAGGTATTTAAAACAGACTTAATCTGATGTTTACCCGACCCTGTCACTACAACATAATTTGCTGTTAGTGGGATAAATTTAGCGACATTTAATTTAAATGTCGCTATTCAAATTTCTAATAGTATATATAGAGGATTTAGTGGCATTTATTAAACCCTTTAGTAGCATAATAAAAAATCACACTAAAGTTTTTTGCGACATGAGATCTAGTAACATTTCTCATAAATGCCATTACAGACTAAAGTAACAATTACATATGCCACTAAAGACCAAATAAAGTGTCGCTAAATCACTTTATAGTGAAACTTAAAATAAAAACCAATAATTATTACACTAAAAATATAAATTAAAAATACCACTAAATCCAATGTTGCAAAAAGTTAAATTTGTTGTAGTGTGTATAGCCTTTAAACATAGATTTACAATGATGTAAAAACCGATGTGCACACAAGATTTGATTTTAAACCAATTCAAAATATATTATTCAAAATCGACCTAATGACCTAAATTAGCACTTCTATAGCCATAATCAAAATTATTCTTATATTCAACTTATTTTCAATATACTTGAATTTCACAAGTAGTACGTGAATGAATACTTCTGGGTAATGTAGATTGGAGTGAACATACTAAAACTATGCAAGAACAACTAAAGTTATCCAGAAGTATGAGAATCTGTAAGAAATAAAACAATCATTAGATTATTTTATAATGACGTTCCTAATTACTTCCTAAATTTCTTTTTTATATTTTTATTTTTCAATTTCATTCAGTCTTATCTTCTTATTTATATCATATTTTTTTGGCATCGTTAGCTTTTGTCACCCATATTTTAATATTTTATAATACTTATAATTCTCACATATTTTTTTAATAAACTTTATTTTAACATTTTTATAATACTTATAGTCCCCACATGCATTGTTACTTGGAATTACACTCGATTTGGAACGGAAAACGGAAACGCAAACATGGAATGCAATCTAGATTAACTTGAGAACGATTGCAAAGTACATATTTGAAAACAAAATTAAATTAAAATGATTATTTTGCTTTAAGAAATTATTTTCAAGTGGAATTTTTTTAGATTTATAGATTTCATCTCGTTTTTTCTACCTTCTTTTTTCTTTACTTTATAAATTAAGCCAAAATACCTTTTAAAAGTCATCTAAATCGGGACGTTACCTTGAACAATTTGAGTCGTGTTTCGTGGTGATTGGGGACGAACATTCTTGGATCGCGGAATGTGGCTACGTTCCACGTTCCATGTAACAATACCCACATGTTTTCTACTAACTTTATTTTAACATTTTTTATGTTTGTGGTCTCCATATTTTTTCCACAATTTTTATTTTCTATATCTTTTAATTCTTGTGGTCCAATCTCCATTTTTCTTCATTAAATTTATTATTTCATAAAATAATATCTTTATTAACTATAAAATTTAACTTTTCTCAATTTCCTTAAATATTTGTTATGCAAACATAAAAAGAAATCGAGAATTAATTTATCAAGAAGTATTAACTGCCACTAGTTATAGTTACCTTGGGAGAGGTGTGGTGGTACTGATCACGACTTTAATTTGTCTATTTTTTTGTGTTTGTAATTAAAAATTTTGAATAACAAATAAATTTATGTACAAAAATTATGACTAATAAAAAGATTACATAAATGTTTAATTAAAGTAAATTGAGAAAATAGCTAAAATAAGATTATATAAAAAGTGATGTAAATTTGGAAAACTGTAACCGCATTGAAAATGAGAACAATTTTTTCTAGGAAAAATGTCCGTAAATAATATAATGTTTTTTAATTTTTCTATAATAATACCAACTTTGATTAACCATGAATAACATCAACTTAGGGACTTTTTTTCCTAGAATAATATTAACTTTAGTTTATTAACTAATTTACTAAATTTTTTTGTCATATAATCTCCTATAGTTTGATTTTTAACATATTAGGATTTTTTACACCTCCCTAAGTTAATATTATTTATAGTTAATCAAAAGTTAGTATTATTATTAGTTAATCAAAAGTTAATAAGTGGAGATATCTTTGAAATTTTCTTTGAGATACAATAGTGACACAAAACTCATATTTTAATGATTTTGATAAGAGGTTGTTAAGCATCATGTGTCACATGTTAAAGTTTTATGAAGTTTAACCATTTCAAAACAACTATAAGTCTTATAAGGCATGTGAAATTTTATTTGAAATGGTAATCAACTTTTGGCAATTTTTGATAAAATTTTTCTATAAAAATTATAACATAAATATCAATTGAAAATTCAATAAAAATGTAAATTTACATTAATTGTACCAAAATAAAGTATTTTGCCCTCAAAATGATAACTTTTGTGGTTGAAAGATCGCATTGAGCACCATATGGGATTGGATTATTATTATTTTCTTACCATCAAAAGCTTTTCTCTTCTTAGTCCTCAAACTTCTTATCAATTTATGACGTTCTGCAATACTAAACGATACTTAATCTACTATTTTATCAAATGGTATGATTTTTCTAAGAGTTGGATTTAGCTCTTAAGAAACCAATTTAACCAAATGTTCAAGCTGATAGTTGAGACCCCATAATATGTTATATATTCTAACACGCCCTTTCAGCCCTTACATGAGAGCCCTTTGTGCAGTACAAGCCCTCATTATATCTTTTACGAAATCTTCCACTTAAATTTGAGGGATAATTGAAATTCAAACCCGTGACACTTCGGCTTCTAATACATGTCAAGAAACCAACAATCAAACACAACTAAAAGTTTAAAATGATACGTTATGTACTCTAACATATTCCAAAATATGTTATATAATTCTAACATCAGCCTTATCAACTCTAAACCCCTACTTAAACTGCTACCTCAAAAATCATATTTTACAACTTGCATGTTACCATATGAAAATGCAACCTCACCTTAGACCTAGTATCTAAACAAAAAGGTGAAAGAAGTTAAAGGTTAGATTGTACTTTTATTTGGTGTTTCACGAGGTAATTCCATCTTCATATATCCCACCAATCAAAATCAAACCACTCACATTTCATTTAAACTTGTCCCATTCCCACACATTCCTTCCACCTTTTCCCTTCCCTAGCTTCCCTTCCCCTCACCCTCCTATATAAAGGACACCCTCCTATATAAAGACACCCATCTCATACTTTACACATTCCTCCCTAAACCCATAAACCAAACACACCATAATGTCTCTCTACCTATTTGATCTCTTCTTTTTCTTTTCCTTCCTTATTTTCTTCTCCTCTTTTCTTTTCTCCTTTCTCTACACCAAATCCTCATCTTTAACCTATGGCCCACCTTCATACCCTATAATAGGGTGCCTATTTTCCTTCTACAAAAATAGAAAAAGGCTCCTAGATTGGTACACCGAATTATTATCTAAATCTGCCACGCTCACAATTATCGTACGACGATTGGGAGCGCGAAAAGTCATTGTCACAGCTAATCCTGACAATGTTGAATATATCCTTAAAACAAATTTCCCAAACTACCCTAAAGGACAACCTTTAGCTGAAATTTTAGGTGATCTTTTAGGACATGGTATTTTTAATGTAGATGGTGAATTATGGGCTTCTCAAAGAAAATTAGCAAGTCATGAATTTACAACTAAATCTCTTAGAGAATTTGTTGTTAAGACTTTGGAAGATGAAGTTGATGGAAGACTTATTCCTTTGCTTCATTTGGCTGCTAAACAAAACAATATTATTGACTTACAGGTTTGTTTAATCTCTTCATTCTACCTACTGTTTTAATATATATTTTAATTACCCTCGATTATTTGTAAAGGTATTCAAAATTAATGAACTCATATTTTCAACATTATAAAGGTCTAAAAAAATGTGTTTTGGGCTGTATCAAGGGATATCTTATGATTTCAATCGATGTTTAAGTGTTATGAAACCGTATCACTTCTATTATCGCTATTAGAATATATAGCATATCCAGGGGTCACAACCATAAGTTTAAGTTTTTGGTTGAGTTGGTTCTTGACAAGCACATTATTAATTGTTACCATATTTTTACACTATGCCAGTGACATATTTCTGATTGTGGGTTAGATAATGGGTCAAACTTAAATTATTATTCAAATAAAAAAATTAGAGATTACTTTTGAACTTTTACTAGTTAACAGAAAAGTTGTAATAAGTAAATTAGACAATATTTTGATTTTATAAAATAATTCAATGTCGAACAACTCCCTTGAACGACCTTAATATTCGGTTATCATTTTGAGCTGACAACATATAATATAATCATATAACAGTTTTTTAAATCATAGAATGCAAACTCAAACAGATGAACTATTATAAAGATTTGTGATCGCATGTTACTACTTGCTCATCTTGTTTATATAATATTCATAAAATCATTATTTTATGTGGATGGTTTTTGACATTTTCTTGCTCATTAGATCATGGCTACTTAATTATTGCCCTTGCCTAGTCAGAAAATTTGATTTTATATTAAATAAATATAATTTATTTATATAAATAAACAGATGTAAGATATTATATCAGATTACGATCTACTCAATAAGGAAAACCTCCTTTAATAAAGTATTATAAGATAATTTAGCGTGACATGCTTCAACGAACACTCTACTTATTGTCTTCCATTGCCGACCGTTGTTTTATAATTTCCATTTATATAACTTTAAATAATATTATTTATAAGAATTAAATTTTATCTCGTTGAAAGATTACTGCTTTTGACAAAACCAAAAATTTTTGCTAACCCTTTTGATCATTTTTTGGTATTGAACTACTTTGTAACAAAAAAACTAATAATTATCATTAAAAAAATAATATTATTCACTGTATAGAGATGATATGAGATTAAATATTATTAATTTTCTTTGTACTCTATGGATATGATTTTAATAAAAATTATGAAAAATAAATGGAATATGTTTGAAATACTTTCTTGATAGGGAAATATGATTTTAAATTAGGAATCTTTGACCATATATGTTAAAAAAAAAAAAAAAAAAAAAAAAAAAAAAAAAAAAAAACTAGTAAATATAATTACTGCCCATATTTCTCTTTTATCTATTTTTTAGAGGGGCATGAATATGATCTGTTCCCTACCCTCTTCTCCAGACTTTAATATGTGCGGATATTAAGTTGTTGACTCTAATTTTGCCTCTATAGTTATCGACTTATCGTTAATCCTATGTTCCATCAATTTGCTATTGTAATACATTATAGTAAAATTTCTTTTCTGAGAGATAGTTGGTTTGTTGAGGAATAAAATAAAAATATTTACATTATATTGTGTAAATAAAATTAAAAAGAGAAAAAGTAATGAGAATTAAGAAGAGTAGTTCAGATGATTTCTAAATATAGAATATAGCAAATTGATTAGGAAAAATAATGATAAATGTATCCAACTGACTAGGTTAAAAAGAGTCAGGGTCAACCTTAAGCAAGTGCAAATCGCGCCTACGTCCAAAGCTTCAAAAAATTTTAATTTTCAACTAGTGATAAGATTCGAACTTTTTTTATGCATATATAATAATTCAGGGGTCCATTATATATATATATATATATATATATATATATATATATATATATATATATATATATATATATATAAATTTATAAATTAATAAGTAAATGAAAAAAATGCAATAATGTAACAATGGCACAGGCCATACCTATTCCATATTGATCTTAATTAAAGAAAGAAACAAAAGCTTAAAATTTACTAGAAATTAAGCTCCTTAACTTCTAATTGATGAAAATTAACCTTATAATTTTTTCCTATTGTAAAATTAAAATCTATTAATATTTTTTCTTAACTCGATCCACATCAATATCTATTAGTATTTTTAATAACTTTATTTATTTCTACTTAATTCTTTTCCATAAAAAAAAAATCCATTTTTGTTATAAAGATTTTACTTTTTTTTTTACTTTTGTTGTCAAACATTGCTCAATAAGTTGACAATGAGGATATGCTTACGCGGGACATGGGTTCACCATTTTACTAGGTATAGAAATATGCTTGACAATAATTTTTTTTAACAACTTTTGACCTTTTTGTTCGTACACTGTGATACCAAATGAAGCACCCAAAAAAATAAGCTAGTATAAGTTAATATTTGATATGAAGGGTCAATTAAAAAATATTTTTATTGTTAAAAATGGATTTTTGTCTCAGTTGAAAAAAATAAAATATTATTATTCTCAAACATTGAATTCTATTCTCACCTAACTCTATCCTATCCTCGGTCTACTCTATTATTCCCCCCCAAAAGAAACATTGTTGTTACTGTCAATAAGGATAAAATTGTATATATATACTCTTTCAAAGTCCAAATCGAACATAGATCGTAGATAGGAGTCATTTAATGTCATTAAGTAATAGAATGGGACATTATTTTTTTAAGATGAACTAAAAACTTTGTAGTCATTTAATTTTCAACATTAATTTAAGTATATATTTATTTATTTGTTTGTTTTAAAATGCAAGTTGTTTTAAATTCATACTATTAGTATAGAAACTTGTATGAGATCGTCAAGAAAGGAATGCTGGCTTCAAGATTAGATTATAGCCACAGTTTCAAGTTTCAACGATGATACATTGAAAGATGATTAAGTGGATAATTAGATTAATAAATTAATAAATTAATAAATTAATAAATTAATAAATAGAATAATTTAATTTAGTATCAACTGGGGTCTAGGGAATTCTAAAGACTTGGTCATAAAGTAAATTTATGTTTCTTTTTTCCTATTTTAGACACCTACATATTAAAATAATAAATAACTAATTAATAAATGATTTTGCATTTTTATTTTAGGCAGTCTTATTTATAATTATATTACATTTTTAGATATAATTAGCCTTAATCACCTTATTTTTAATATTTTTGATGTTTATAGTTCCACATGTTTTTTAATAAATTTTATTTTAACATTTTTATAATATGTATGGTCTTTGCATATTTTGAACTAATTTTATTCTAACATTCTTTAATGTTTGTGATCACCATATTTTTTTCCACCAACTTTACTTTATATATTTTTTTAATATTTATGACACCCACTTTTCTCTATTAACTTTATTATTCAATAAATAAAATCTCCACCATCTAAACAAATTCAACTTTTATAAGTCCCGTGAGAAAAGAGTAATTAATAATTAATAAGTTTTGGTAGTCCACACGTTAATATAATGAATTCAATTCAATGCTTAGTAGTAGTCGGTAACCTTTATTGAATCTGCTTCATATTTTATATATTTTGTTTGAAATTCATACCGAAATATGGTATTGCCTATTTTCGTCTAATTACATAAAACTTTCAATTTGTTTGACTCCAATAATTGTTTTTAAATCGTAAAAGAAAAAAGGTGGATACAACTTAAAAGACCTGGTGAATGACTATTTAAGACCTTGTCAAATTTTATTTTAGTCTTTTTTTAATTTTGAGTATTTCTATTTTAGATATTATCTTCATCGCTTTTTTTAAATTTTTATCCACTTATTTTCTCATTTTAATCCATTTTTGTTTATACCCGCACAATTTAATGATCCCTATAAATTTCGTAATATATGAGCCAATTATTAATATTGTAATATAAAAAATTAATTTTTTGATCCATGTATAAAATGCACTCATTATTAGACAACCTCACACAAAATTTGTGATGGCCATATGTCTAACACCTTATTGGAACTGCCATACCCCAAAATAAGGGTTTACTTTTTATTTTTAAGATCCAATAGATTTGAGTAGAATTCAAGTCAAATATAATCAAAAAACTATAAAATGGGTCTCCAACTCTCCAAGACTCAACCTAGTCGCTCTAAACTCGACCTATGACTAATTTTAGATTCATTTTAAATCTAAGTCTGAATTCACTCAAGTTAAATGAGTTGGGTCTTGTTGAACCAAACCCATGACCTACCTTATTAAGGTTATTTATTGAGCCTCTAGGCATCCTTTAAATACGGATTGTTATATGAAATAGTTTCACCGACAGACACATCTTATATCTGATTTAAATAGCTCATCTAATATATAATATAAGAATATAAATTCTTTGTTCAATGTCGTCTCACCATTAGACAATCTCTCACGACAATAACTCTGATTTGTGTTTTTATTCATGAGTTTAGTGGTGGTTCAAAAATAAATAAAAGTGAGCCTCAAATTGTTTTACACCCTCTCATTCGCCCATTACCCATGAAACAATGCACCACAATACCACCTAATCATATGTCAATAGACCATTTTGTTTTTCTTTCTTAATGACAACCCCAAAAGAAAAGAGAGAGCAAATATTTCAGTCACGTTTTAAATGAAGTTAAATTCAGAGTGATAGACAAAAACTTGTGTTGATAACAAAAGATATTCCCTCTTAGAAATTTCAACACTTTCCTTTTTTACTTGTCTTTTTAATTTTGTTACATTTTTATTTCAGATAACATTTCCACCACTTTATATTCACACATCTACTCTTATTTTCTCTTTTAATTTTATCTACACAGTTTAATTGTCTCCGATATTTTCCCAATATTATCTTAATCACAAATTCTTAAATGAGACAGTCTCATGGTGAGATAATCTTTACGGGCTGACTCATCTATACTTAGTGTGTTAAATGATCACTTCTAATTTGTAAAAGTGATCAATTACAGAAATAAACTAATTATATGAGCTCATCTCACAGTGAGACGGATTCATACAAAACGAGTTAATAGGACAGAAACCCAAAAAAAAATTTGAAATGATGTGAACCCAACAGGGCCAACACATATACAACATTCTCTAAAATATCCTCTTAGTAGCTTCAACTGTTGTCTATGTCTGTCCACAGTATTTAATTTGTCTACTTTTTGTGTCAACAGGAAGTACTAAAAAGATTCACATATGATACAATCTGCAAACTCTCTTTAGGGATAGATCCCAACTGTCTAGACCTATCGGTTCCGATCCCACCTCTCATTGCTGCGTTCGAGAATGCTGCTGCAATCTCCGCTAGGCGAGCCACTAGCCCAGTGTACATCATTTGGAAGCTCAAACGAGCCCTTAATATTGGCTCGGAGCACAAACTCAAGCAGTCCATCAACATACTCCACCGCCTTGTCCAAAACATCATCTCGACTAAACAAGAGTCGCTCACTGATTTGAAAGATGGACAAAATCAAGACTTGCTATCTCGGTTTCTTCGTGCAGGGTATGAAGGCGAGCTGGCTAGAGATATGGTGATCAGTTTTATTATGGCTGGACGGGATACTACTGCAGCTGCGATGACATGGCTATGTTGGCTGTTATCTTCGGTGGACCCTCCTGCTCGAGAGAATATCAGATCGGAGTTGGAAGGTGGACTAGAGTCGGAGTCTCGCCCTTTAGGGTATGAGGATGTGAAGAATATGAGATATTTGCATGCTTGTTTATTCGAGGCCATGAGGTTGTATCCTCCGGTAGCCTGGGACTCAAAACACGCTGTAAAGGATGATGTTTTACCTGATGGGACTAGAGTCGGGAAAGGGGATCGGGTGACATACTTTCCATATGGTATGGGGAGGATGAAGGCTATTTGGGGGGAGGATCGGTATGAGTTCAACCCGGACCGGTGGTTTGAAACTCGGGATGACGAACAATCTTTTTCAGAAACCGAAAATAACAACTACGATACAAGAAAATTGAAGATGGTAAATCCTTACGAGTACCCAATTTTTCAAGCCGGACCTAGGGTATGTCTCGGGAAAGAAATGGCATTCATTCAAATGAAATATGTCATGGCCTCTATCTTAAATCGGTTCGATTTTGAGCCAGTTAGTAAAGAAACTCCAGTATTTGTGCCACTTTTGACTGCTCATATGGCAGGAGGACTAAAAGTAAAGGTGAAGGAAATCACGAAAAAATAATGACAAAACGTCGAGTTCATAATTAAAATCTATAGTACAATCGGAAACATGATGTTTTGAAGGTGAACGCGTTACGATAACCCGCAAGGAGTTACCTTGTGGTGTCCTATAAGTTTGGGGGAGAGGGGGATTCTTAAGGGGTACCCCCTAGCAGGGAGGACTTTCAAGTCTATTAAAAACATGGCTTTTGACCCCTTCCTATAAACCTTGTCCATAGTTGAATAGAAGAGGGACTTTTTGGCCTTGATTATGTTGCTTTGAAATCTAGTGAAAGCTTAGTTAATGGCATTTGGAAGCATATGATTATCTCTATATTGAATATTATTATCTTTTGGTCACAATTTTGGTTATTATGGTGTTTTATGAATAGACATGCTCACATATGCAGGCCCCACTTGTTGCGTTATTGGTCACGTTCCCAAGAAAGGAGGGTCATTCACATGTATGCTACAATTTAGGTATTGGTCACAATCTACACATAAATTCACCTCCAATCTCTAATTTCTAGTGACTTGTTTGATTGGCTAAATCATTAAATGTTTTTATTAGTTTTTAATCTAGTTGGAGGTATAAATTTTTTAGAGAGATATTGTATGTTGCTTGTTTATTAAGGAAAAAAATAAACTAAGAAAAAAAAACCAATCAAAAAAGATAACTGAAGCTTCCTTTTCATTTTGACTTAAACGTCAACTGAAGTCATTCAAAAAAATTTGTCTTTTTGACCAACCAACAATCTAAAAGATAAAAGTCAACCAAATAGTCAACACAAAAACAAACTACCAAACACCCACAAAAGCTTTTCAATACTAATAATAATAATATTGAAATTGCACATATAATTTTGACACTATTGCACCATTATTTTTATTTTTAAATTTTATTATAGGTAGGTAGAAGAAAGGAGAACACTAGATGAGAATCAAACCAAAGATGAAAAAAATCTTACTTGCTCCAAGACGCAAAAGATTCAATATTTGATATTGGCATTTGCAATGACGCAAAAGATTCATAGTTCAATGTGGTTAAAGCTCCTTTGAGCGAGTATACATATAACTATTAGAAATAACCAATAATGATAAAAAAAAAAAAAAAAAAAAAAAAAAAAAAAAAAAACCTTCCTGCGCCAATTCTACACTACAGGTAGCAGTGGACAGATATGGTAACAAGAAAGCCTATAATTCACTCTTACAAACATAGTTACATGGAACGTCGGCATGTTTCGAGAACGTCTGTCTCCAATCACCACGAAATGCGACCCAATCGTTTAAGATGATGTCCCGGTGTAGAAAATCTTTTTTAAAGACATTTTGGCCCTTATTTACAAATTAAAGAAGAAAGAAAGGAGAAAAAAACGAGATGGAACCTAGAAAACCAAAAACATTCCACTTAAAAATAATTTCTTAAAGCAAAAAAAATCATTTTAATTTAATTTTTTTTTTCAAATATATTTTATTACACATAATGTATCTCGTACCCAATAGTTTCCGAGTTAATCTAGATTGCGTTCCTTGTCCCCGTTCCGCGTCTCAAACAGAATGTCGTTTCATGTAACAATGCTTACAAACCTTAAAGTAGTTGTAACAAAGTTTGCCACCTTAGAAGGTTCAGACATGAGAATAATGTATAGTGATAACAGCAAATATAGTGATAAAAATAAATAAAGAAAAGGAGATTATTCATGAAATCCAAAATAAAAATAACAAAAACAGATAATATTTCAAGATGAGAAACTAGAAAAACCAAGTTCCTGAACAAGAATATATCACATAAAAAGGGTGCTGCCTGTTAAAACTTTATACCTCCGCCAAAACCAGAACTAGTAACAACTAACAAGAGATTAAAGCATTAAACATGCTTGAAGTATGATTAATCCTACAACTCTTTACAGATTACAATGGCACACGGCATTCAAAGTCCCACAACGTTTATGCATGCGATAATATATGTCATCTGCTCAAATATGGTGCTTGTAAGTTTCAATAAAAATCATCTCAAGTTAAATGATGCACAAATCGTACGGGAAAAAATTCCAACTATAAAAGAACTACAGGCAAAAGCTGTGTACCTATTTAGTGATCAATGGCTTCTGGCAACCCAATCATGTAGCTCCTGCAGCATCACTTCCACTAGAAGATTTACGATTCAGATAACGCAACACAGCATCCTCGACCCTTAAATAAATGCACACAACCCATTAGAACAAACAAATTTTAGAAAGTTATCAAACAAAAGTTTCATTTGACACAAAGAATACATCCCGACTTGCGTGAATATAAGTGTTTTCAAATTATAACATGCGCTCCACCAGCAGATTTTTTAAATGTTGGAACTTGGAACCATCAACCATCACTCATATAATGCTAATAATCCATTTTACATAATTAGCATAATTGATGATGAACACGTTATTTTGTAAGAAAATTCTCGAGTTAATATCAATGCATGACACCTTTCTTGCAAATTCACAAAAATTCATTGTCATAGTCATTCTACCATATGGACTGCAAGCGCCAATAGACGAACCAGCTTATAGCAAGTACATTCAAAGCAAGATCTCACGAAATATAAAAAGGAGATGAATCTAAATATCTCAACTACCACGTAATCCTCACCACAAGCATATGGAGCAACTAAAAGACAACAGTGAAAATATGACATTCTCAAGGAATTGAAGAATTAACTAGGGCTACTCCTCACTAATCAACTACAAGCTCACAGCTAAGCACTTGTCTCCCTTTCAAAAGTCATAATCAGTCTGTTACTACTACCATGGACACAAGATATGACGTCAAATGTAAACCTTTCATGCTGAGAAACATATCACTTAATGACTATAAGGGGATTAAAACCATCAAGTTAAACCACTTTTAAGTTTTCCGAAATATTGAAACACTTTAAGTGACAGCTTTTAAAACCACTTGTTGAAAAGCTTAGTGACAGCTAATCGCTAGCCTCTGCGTTATATTGGTATCTGGTCACATAAAATTATCTTTGCCCACTTGACTATCACCAACCATATCACCGAAATATATGTTTCACAACGTGAAAACTTTAACAATAATTGACAACTGCACCACTTAATGACCAAAATACACACCCAGAACCATGTATGCACTTGACCAAGCTCCAATAGCACTTTTGGCATTACAAAAATACAGTAGACCATGTATGCAAGTGATGTTTATTTAAATGGAGAAATCTAAAGTATAAAAATACATGGGCAATTACAAATAAAGTATTCCAGAACAAATATATTGATGAGAGAATCCTAAGATCCTTGCTGAGCTATTATATAACAGAAGACTTGGAAACCTCAAGCACTTAATGAGGCCTGTTTCAATAATGAGTTAGAAGTGAACTAAACGACACTTGAAATAGGAAATCTATCATTTTAACTTCATCAAGTGCATCTTGGATTGCTATAACTTATTTTGTAAATAGTCTCTTCAACTCATGCTACATCCAACAAAATAAACATAGGTTTCATCAGAATTCTCAAATCATCAACAATCTCAGAATATTCTAGAATGTTGACAATACTTTCTTCAATATATCATATTCCTAGTTCATATCATAAAATAATTGATCTACACCACCGAAATCCATGTTAGTGTCCGTGAATATATTTAATTCTATTATCATGTCAACTTCCATGAGAAAAAAATATTGACCCTTGAGATCATTTTCCCTTGCTATCACTTGCTCTTGGACCAAAACTAGTTCTGCTTCCTTACCTTGTAATCATAGCACAAAAAACTACTCCTAAAAAGGAGCAAATGCAAGAAGATGTATTTATGAATTGAATTGATTAAAAAGTTAGTCGCATGTATGTACCAATTCACTTCTATTATATACATTAAATGATTGTACATTCATGTCAACTAATTCACCAATTTGAAACATTCTTGAAAAAATTTCCCATGTCCTTAAACTCCCTTCAAATAAAATAGATATTCAAGTAATCCTTGTTGCAATGCAACCAATACATCATAAAAAGATGTCAGGCCCAAAAATGGAGCATGTGTTCACTTGTGAGGAAAGCTAAGAGTGGAACCATCTTAATTCTTAATTAGTGACATGTAGAGCTCTAGCAAGTAGCAACCAAAGAAAGTGATACATAAATTCAAAGACAACGGATGGAAACTCTAAAGTCAAATACTAAGCTCATATTGTTTCCTTTATTCTTTTTCTTTGTTCCATTTACTTGAGTTTAGGCAAATCAAATAATATGATAGGCTTTTGTATGTCCCACAAGAGTGAGAAAGAAAAGAGAACGAAGGCATCTTGTTGAATACTTAATTAATGCATCCACTATAGAAAAAATGATCTTAAATCATCTGTTATAGCATTTAATAGTATGCTATAGTGGATTTTACAGTTGCTATTTACTTTTTATATTTGCTAATTGTTCTATGGCTCACTTATGCAGCATATATGTTTTCTTAATATGCGTTGGTGAGCTCACATACTTAATGTTAATGTTCAAGTATTAAACGTTACTTCTCCCTCAAAAAAAGTATCAAAAAATGTGACTGAAGAACCATTGTAATTGAAAGTATAGTTGGATGAAAAGCTAGTAAAACTTTTTAACAATTCCTGCATGTACAAAACAGTCTATTGCACAACTATGTGAAATTCAAGTTATGAGATACTTATAGATGTTTATTAGTAGTATTTGATGCCTTGAACTAGTGAAAATTTGTATAAGCAACTCCTACTTGATAAAGATTAGGATAAAGTCGAGAAAATTGTGAGCCAAACGTTTATAATGATATTGACACATGTTCTCTAACTTAAAATACCGCACAAAAAACATCATTTTGTATTTGTGGGGATGAAATGAAAATCGAATTGGCTTTTACCACCTCATTCTTATATACAAAATACAAAAACTAGAAAATGTTATGTGGGAGAAGTACAAATATCAAATTTAAAATTTACTTTTAGTCAATGTTACTTGACATGTGATATTGTGCTTAATCATTTTACATAACAAGGACAAGGTTTACTTCTAATAATTATTTTATTTAATTACATGCATGTAGTAGTGACATCAAGTTGATGGAAGATTTATAAGAAGATAAGACTGTGACACTTAAGCAACTGATGTCACTTGCAAGGATTTGACTGGAGAATAATGTGTCAAACATAATATAGACGTAGTCATCTATTTTATGGTATTTATGGACTAACTTTATGCACCAAGTTCTTTTAGCCAATTCAACAAGACAAGCACTTAAGCTGTTTTAAAAAATTAATTGCTTCATCCCATGAATCTGAGACACTTTTCATTTTGGTCCTTCCTTCGACTTTGAGCTATTTCTACTTTAGGTTATGGTCTCACATTCTCTCTTTTAACCTAATTCCCAAACTTATTCTCTCTTTTAATCTCATCCACATATTCCTTCTATCCACTTGTTTTTATGTCTTATTCTCGAGCAACAAATTAAAAACAATTCCTCTAAATGTGTCAAACTCATGATAAACTACAAGCAAATAAGGGAGGGTATGAGAAGGTTTTTTATAGAATAAACAAGAGAACTCACCCAAAAGACTAGTCTAGCAGGTGAGAGAGCTCATTTACTCTATGCACCCCACATTAATTGTATACCGATGTAGTATAAAGTCCCATAACCTTGTAATGGTCTCAAATCCATTCCATGACATTTGAACCCCCATAAGTTCCAACGTCCTTGTTGGTCATGGGTGGCTTAACCCAAGCCACCACTTCGAGTTGGATTCTCGTTGGTCATGGTTAAGTTGGTCACGACTGGCTTAGCCCAGGTCACCATTCCGTAGACCACCACTATGAGTCGGCTTTGATACCATTGTTATATAATAAACAAGAGAAATCACCCAAAAGACTAGTCTAATAGGTATGAGAGCCCATTTACTCTATAAACCCGACATTAGTTGCCCATATAACCAATGCAGCACAAAGTCCCATAAGCTTGTAATGGCCTCAAATCCGTTCTATGACAAAGGTGTGCAGTGGTGGCTACCAAGTAGGTTTAAAATTAGGATTGTTCAAACATGGGCAATACGAGGAATTAGAAATTGTATCCGCCATCTTGGGCAATAGAAAGGGAGTTCCACACTCCTTACCATCTCATGATGTTTCCCATCACAAAGTCAAAATCATTTAATCGTTTATATATGATTTGTCAAGTGATTTTTATCTTATGTTACCAAATTCATAAATAAGTTTACTAGTTGATGGGTATCAAAGCCTTAACAAAGAAAGACTTGAATCCCAGAGGCTCAAATTCGAGGTCACATCAACGATTTAAGGATTGTCGACTATGAAGAAGTGAAACTTTTGGCATCATTTAAAAGAGCATCTAAAAGAATATGCAGCTATCTATGAAGAGTTCTCACACACTTTAATTAGTATTGAACTATATCTTTAAATCAAGAATGACAATTCTTCTTTCGTAATATTTCTCTTCACCATTATCCTCTGATTTGCAACAGCGCAAAACACAGTTTTGGTGATGCATTAAAATGAGTTATTACCACTTCCCTTTCATTTCCACATTATCACAAAAATTTTCAATAATACTTGAAGGTGGAGAATTAATTTCCAAAGCCCATTCCTAAATGGTAATAGAAGTAACTCGGGCCCACAATACAAACAACATCCTAGAATATTGAATAAAAATACCACTTTGCCTTCTATCTTGGTAACCCATGAGGGTGATATTAGGGATGACCTTCACTCCTATCCAACTCTCCTAAAGATAAATGTATTGCAAATTATTAATGGTTGTTTTGCAAGGAGTGATTAGAGAAGCATGCTTGGTGCCCAAGATATATGTAAGCCATTTGGAAAAATCCATAATTTGTCTTTCTCAAAGATTGGTACTGCTTGTTTTGTCCACTTTGCAACAAAAGTTTGATACTTCTATTTGTTTTTTATGGGAGAACTCTGGTGTATCTTTAAATTTCATAACCATAATAGACTAATTTTATTAGAGAACAAAAATGGAAACATTATTCTACGATCTACACATTAAACTCGGTTAAATAATAAAAAAGCATCAAGCACATCTCATAGCTACAAGCACGAGAGAGATATAGAAAAGGAACTTACCATGGTTGGTTGAAAAAGACACTCCGACGCTCCTGCTGAGCATCACGAATAGCATCACCAGCAACTACCTTCAAATCTCTGTCTTGAGAAGCAATCAATGTGTTAATAAAATCTGCAGGTGATTGACTAAATCCCAGGAAAAAGGTTCTTCTTTGATGATGCTCTTTGATCTTCTTTATAGCACCAACAATGGCATTGTCATAATCATCTATTTCCCTGTACTTCCCCATCCTTTCCAGAAAAGCATACATGTCTTCCTCTAAAGGAAAGGGAACATCAACTAGAACATCATAACACATATTTCCGCTTGGATTATTTCCAGAAAGCTTAATCCTATGCTCCAACTGTATAGGTTGCAGAGGAGATAAATGATGAGCAAGCTTCTGTGAAGCCACAGAAAACTTAATCTTTTCCTCTCCAAACACTTTCCGCAGAGGTGAATCACAGGAAAATATAGCAGGATCATTCGGGTCTTGCAACTTCTTAACCTTCACATAGTGCCACAATGCAGTCATTATCCTTGCGCGAGTTTCTAATTCAAGTCCAAGAACTTGAGAAAGAGCAGGTGATAGTTTAAACTTCTCAACGATATTATTCATTTCAAGCCTTATAATGGCTGTAAATTCCTTATCCCCCTTCCTTTTAACTTCAAAACCTTCATGAAGCACAGAAGAGCGAGAATTATCCCATATGATTACATGATCATCAGGATAAAGATTCTGATCAAGGTAAATTGTAATTTTCTTGAAAAAAGAAGAGAACTTTGGGTATGAACTTGACCTATTGGCCATAGTCCCAGAACTTGAATCATCCGCGTCTTCTAATATCTTTCCAATAATCTTAAGTGTCCAAGTAGGTGCTTCGGAACACTTACTTTCAGAATTAAGCGGCTGATTGGCAAAAGTATTGAACACATATATACGCAGTGTTTTCTGAGCACAAGGAGGTTTCATAACTGACTCCTGAATGTCCATTTTCTTTCTAGCAAGGGCAGCATCAACCTTGGCTTCCAACTCAACCAATTGTGTGTAAAGAGTGCTTTCTGGTAAAAGGGCTGCAATTTTTTCAGGCAATTTCTTCTCTGATGCTTTCCTTTTCTTCTTACGAGCAGCCGGAGCAAGCTCCATCGTCTTAAACGGAACACCTCCACCAGTTCCAGAAGAACTTTGAGTCTTACTAGACTGTTTGCCATGACTCTTCTTGGTACTTGAAGGAGCAGGGGTAGCAGCAACAGGAGAAGAAACATTGGCAGAATTCAGCCCTATACGGCCATGAGACTGGCCTTGGGATTGCGCCATTAACCGAGCTTGAGTTTGAGGTTGAGGGTCAGAAGGATGAAATTACCCGGCAACTGGGATACGCCAAGTGTTTGATTATTCACCAAGTGTGTATGAAATTGATTGTTATTTACCAAGTGTGTATGAAATTGATTGTTCACAGAATTGACAAAAGGGATTTATGCCCCGACTAAATTTCTAGTTGGGTTCATACGATTCTTGTTAAATGCCACTTAAAGTATAATCCCACCACAATTTCTTGAACACGTCAATAAAAGATGTATCTTATCCTATAAAATCCAGAAACCCAGAATAAATTGCGAAATTCAACACCAAACAAAACCCTAATTTATCCGCAATGGATGATAAATGACAAGAAATCTCTTAAAACTATAAACATGCATTTTGTATACTTAGTTTCAGTAAAATAAATGTAACAGAAAAAAAAGATCATGGATTGGGTACTGAGAATGTGGATATAAATAAAGGAATTAGGTTTAGGAGTACTGAGAAGATGGATTACCTGCGATTAATTGAGGATTGAGATGAACCCTTGCCACTTTGACAGTTGCCTCGTAGCGTTCTCCTCGTTCCAGAAAACTGGTGTTCTTGTGATTGGACTACCTCATCAGTTTTTTCACAAACACTTGGTAATGGCGTAGTGGGCTAGTGGCCTATTGGGTTTGTTTGACAAATATATTTATAAAATGAAAAATTAATGTTAATAATCTAATTAATATAAATTTATAGTTAGAATTATTTATAGCAAATGGTGAAAGGTTGGATTATTAATATAAATTTTTTTAAAAAAAGTTATTTTTGCAAGTTATTTGCTAAAAACAAAAATTAAATAAAAAAATTAAAATTATTAAAAATTAAAAGTTAAAATATAAAATGAACACACTTGATTTCAGATAATTATTATTTTCAAAAGATTATTAAATTTTAAATTTTACAATTAAGATTAATGTTTACAAAAAAAATAAAATAAAATCAACACACTTGATTTCTCTTTTATATATTTTTATTTTTTGATTTTTTTATAATTTATTTTGTATTTACTTTTTAATTTTTTATATAAAATAACTTGTTATATAGGTAAGACTCTTATCGTAAGCGTTTAGCTTTGTGCATTCTTAGCAAACATTCTGAGTAGTTCGAAATATTTATGTTTAATCAAAAGTCGGAATTATTAAAGGAAAATTAGTAAAATATTTGATTATTCTGGGTAATTTCTTCATAGATTTAACTAGAGTTATTAATTAGTTTGACCAACTATAATTTCATATAATTTATTAACTGTTCAGCTAAAAGTCAATAAAAAATTCAACTGCAAGTGCAAGTGTGCAACGTCTTCTTAGAAATAGTGCTTAATATTTCTCCCACCACTCCTGGATTGATTGTCTAACCTGAAGTATTATTCGTGTTTTCATGTCAATGTCTTAGGGGAGTACTGTATAAGCTAAATTTCACTTCATGTTCATTCTTAATTTGTGATCATGCTTATGCCTTTGTCTTTTGGCTTAGGAAGAGTAGCCTATAAGCCAAATCTCATTTGGATAATTGAGTGTTGTGTGCAAGTTGGTCATTTTTATCAAAATTTGCTATTAGATCTTGTTTGTTTGAATTTTTATTGTCTTGATTTTATTGGTGAGTTTAGGACTTTTTAAGAGTCACTTCTAACCTTAGAAACCCAAGTGACTGAAGATAGGGAGACTACCTATAAAATGTGTGTAACAACCCGACTTACCATTGACTGAGTAAACAGGGTCATCACGAGGTTCATTTCCCAAGAAACTGAAATCATACTCCCAAAACTTGAGCAAAGGGGTCACAAGCTCTTTAACGTGACCAACTCAGCTAAATCTCAAAACAAACATCTAACTAAGACACAAGATAATCATACAATTCTCTACAAGTCGAATATAACCAACACTATCAAATCTAATATACATTTATCCAAAATCCTATTACAAATCTACAAATTCCTACATGCTCAGCTCAATATACATCCTTGGAACGCTATCCAACACCGCTAACCCATCGTGCCCGACCAGTTCCGATCTGTAATCAAACTAAAATATGGAAACAACAGAAGGTCAGATTAAACTGAATGAGAAGTAACAATCCAAAACAACAAAACACAGTAAATCAAATCATAGGTTTAAAGCAACATCAGTTTCCTAGATCTATGTGCGCACAGGGAGTCTAGTTTGAGAGTTGCCCCATAGCTCTAAGGCTATGTCGCTCTCGGGTGAAGCTATTCAATATTTGAATGACAATTCGCTTCAAAACAGGAAGCAGAGAACAATGTTCCTCAACTCCGTCAATGACCAGCTCGCAAGCCCGATCCATTGACCATATCATAATATCAACATAAGCAGTCACAACAACATTTGTCTCAATAAATTTTCAATTTCAAAAGAATTTTGATAATGCTATTTTACACGAAAAGTAGTCTGGCCATACCCTTTAAGGGACTGCTACTACTCACCAACAAGACGCTTCAAAGAGCCGTGATCGATTCGCAGCTATCAACTAGAAAGGTTCCTCGATGACGTCGCCTCCTGAAGCATAACAAACATAACATCACAACAAAGCGTTTGATACTACAAACTAGGTTCATATAGCTCATGCATCTCCTCCTAAGACCGCATCTTAGTTCCATCTTCTATTCTAATATTTCTAATTTCAAAGATTGCGCAAGTTTTAACTCTAACCCCTAAAAATCATAAGAAGATATATAACCTTATTTAAAACTAGCTTATATTCTTGTAAAGATCATACGTCTCCACAATCCCCTTTGCATTTCCAATTCAAACACTTCTATGTTCGTCTAGACTCAAAACCAAGAAATCAATCAAGAATAACAAACTATCCAAAAAGAAGAGCACAGCTAATTTATCCATTCAACTAATATTTTCCACACAAACCCTAGATACTCTCAAGAACAACCAATCGTATATAATCAAGGTCATATCCAACACTTACATTTACCCAACTATTCGATTAATAACAACAACAAGATTTATCCACCATTAGTAATTTCACAAGAATCTCCTAATATTCAAGAACATCAAGTTTCCATAATCTTCTACATCCAATCATCCTATCGATATTCTAATTTTCATAAATTTCATACTAATTAATAATTCCAAAAAATTGTTTCAATATTCCACAATCTACCATTTATACATCATAAAACCCAAATTACATTTGATTTTAGAATTCTTCCCCAAAACTCCTCAATCACAATCTATTAATATCACATATCAATCATCACTAGATTCATTTAATTTAAAGTAAACACACACATATAATTATACTTGAGGTTTCCATAAATTTCTCAATTAAGAACTCATCTAATTAATTTATATAAATTCCAAGATTCATCAATATTAGGGCTTAATACATGATTAAGGATTAAGCAAGTAAAAGTATGCCAATGAAACTAACCTCTATATGAATAAGAGCATGACTATTAAGGAAAAGCAAAAGAAGAGATCAAGAAGGATTACCTTCTGTTAGCAAAAACAAGAAATGAGAAAGAATAGATTCAATGCTTGTTTTTGGCTTGAAATTGATGTTTAATCAACAGGACCAAAACTCACTGATTCCTTTCCCAAATCGGCAGAATTCAAGGTCAAGGAAGGGAAATTTTCAGATGATTCTATACTCATTGTGGTTCGAATTCAGAAGGAAATGAGCAAGAAAGATCAATTAGTTATAATTTACACAAAACAATCAAGAATGTAGAAGTATAGATAATCTACTTTGAAAATCACGAAGGGAAGAATAAGGACTTACTGATTTCACACGCAAGTCCTTCGAAGATCAGAGGGAAGAAGAACAGTCATGCCCTCGCAGCCATTGACGTTTTCTTCGTAGAAATTTAGGGAAATAGGGGTTTGAAGATTCAAAGAGGAATGTTGTAAAGGGAAGGTGCTCTTGGCTTGTTTTCTCTGGGTTGTCGACGTGAGAAAGGGACAAGGAATGGGTGCCTGATTCCTTGAGTTTATACGAGTAAGGAAAAAAAGAAAGGGATTTTTGGGTTTTTATTTTATTATATATATATAAATATATATATATATATATATATATATATATATATATATATATATATATATATATATATATATATATTTAAACAAATTAAAAGAAAGGAAAAGAAGAGAAAAATTAAATTAAGAATACTTTATGTCATGTGTATTTAAAATCGTTCTCGCATAAATAATTCTCTTAAACTTACTCGTCTTAAAATATTAATTTCCCAAATGTTACATTCTACCCAACTTGAAATGAACTTCGTCCTCGAAGTTAAACTAAGTCTCAAGCATATATTCAAATATCTAGCTAACATACATCGTAAAGTTATGTCACCCAATTTCTCATACTTTATGCATTGTAAGAATCTATCTTACTCGTACTAACTATGCGAACTAACCAAAATTTTAAGGCTTAGCATCGTTAAAACTTAGTATTATTCCTGAAATCTTATGAATCTATCCAACTTAGAATGGAGTTCGTCCTCGAACTTAACTCACTAAGACTAAGAAGATGCAATAGCTATAAAGCGATAAACATGATTTCCGTTTTTTTGTCCTTTCTAAATTTACGACATTGTCTCCCTTTTGTTCGCAATTATTAACTGCGAACAAACAATTTTTGACTTTTTTGACCAATTTTTTTTCGCTGTTAGTAACTGCGAACATACCTAACCTTAGACTTGGACATGAAGATACTTATTTTTGAAATTAAATTTATCGAAAGCTCTTTTTTTTTTTGCTAAATTACTTATTTATTTCAATCTTTAAGTGTCAAGTCAAACACTAAACTCTAGAGAAAATTTGAAATGTATAAGACAAATTATCAAAAAATGAACAAAATAGTATAAGTTTCAACTTTATTCCAAAAGTAAGTGTGAAATTCCCAAACCTGAGATTTAAGACTGTTCGCAGTTATTAACTGCGAACAGCTACTTTACTTAATTTTTTTTTCTAATTATTGAGTTGTTATTTGTTGTATTTGCATTAGAGACATTAGAATAAGTAATTACAAGACATTGTATGTTTCAGGCGGAATGATTTATCGCCAAAACTCCGAACATTCGTAAGTCAAAGCTTGGAGGATATAATAAAGTAAACAAACATATATATACAACTAAATATATACAAATGTTAGAAATATACAACTAAATAAACATATATATATATATATACATATATATATATATATATATATATATATATATATATATATATATATATATATATATATATATGTGTGTGTGTGTGTGTGTGTGTGTGTGTGTGTATATATATATATATATACATACTCAATCCAAATACACAAAAATGAAACGCTTACGCTCATGACCCTCATCTACCCTATCCAACTGAGCTGGTCTCCTACGCCTCCTACGGTAGTAAGAGGCTTTTGGGTGTCGCTCTGGCAGTGGAGGGGACTGGTACTGTGATGGCCCAGCCTGCGAGGTCCCCGCAACGTCAACGGGGTATGAAAGGTCCATCTCCTCCAAATGATAGTCATAAGCAGGAAATGAGACGGGCGTGTGGGCGGTAGCCGGTGAGGACTCTACAGCGACTTCCGGTATGAAGTGTTGGAATTGCGTGCCAACGAGCATGCCTTGAGCAATCTCCCTCACCGGCTCCTCATGGTTGTACCGCATCACTGCTGCCGCACCTTGTGCCTGCAATTAATATTTAGTTTATGTAATATTATATTATATAATTGGCAACTTAATCATTTAAATGCAAATGAAGACTTACAAATTAGGTCATCGTAGGCGCAACAGGTGCATAATGTGATGTTGCGATGATGCCACGTGGTGTAGTCCGGTGTAGTAGGTGCGCCATGAACATCGATCGGCACACCTTGGGCCAGCAGCTCAAGTCTACGATCCCAACGAGCGATGTGGCGCCAGTTGATCTCCATCCAATTCGCCGTACCCTGATTCTTGAGCGAAATTAGGTACAGCTCGGGTTCAGTGTTGCAAGGCGGTGGGATGCCCTGTACCAACCCATATTGGCGCAGTACGCGGTCTGGTAGATGTACTTCGACAATGTCGAAGCATATGAGTGGCACAGAAGCCCTACACGCACCTGATTGAATCCCTGAGTGCACGGGAGCAGCTGCGTAGGCTTCTGCAGGGTACGAGTCCCACAAAAACTAAATACATGTTATGAAAATGTAAATGATGTGTTAATTAAATTGCAGTAATGTTAATGAGTACTGAAATATTTACCTGGTTGGGTCGCAGCAGGTCTAACTGATCTCGGTAGAATCCGAGACCGGTCCCGGTGTGCTTGCGCGTCCGGCGTGCAAAATTTCACCTTGAACCATATGTAGCATCTGGTAGGTGTTGTTGCGGAGGAGCAGCATCACCACGACCAACGGTTCTATAAGGTTAGCCGATAAGAATATGCTCCCACACCCGCAGGTGAAGATTGCAAATGTAATTAGTATGTAATTCACCAAATGCATATTAGAATTAAATATTATTATTATTACCTGTAATATGACTAGTGGCCCTGCAATCTCCTTGACGTTCTTATGGGCAGCACCACATAGCCTCCTGTACAAGTATCCTAGGACTACGGAGTCCCAGCGATACTCGGCGATGCGCTTCCAGGGGTCGTTTAGTAAAGTCAAGTATAGGAGCTGTAGTTGGTTGCTATTTTTATCGGCAAACAAGACAACTCCTATCAAATATAGGAACGCCTTGGCGTACCTCGAAATAGAAAGATTCCTTTATCACCATTTTGGGCAATGGCAGTCAATAAGGTATAACGATACTTACCATACAAGTGTGTGCCGTCAAAGGCGATAAGAGGTTTACAATGATTGAAGCCTTCAATGCAAGGTTTAAAGGCCCAAAAGACACGTTGGAAGTTCCTAATATTAGGTCGCACTTATACACCCGTGTCATTGTCCTCCTTCAAAAACCACTCAAGTACTAAGCCTGGGTTGGAATGTTACAAAGCTTCTAAAAAGCGTGGAAGAAGTGAGTAAGGACCTTCCCAAGTCCCGTATATGGACAACAAGGCTTGTTGCTTAGCACACCACACTCGCTTATAATTCACATCCACACCAAAACGATCTTTAACCATCTGCCGTATGACAGATACCTTAATGGATGAGTCTTTAGCAATACAATTTCTAATGACATTGTTAATGACAGAAGATGTCAAGTGAATGTGTCCAGCCGAAACAGTGTCCCTACCCAAAACACAAGACCCATGCTTACCCTTATATGTAACAATACGCCAACAAGATAAATATGAATCGAACGCAGCCCTAAGTCTCCACGAACAACCCCGCTTGCACTTCAAGGTAAGGACAGTTTGGTTTAGGTCTCCGTTCTATACTCCACATTTCTACGAATATGATACACTCTGATAGCTTCCAACAACGCTTCCTTACTAGCAAACATCATACCCTTCTCCAACTCTCCTTCTTTGGTGTAAGTGGTATCACATGCCTAAGTCCTCCAAGAGTTGTCCTCCTCATACTCGTCTAGAGGTGGACATAGGGCATAAGGTGTAGGAGGAATGATTGTAAGAATGTTGCCTAGGGTCATGTCATTTGCTAGCGCATCCTCATCGACATCCACATCATCCTCAAAAGGATCATCAATGAGCTCATTACTCCCATTTCCATCATCCCAAGGTCCCATCTCATCACTTTCTCCTAAGTTAACCATTGAATCAATTGGAACTTGATTGGTAGGAGGTTGAGAAAAAGTATAAGATGCGGAAGGAACAAAAGGATTAACAATTTCCTGAGTTGATATAGGCATAGGGGTAGGAGTAAGATTAGAAGCAACTACATTCCCTAAGGGTACTTCTTCTACGTATAACTCTAAGGAGGGAATTTTGGTGGACTTTGAATACTCCCACATAGCATCTATAGCCTCATCATCCTCAACAGGAAAGACTAGCAATTCTCTACTCATGTCATATTTAAAGCTTATATTTACGGTACTTCTAGTGGGGCCCAATCAAATCTTAGAACATATAAAACGTTTAAACTGGTTCAAATCCATGTTCGAGTTGCATGAAACAAACTTACGTCTTCCCCCAACATAATGAACTTTGCCACTACTTTCTTGAATACAACCATTCAAAAAACATACTATAGTGACGCAAAATGATGTCATTTTCTACATTAATACAAACAAAATCAACATCATCATCAACTTCATACTTAAACAAGTACATTATATTCATTTGATTATAATCTTTTTTGGTCTACAAATTAATAAAGTCCATAATGTAACTAAGTTCATGCATATATAATGCACATAAAATCCAAATAACAAATCAATTTATAAGTTCATAAATGATATTTCTAATACCAACATCAACATGTCTAATAATATATAATGTACATCTAATTCAATATGCTCATCAACAACAATACTTCAAAAAACAACATAAAGCTATGAAAACAATTAAACATTACCTTGAATAGTTATGGATGATTAAGAAGAGTCTTGACTTAAGAACTAGTAACCTACATTTGAGAAAATAACCAAATTTCACTAAAACCCTATAAAACTATATATATACTAAAAAAATGCATAAAAGTTTACCTTTGTACAAGCTAGAGTATCCCAGACTATTTTTGAAGTGTCAAATTGAAAGAGGAATGCAAGAATTGATGGATTGAATCTAGACTAAAAGTGGTTTTAAACGGAGAATGTCCAGTAATAAGGTAGGGTTTTGATAATTGGGGAAAATGGGAAGGAAGGAAGCTAATCAGCGTATTTGTGAAGCATTTTGTTTGCAGTTAGTAACTGCGAACAAGTCAAAAAAAGTCAAAGTGTTGTTCGCAGTTACAACTATTTTGTTGTTTTTGACCTGTTTATAGTTACTAACTGCGAACAACCTTAAACCACAAGTTTGAGATTTTCACGCTTACTTTTAAAATAAAGTTAAAACTTATACTATTTTATTCATTTTTTTGATAATTTGTCTTATAGTTTTCAAATTTTTAACTCTAGACGGGCCAAATCCTGACAACATAACCAATATCTTAAACATAAGCCCAAAAGACAGTCAAAGCCCTTTCTATTTAATGCCAATTCTGATCCACACTACTCCAGTCGCAAAACCCTAGCTATTTCCCTCCGGTACTTTCCCTCGATCTTCCTTTCCTCCGTTTTATCGATTTAGTTGAATGCTTTGATTTCGATTAACTCTGATTGTTCGTTTTGTGTTGCTATTTCCTCAGGTTTGCATCGTTTCTCCTGTAAAAGATTTAATCATGAGGTAATGCTAAGCTTAGATTTTCATTTCTGATTTTTGTTAAATCGTCCTTTTTTGTAGTGTGTTCATTTTGTGATATAAATAACTGTTATGGCTTATATTTAGGGGTTTAGGTTCATGTCTTTTTATATATTGAAATTCTGAAAATGGGGTTCATTGTTAAATCGGGAATTCATTGTTTAAATGGAAATTCTTCGTTCACATGGGAATTCATTGGTGAATCGATGTGTATGTGTTAAGAGATCCCAAGAAGTAAAATAGTTTGTGGGCTATGGCTTTTAAATGTGTCTGGATTTGCTACGTGTTAAACGAGAATATTGAGTCTAGAATAATGTATTAATTGATCTTATTTGCTTGTCTGTTAGTCAGTGTAAAATCAGGTAATTTGCCAATGTAGTTTACATTTGTCAATAGCAAAAAAACATAAGATTTGTCTACCTTACACCTCTCTGGTGTGACCTTCCTTGGACGCTTTCCGGGCAGCCCTCATTAATTCGTTTTTATTGTAACAATCATAAATATCTAATTAAACTTGAGCCTAGGGTCTCAATGGCTCTAATCTCCTTTGATAAAAGTATAAGATGCTTTTTTCATCCCCCTTGGATCCTGATTATATTTTTTACGAATGTGGGATGATGATGAAGATATAATCTAATTAAAGTTATTCTAAGATGAATAGTTTAAAACATTATTCAAAAAACGAAAATTTGAGAATCATATGTACCACTTTATAAAGCTTGGCCCTAAAAGGTTGTTTATTCATATTGCATGACATAGGTACTGCGTTGTTATGTTCCTGACTCTATTTTGGTTTGCTTATGCTAGTGTACTATTGTTACTTTTGTATCTTGTTTTTTATGATGTGTTAAAGGAAGAATTATTAAGTTTATTGTTCTGTGATGCAGTAAGCTTCAGAGTGATGCTCTGAGGGAGGCAATTTCTGGGATTAAAAATGATGCTACTGAAAAAGGCCGCAAATTTACTGAAACAATTGAACTTCAGATTGGGTTGAAGAACTATGATCCCCAAAAGGACAAGCGTTTTAGTGGTTCAGTTAAGTTGCAACACATTCCTCGTCCCAAGATGAAGGTTTGCATGCTTGGAGATGCACAACATGTTGAAGAGGTATATATTTATAAATAGCATTAGATTGCTTTTGAATTTCTTGTTGCATCTTTTCTAGTTATGAGTGCCGTATTCGAGTGTTGCTAGTGCATTTTTTTGTAGTATTTAAGCTTGTGTATTGTTTTCTTTATTACTGATGTATATTATGGCAGGCTGAGAGGATTGGTTTGGAGTGGATGGATGTGGAAGCATTGAAAAAGTTGAACAAGAACAAGAAGCTGGTGAAGAAGCTTGCAAAGAAGTACCATGCTTTCCTTGCTTCTGAAGCAGTCATCAAGCAGATCCCTCGTTTGCTCGGCCCTGGTCTTAACAAAGCAGGCAAGTGGATTTGGCTGGTTGCTTAAATTTGTTTACCATATTACTTTCAAGAACATTTAAAGTGACAACTAACAAGTTTAAGCTGCAGTTCATCGGTTTCACATAACTTGAATCTATCAGACTATGACTTACCGGTGACTAATTCATCTTTTGTCTAACTCTTTGTTTTTTCCTTTTGTTGCTTGTTCAGGAAAATTCCCTACTCTTGTCACTCACCAGGAGCCCTTAGAGAACAAGGTGAATGAGACCAAAGCAACAGTGAAGTTCCAGCTGAAGAAGGTTCTCTGCATGGGTGTTGCTGTTGGTAACTGTAGCATGGAGGAGAAACAGATCTTCCAGAACGTGCAAATGAGTGTCAACTTTCTTGTTTCACTATTGAAAAAGAACTGGCAAAATGTAAGCTTCAATACTCTTGTGATAACATTTATTTTGTGAAAACAAGTATTCTATTGTGCATTGTACCTTAAGCAACTTACTATCATCAACGTTGTGCAGGTTCGTTGCCTGTACCTGAAGAGTACCATGGGCAAGCCTTACCGTATTTTCTAAGTGCCTTCCTGCGAGTTTTGCTTGATCTTTGGGAGCCGCATTTTTGTTACATGTGTACTAGAGTATTCAAAGCATTAGTATACTTGGATCGTGACTTTCTGTTGTGATGGTGACTATCATCTTTTTGTTTCATTGTCCTTGGCGACTTTAATGTTATACATGATGTGCTGACCCTATGGGCAGTTTTGGCTATTTCATGCTGAGTACGAGTGAACTGTTTGATCATTTTTGTCACATTACAAAACTTTGTTATGCATGCTTGAAGCCCGAAGGTATCGAGTATGGATTAAAAAGTGTTTTCAAATCCTGTATTGCTACGTTATTGCTACATTATGGTCGATTATGTAAGCTTACTCGGAGTAAATCCAAATAGATGGAGGAATATTTGAGGATCATGCTTGCTGCTGTGGAGGTTTAGGATCAGAAAATCTTGTGGGGAATACTCTAAATGGTTTATAATTTTGAGTCTTTGACAAATGCTTGTTGGCTTGAAGGTTGATTAGATTAGTTGAAGAATTTGATTAGATTAGTTGAAAGAGTTTGCTGAGATTTGAGAAGTTGGTAAATTAATTGTTGGTTGGCTGTTATGGGAAAAAAGTGTTGCTTGTTGGTTGGCTTATCCATTTAAAGGGACTTTTTCTAAGCAAAAAATGGATAAAAAAATTTAAGACAATTAAAAAGTTATTTATAGTAGTATTATGATCTTTGCTTAAAATTCAGCTTTTAGATTGCTTAAAAGTAATTCCATTGAACACTATTCATGATTTTGGATCAATTAAAATAATTCTTTGATCAACTTATAGAAAACAATCAGTTAAATTTATCACTTTTTTGAGTTTGTAAAAATTAATAGATTTTTTTTTTCAAATGAGGCTTCAAATAGTTGTTCTATGTAAATGTTTGGAAAAATTATCAAAAACAACTTATAAAAATAACTTTTAGTTATAAATTACCTTGAATAATTGTTTTTCCAAAAAACTTCAAAAACTCACTATTTGCCAGAAATTACCGAACACAATTTTTTTTAAGAAACTACCTAAAAAAGATTTATTTTTTTGTCAACACTATCTGCTAAGAACATAAGATATCCGACAATTAGTTAATATGAACATATACAAATCACATATTTTAAATTTGCATAGCCAAAATATACCACACTTTTTGTTACAGCTCATCCAATTCACTTCCCTTTTTGATTTCTAATCTACAAAACCTATTAGTAGGTACTTGATAGTGCTTGACAAAAAAATAGATTTCAAAGAGAATATTTAATAATAAATTTTGCTTTACGTAATTCCAACAAAAAGTCAATTTTAATGGTAGTTATATATATATATATATATATATATATATATATATATATATATATATATATATATATATATATATATACATATATATATATATACATATATATATATATATATACATATATATATATATATATACATATATATATATTTATATACATATATATATATATACATATATATATATATATATACATATATATATATATATATATACATATATATACATATATATATATATATATATACATATATATATATATATACATATATATATATATACATATATACATATATATATATATATATATATATATATATATATATATATATATATATATATATATATATATATATATATATAAACCAAAAGCGATTAGAAAAGTGGTTGAATATGGTAAAAATCATTAGAAAAGTAACAAAAGAGAACTTGGGGGTGTCGTCGGATGAACCAAAAGTGTTTAAAGAGTTGTGGTGGTGGAATGATGAGGTGGAAAAAAAATAAAGGATAAAAATAAGAGATTTAAAGAACTTATGGCATGCACGGAAGAGGAGGATAGGATAGAAAAAAAGAGTAAGCTATAACGAAGAAGTCGGCGACAAAGAAAGCGGTAATGGAGGTAAAAAAAACTGTGGTTATGAGGACTTGTATCGAAAACTTGACACCGAAGAGGAGGAGAAACAGATTTTTAAGTTGGCAAGGACTAGGTCCAGGCAGCGGCAAGACTTAGAGGCAGTGAAATACATCAAGGATGAGGGAGGATGAGTTTTCCTGAGACAAGAGGACATCAAAACCAAATGGCTCAAGTATTTCTCTCAGCTACTCAATGAGTCTAGGGGGGCAAGGGAGGCGGATAATCAAATTTCTGATGTCCAAAGACCACTGGAATATGGGTCAACAAGTGATATTACCACAGAAAAATTAGGAGAAGCTCTCAAAAAAATGAGAAGAACAAAGGCAGTCGGACCAGATAACATCCCGATTGAGGTGTGGAGGGGTTTAGGAGAAAAGAGCATTCGTTGACTGAGTAACCTCTTTAATATTATTTTGAGGACACATAAGACGCCAGAAGAATTGAGGAATAGCATACTAATACCTCTGTCTAAAAAAAAAGCGATGCGCAAGTATGAGGGAACTATAGAGGTATCAAACTTTTAAGTCACATGATGAAATTGTGGGAAAGAGTGATAGAGAGGAGAATTAGACAAGAAACAGTGATTAGAGAGAACCAATTCGGTTTTATGCAAGGAAGTCACCATTGAGGCAATTCATGTTTTGAGGATACTGACGGAGAAATATAGGGAGCGAAAAAAAGATTTGCATATGGTGTTCATTGACTTGGAGAAAGCGTATGATAGCATACCACGATATGTCATCTAGGATAGGCTCAAGGCTAGAGATATTTCTTCAGTGTACGTTGAGGCTATAGGGGATATGTATAACAGAGTTTCGACTAACATTCAAACACCGGTGGGGATAACAGAGCCCTTTTCCTATTAAAGTTGGACTACATCAGGGATCGACTCTAAGCCCTTTCATTTTTAATGTCATTATGGAAGAGATTTCTAAATCTATTTGGGAGACGGTATTGAGGTGCATGCTATTCGCTGACGACATAGTGCTGGTAGCAGAAACTAGAGAGGAGGTTAGTAATAAATTGGATGAGTGGAGGGAAGCTTTAGAAGGTAAAGGGTTGCGCATTAGTCATACGAAGATCGAGTATTTGCGCTGTGACTTTAGTGGGACAGCACCGGTAGGTGAACCAGAGGTGTTCATTGATGAAGCAGTTGTTAAAAGTATGACCAAGTGCGAGTATATGGGTTCGATCATTCAAAGGGATAGGGAGATTGACGGAGATGTAAATCATCGTATACAAGCGGGTTGCCTCAAGTGGCGAGCAGCCACCGCAGTTCTATGTGATAGAAAATTCCCAAGCAACTTAAAAAGAAAATTCTACCGGGCGGCAATCAGACCTGCTCTGCTATATGGGACTGAATGTTGGCCTGTAAAGAATATTTTTGAACATAAGATGAAAGTTACAGAATTGCGTATGCTGAGATTGATGGATCGAATTAGGAACTAAGAGTTTAGGAACAAATTAGGGGTAGCCCCTATTACTGGAAAAATGCGCAAAATAGATTGAGGTGGTTTGGACATGTGCAAAGAAAGACTTTCGCCGCCCCTGTGAGGAGGGTAGAAAGCATTATAGTAAAGGGTAAGAGGAGTCGAGGAAGACCCAGGAGAACTTGGGATGAGCAAATAAAAGTTGACTTATATATATATATATGAAGAAGTTTGAGTAAGAACCAATCAATCTGACAAAAAGGTGTTACTTTTCTATTAAAAAGATGTTAATTTAGGCAAGAAAGTGTTAACTTTTTTTTAAAAAAAAAATAATAATTTTTCTCAAAAAAAGTGTTACTTTCAGAAAAAAAATTCTAAACAAAACTCACCAAAAAGGTGTTACTTTTTACACAAGAAAGTGTTACTTTTCGGTATAAACGTGTTACTTTGTATTATTATTTCGGAAATTTCATGATACACCACTGAGTGTCTCCAAAATTCACCATATACCATACAAAATTTTTTAATTCACCATATACCATTAAGTTTTTGTACGTTAACATAGAATACCATTTATGACAACTGCTGTCAGTGTGCCGTTAGTGGTAAATTATTAATTCACCATATACCTTTACTTCTTTTTTTTTTGCGTCAAATACTATTTTTTAAAAAAATATAGCCGTCGGAAGAGTGTAAAGGCTAGTTTGTGCATATATATGTGATTTTTGAGGGAGTCACGTAACAAGACACACCTCTAACCTCTGAAAGCATTTGCAAAGATGTCTAAAAACTCAGGATCATCATCATCATCGTCTTCTTTTAGTTCTTCGTATGCAAGTGCAGACCACCTAAGCAAAGGACAAGAGCTGCCATAAAGCAAAAAAAGGAAAGAGGCACAAGAACAACAAATGCAGTCTCTGTAAAGAATTAGGCCACAATACAGTGACATGCAAGGCAAGAAAGGCGTCAGCAAAGAAGGCAGAACATGTAGCTTCCTCTTCACAGGAAGGCAACAGAAGGGGAAGAAGAGAAAGGCTGCTACTTAGCATTGTTTAGTGTCATTTTTTGGTGACAGTGTTCAAGTTGCTTTTGAACAAAATGTTAACTACTTGATTTTGTGTGACACTTGTTTTGTATCACAATTCCAATGTATGTAATGCAAGTACTCACTAATTATGTAGGCAGATTTTTTTGACAAACAATGTTACCAATTTCAGTACAACTTATTTAAGCAACGAAATATTTTATCTTACATTTTTCATTTCAAGGCAAGAAATACAATAAACACAAACAAAATTGGTCCTATTTTATTGCTCCATTCACTATCTTTTGCTGTTTTGCTACTCTTTTCTTTAGCTCCTTTAAACTCATGCTTCAACACGGTCTCACTTCCATGCGTGGTATTCCCTCCCTTGCTTTGATTTTCATAACCTCACGAGACATTTTTATCAACATTGCCCTCGCACCATTTGAATGTATCACATACATCACACTAGTAGTACAACCTTTGTGGATTTTTTGCCGAATCGGAGCTTCTTAGTGCAAACTTCCTACCACAACAACATGCTTTGTTCGGCACCCTTACATACGAAGAACTAAAAGAAGACGATGATGATGATGATCTTGTGTTTGTGGACATCTTTGCAAATGCTTTCAGAGGTTAGAGGTGTGCCTTGTTACGTGGCTCCCTCAAAAATCACATATATATGCACAAACTAGCCCTAAGACTCTTCCAACGGCTATATTTTTAAAAAATGGTATTTGACGCAAAAAAAAAAATGAATGGTATATGGTGAATTAATAATTTACCACAAACAGCACACTGACGGCAGTTGTCATTAATGGTATTCTGTGCTAACGTACGAAAACTCAATGGTATATGGTGAATTAAAAAATTTTGTGTGGTATATGGTGAATTTTGGAGAAACTCAATGGTATATCATGAAATTTCCGTTATTATTTTTTTGAAATTTTTCTTGAAAATAACACTTGTTTGCTAAAAAGTAGCAACTTTTTTTATAAAAAAAGTATCAATTTTTTTATAAAAAAATAGCAACACTTTTTTGCCCAAAAGTAACACATTTTCTGTAAAAAAGTAACACATTTTATTAGGTAGATTAATTCTCACGGTTATCATATAAGTTGGGTTCTCACTTACACACACACTAAATGGATTCTGTTAGCACTAACTTAGTAAAAGTAATATATATATATATATATATATATATATATATATATATATATATATATATATATATATATATATATATATATATATATATATATATATATATATATATATATATATATAATACATATTAAAACAATTCATAACATCTATTAAACCTATAAGAGTACCAAATTTTAGCCACTACTTCACTATTATTTTTTTTCTCTTAATAAAAATATTATGGCTTGTTCTCTCTATCAATATTCTTAAATCTCAACACCCCTAGTCTCTTGAATTACCCGCGTTGGAAATTCACCTTTCGCTTATAGCTTTAATGTACAAACAAGGCTGCAATTCATATCGCGACCGTATTGTATAGGCTTTTGAGTTTACTTTACCGCTAGCGAAATATAGATCGCACTGACCATGTAACTATTCGTATTGACTACAATATCCATTTCGCGGTTGTTATTGCAACCGTATTTTTACTCTATACTTAAAGCCTTTGACTTGCCATCAACACTATGTGAAGATAACTAACGGTACATGAAGACACAAAATAGGGAAAGATAGCGTTACACATGAAGAATGGAGATAACAAAGTACAGTTATGTTCAACCTTACTAGGTTTTCGTTAGAGGAAATGATTTTGTTACAAGTGGTTGATAAGCAGTAACAATTGCGAGGAATACGCTAAACTCAAATAACGGAGTTAAAGACGTATCTATAGAAAACGAAAATACTTATGTAATATCACTCATCACCATTCACCTCGGTGGTCCATCCTACCTTTCTCTTTTCTCATGTCCAAGATATGGTGAAAAAATGAAGAGTATCCTACTCCAAGAAGCAAATTGTAGAATACTAGCATTTTAACATGAGAAAAATAAGAACACTGTGTTTGTTTTTATCTAGTCTTAATATTGTACAATTGCCAATAGCATACGTAGTTACAACTTCGATGAGGAGGCACATCAAGGCTGAACAGCTTCTAGAAGCTTTTCATATACTTGTCTCGCGGTGAGATCTTCCACCTATTCAAGCGGAGTTTCTTGTGTTAGTTTACAAAGAATCGGTGTTCATACTATCTAAACAAAGCCTTTTGCAACATAAATTACTTCATAGAACAAAACCCAATCCTGTGTTATCAAAAACTTGCATGTTCCAAATCCCTACCTTCTACAAAAACCCATACTTATATTCAAATTTCCTCATTGATCTTTAATACTCAAAATCTCGACTAAGAATTTCAGTTACGATGACCTCAACAATATTAATAACCAAAAATCCAAAATATTGCAGTTTCTTTCATTTATAAAAGATGTTTATCTAAACTATGACCCCATTATATAAGGCTTGATTGAACTTCTTATTATAAACCCTTATCTAAAATTTCCATGGCCACTAAATTCAGCATATAAATCAAACTGAAATGTGTTCTTGGACACCCAAAATAACAAGCAGCCTCTTGTGAACTACTCATTCAGCAACACAATATTCCAAAAAAATTTTATACTAAAAATAATTTCCAACCAAAATAGAGTGCAAGGGCAAAAATGACTAACCACAAGGAGCTTTGATTTATTGTTCCATCCTCTTTGAAGAGTCATTTGGCTTAACCTAAGCCCCAAAACCTGTTAAAGAGAATCTTTAATGAGGCTTATCGTTAAATACCACTCGCAGTAAAACTAAGTATAAAAAATGTTAAGACCTTTCCCATGAATTCCAAGAGCTCATTATTTGCTTCCCCGCGCGCAGCAGGTGCAGCTACCGCTATTCTTACATCGTCAGCATTAACCCCTGATCATCATTCAACAAATTTGGCCAATCAATGTCCAATAATGTGATAAAGCAAGCTATAATGAGAAAAATAAGCACATATTGACATGACCTAAATAATGCAAGCACATATCACATTTAGTTAGAAAATTTATTTTTGTGGAGCATTATAAGGGAAAAAATAAAATGATATCATAAGTATATGTAAAAGGAATTAGAATAGTAAGGATGGCATGACACATCCACACTAGTCGGTATCATGACATGAAATTACAAGACAAGGATTAAGGCATTATATGATTCATGATGATAGGCAAACAAGTGTCCAAAAAGGCATTTTAAAAAAGACTCGATGTCCTTTTCTTTTAGTTTGATAAAAAAGAAAGATAGAAAATCAAGTAGATCTCGAGGGCTGTCACAAATATTTTTGAACTATCTATGTTGCTTAATTAAAACCTTTCTTTCGCTTTTCCACCTTGCCCTAGTCTAATCCAACTTTGAAGGATTCTCCAAAGTTAATAAAAGATAACCTAACATGATAATCTGATACAAAGCGGACACAAAAATAGCTGGTAAGGCCTATTGATTCATATGTATTAGATAGGTCAGCATGATATATCGACTTCTCTATGGAGAATGCCACATTTAATATGTAGTACGCAATTTATTTCTGTTGGTTGTGTTGGGAGGATAAGACAAATTTGAAATGTGTGGATGTGATTAAAAGAGAAAATATAGGGAGGATGAGATTTTGTGAAAGTAATGGGATCCTTACATAAAATCAAAATGTAGCAATTTAAGGGGAATCCATTATAAGTAAATGTAGAAAATTCCGTGGGACGGAGGAGATATGTGTTAGTTAATACTCCCTCCTATTCATAGAGAATGAGACATTTGGGTTTTGCACCAAAACCAAGGAGGGGTGGGGGCCACTTAAAAGTGGGTGGAAAACTCTCTTTTTCCATAAAAGGTATTGAAATTTATGTGTTATTGTGTTGTTGTAGTAAGGGTAAAAGGGTAAAAAAGAATGACAAAAATAAAATGGGACATTTTCAGTGAATTGGCCCAATAAAGAAATGTCTCATTCTCTATGAATAGGAGGGAGTAGAATTTAGATAAGAAAATAACTTCCCATATATGTAAATGAGTAACAGAACATGCAGATAATAAAAATTAATGGAGTAGGTAAAATGTAACAAATTCTATGCGACGGAGGAGACATTTGATTAGTTAATAGAATTCAGATAAGTAAATAACTTCATTAAACCCATTTATGTAAATGAGTAACATAACATGCAGATAACAAAAATTAATAAGAAAATACATAAATAAAAAGAAAAAAATTAGAGGGCATAATTTTTTTATAAATGATTTGGTAGCATTAGTGCTTCATGTTGACAAAGCAGCAAATAGCAAATATACGTAATACATGGAATCCACCAAGCTTCCAGGATGTGAAAAGAAAGCGAACAAAATCTAGTACTCATTTGTCACAAATATTCTCACGAACCTCGCCTGGGTAGGTGCCACTTAATGGCATAGGGTTAATGGAATATTTTTGAATGTCACATATATTATGATTGTTAGAACCTAGAAGTAAACCTCTTCCTCTCCCCTCTCCAACAAAAGGAATGACAAACGAAAAAAAACACTGAATTGTAAAATGGCCATAACGGAAACCACAAAGTATACTTCAGAGTTCAAATGTATGCAATGTAAAATAAAATATGATTCCTCCAATAATCACCTAAAAACACAATAACTAGTTTAAGAGACAAACATGTCAAAAAGGTATGAACCACCAGTCCACCACCAACAGCTAAGCCAAATACTACAAGGTTAGAACTTCTAAGGAATAAGAAATAGCTTTAGGGAAGGGGAGAGAATGGTATATAGGGTCATGCGGCTCATGCCAACTCAAATTCTTCTCCTATGTTAGTCTCTCACCAATAGCAGTACAAGGGATGCTTCTACAGACAGCCAAAGGAGACCTAAGGAAGAATTTACATACTATGGCTATAAAATGAAACAACATGCTAATACTAAAGATCAGTCCTAAAGCATCCTCTGCTTAGTAAATACTCACTGTCCCTTGCAATTGTCATAATTGACTTTTCCTGGTCAAATTTAGAAATCTTCAGCCATAATATCTCTCAGAAGAAAGTCAATTTAGATAATAGCCTGCTAAATAACAACAGATCAAGCTAAGATGGAACAGTCAAAAGCAAGGTAACAAAAGGGCTTATTGTGCTGAGATGATGAAAAATAAAATGACAAGTAAAAGAATATGTATTACTTGTAATTGCTGAGCGTGGTGCACGGTCTTCAACTTCAATTGCAACTTGAACAAGCCCACCTTCTAACTGTGATATGCATGGTGGCACAGGAGCATCCTATATTGCAAAAAGAAATATAAGCCCCAAGTTCAGTTAAATGGAAAACTATAACACTACATGCAAGATAACATATTTTCACAATATGCAAATAATTGAGCAAGTCAAGAAATTAATTTTAAAAATATATAAATTCATCAGATAAAAGATCAAACTGACATGATAAATTATTCAACAGATGAAAATCTACATGTCTGGTTCCAAATATTTAGTCCACACTATAAGTTATTAAGAAAGAAAAATATACGTCTGATTCCCAATAATTAGTCCACACTTATATAACATTCAACCAAGTTGAGAAAATACGGAAATGTAGAAATCAGTCTAATAAACATCAAACTGGCATGATAAGTTTTCAACAAAAGAAAATTTAAATGCAATCCCCAACAATTGGTCCATGCTCTATAATAACATGGTTTCAAAATGCAGTTCCATAGTCATGATGACTGAAAAAAGGGTTCGTACATTATCAAAACATTTTATAGGTACTAAAATGTATCAAGCTTAATCTTATAGATCAATACTTAAGATGTGAAGCTCTAGAAATCTCTAGTTTCCTTAATATAAACATCATTACCTGTGGGTTTGTTTCAGCAGCAACAGTGCTAAGTGCATCATTAATTATGTATATGAAAGATGCATGTTCCAGTTCTTCTTCTGATCTGTAGCAAACAAAAAGGCCACAGCCTAAACAATTCATTCTGTACTGTTTTTCCAGCTTCCCTTCTCCTCTGGCAATAGAATCAACAGGAAAAAAAAAAACTGTTCATAGACATGTTTATAACATAACAGTTTAGTTGTAGTGATACAGGTTGAGAAAACAATCCAGCATAATAATTGGCAGCATTTGTATTCTAATATGAAGGTCTCAAAGAAAGGCAAGGTGCTTGACCCAAATGCAAGTCTCAAAACTACCGAGATTGAAGCAAGAAGTTTGTATACAAATTTCCGGAAAATAATACAGCGTGGCTTAGAATATCAGTCTTAGTACACAGCATCAACGTCAACATCACCTCAATGACATTTAAGAGGCTTCTAGGATCAAATAAGACGGGTGGATGTATTCAATCTTACACCTACAAATTACATTCACATATAAATAGGAGAGAAGTTACTCTAGTCAAATCCTCGATCGTAAGGGACATGAGCAACTACAACTTAATAATTAACTAAATAATAATTAAGTACAATAATTTTAGTCAGTCGCTTTAGTTCAGTCTGTTGCACACTTGTGCTTCATAGCCAAAAAATAGAGAATGTAAGTGAATTTAGTAAGAAGAGAGTACGCTAACAACCTAGAGCAAGAATCTTTTATCAAGAATTACTTCTTACAACCAGTTTCAAGTATGATTTATGTCCTTGTTTCCTTCTTGTATCCTAAGAAGCTCAGACTCAGATATGGAAGTAACACTTAGGTATGGATTCATGAGAGATATGGAAATTACTAAAAAAAGAAAACAAGGACACAATTGAGAGTAAGCAAAAAAAATTAGGATCCCAACATCAGGACACGTCATTTTAAAAATATATACTCCCCAAAAAAGGGAATTCACAATTCTTTAATATTTACAAGTTATATTTGAATGTGGAAGTCAAACCTTGAAAAACATGTTCACAATGGAATCATAGTAAAAGTAATTGGAAAAAACTGATACAAATAATCACAGCTACCCATCAAGATAATCCTAACTAAGTTTAACAAAGAATAACCCCAACTACATGGGTCTTGTCCTAACTCAACACTTTTAAGTCTAAATTCACTTGTTACCTATGAGACTGGTTGATAAGGAATGAGCTCCCCCTCAAAACTCATTTATCAACCTAATAATAGGGAGTTATATAACTCTTCTCAATCCACCCTGAGCTACAAATTGCTACACTCTGCTCTTCCCTTAGAGTCAATTAGTCAATGCCTTAACTCTCTCTCCTCCAAGATTTTTTCTCTTCATTTTCTTTGAATATCATGTCAATTTATTAACAAAATTGAAATTTCACAAATATACAATGTTAACGGATTTTTGCAGAAGATAAATTTGGTAATGTGTTTAGGAGCATGTCAAATTTGTGGGAATCACAGCACAAGTCACTCAAAATCCATATCCAATAGTTGTTCTCAGAATAAATTTTATGATAAATCAGGGAAGAATCTGATACAATGTATTGGTCAATCATTATATTTTCCGGCATATCAAAACGTCAAAATTTGCAGCAAAACTGCTGAAGGCAATATTCCCCAGTTCAATCAGGATTTCAGCAATTCTAGCTCCATTATTATGCGTAACTAAAAAATGTTCTAAGCATAAAGTAAAGCTTATCATTTCAATAAGAAAATTGATGAATTTACAAAATTTCAGAAGGATAGGCTTTAGACAGTCACATAATGGAAGTATGCCCACCAAACACAAGATCTACTCAAATTGGATAAGAATGAATGTGAGACTTGCAATTTGCATGTAACCAATGACACAAAGAAACTGAACGTAGGAATAAGTAAATTTATGAGAATAGATGCATCATCGTATAACACATACATCCAGATCAAGGTTTCCAAATATTTATCAGGTTTGAACAATTTGTGAAAAAATGAGTCAAGATTCACTATTACACAGAACTTCTACTTTGAGACAATCACCAAATGCAAGGACACAATGGAAAATCTACGTAGCTTCTGAATATATTAGCCATACCGCTTCAACAAAATCTTCCCTGCTTCATTGATGTTAAGCCTTGCGAGATGTTTTGTTTTGTCAATTACATACGCCTTGTCTGTTTTCCTCTTTGGCAACTTTTGCAACTGGGTATCTTAAAAAAACATATCTCAGTAACAAACTAAAAATCACACATTGAAAAATTCTACAACATAAACTCATTTGAAAATTCCTAGAGCCTATCTTTACAGAACATAATGTGAATTTGACCGGTGGCACTATTACTCCAACTACACGCCGAGAGTCCAAGCCAATACATCACCGTAAAGCTCTAAAAAATACTTACACAGTTACATGTTACTTCACTCACATAATACAAGCTTCACGATTCCAACACCAAGCCCAATTAAATATTCAAAAATCACTACATCAATATTTTCCATTTAGCATAAGACAGTTAAGTAATGAAATTCAAATTGCAATTATGTCACTCAACACTATACAAAGTGTGGTTCATCAGTATATTGGCTTTCTTTTAAACTATTGAAACTGAATACGAAGATATCCTATTGAAAAGACTGAATAATATACCTCGGCACTCATTCACGTGCTTTAACAAGCTTTAAAGTTGCTTGATAAGAATGTAGTTACCATTACTTAAATGGAAAAAAAAAATATTATCAAATAAAAGGGAAATCTATAATCGTAAGGGGGATAGGACTTGAAGCCTCACCATCCAAGTTCCATCATTCCATGGACTTTATTTGAGCAAGGTGGAATAGAATGTCAAGTTAGGGATTAGGACCTGCTTGAAGAATATCATCCTACCCTTCATCAAAGCTCCCTTCATCTTCTTCAATTCATCTCATCATCTTATACCTTTCTGTGTTCACCATTTCAATCTTTTTTGAAGATGGTTCTATTTTAATTTGGTGAAAAGTTAAGATTTTGATTTGGAGGAAATGCAAAGAAAAAGAGATGGAAAGAGTTGGAGAAGAGAGAAAATGAGATCCAATGATAGCTTTTGAATAAAGCTAAATATATTCAGAGCACATGAAATTAGAGAGAGAGGAAGGTATTCTTTGTGCCCAAGCCACACCCATGAAAGCTTAGAGAGAACGCAAAATTAGTGAATTCAAAATGTTTTATTTATATTACCGCCACCACCATATAATTCCCAAATTATTTCCACTATTATGCCAAACAAGGGCAAGAGACATTCCTTTTATTTCGTGAATTCTCACCATCAATTCCCATTCTGAATTCCACCATTCACTAAATTTGATTCCCAATAACAAAATGACCTCTCATTTGCTTCAGCACCAAAGGCAACCTAAGATACAATTGTGGATAAAGTTTCAAATGATATTCCATCCATTGGTGAACACACAAAGGGGTTTAACATCTTAAGCTAATATGTTATTGCTCCAATTTTCTTTTGTTTTTTTCTAATTATTCAATAAAAATTTTCAAGAATCTCCCCATTGTTAAAATCCTAAATCCGCCACTGATTCCATCCGATTTCAACTAAAAATAGAGCATAAAATAACTCAGAATCTCAGCTTCCCTTGCTACCAATATATCATGGAACCAATTCAAAAAGTACACAACAAAAATTTTATCTTAGTCCCATTGGTCTCAAGATCACAGCTCACAAACGGTCAAGGAAATCTAGTAGCGATTAAGATCACACTTGTTTAAAGGGAATTGAACAATATTTTGTCTTGTTGGACAAGCTGAATAACAGGAAGCTAATATAAGGTCACTATTAGGCAGTTTATTGACAACCCCATAAAGGAATGAAAACTTAATGTCCTAATATGCACTACAACAGTCATTTAATCTTTTATGAACATATAAGTCTAGTGTGTTACAACTCACATGCTCACAACATCGACTTAAAATCTAGACAACATTCCCAATCCCAAGCATAGAGGTAAATATTGACCCTATCACCGCAATGAGACCACATAGGAAGTATTTTAGGTTACTATGACCACAATACAGAGCCCGATAACCACAAAACCATTGACCAAAAAAGTGGTTTCACAGCTGTTAGCAATATGAGATTTGCACTATGGTCTCAAGTAGGGATGGCAACAGGTCGAATCTGGACCGGGTCCAGATGGACCCAGATCCAGATCCGTTTTCAAGAACAGGATCCAGATCCGAACTCGGATCCACGGGTCCAGTTTTGCAAGACCCAGATCCAGGTCCAAAATGAGTCTGACTTGTTTTTGCTTTTTTTTTGTATTTTTGAATGGTGTTGAGATTTAAAATTTGCAATAAAGCTATATTGATAGACTATTGATAATAAATTATTATCATTAGTCTATAAATATAGCTTTATTGCAAATTAGAATTAGAAAATTAGATTTAAAATTAGAATTAGAAAATATAGCACGTGCACTTGATTCGTGAGTGCCTGAGCTTACAGGGGGAGTACTGGGGTCTGGGAGGGAAAATTAGAATTAGAAAATTATATATATTTAATAAAATTAATATATAAAAAAATAAAATGGGTCCTCCAGATCCGCGGGTTGGGGTCTGGGTATTTTTCTTAGATCCGGATCCGCCGGGTCCATTTTTTAAGGATTCAGATCCGTGAAAACAGATACGGATCCGGTTTGGATCCAATACCCATTGCCATCCCTAGTCTCAAGAAACCCAACTCATTCCTTCCCAGTTCATATTTACTATTTTAACCAAAACACTTTCTCTTTCATGCTTCACAACAAATTAAGAGCTGCAATTGGCACAATCAATCACTTAAAAGGAATGACGAGCTTTGAACTAATATTGATATTCTTCATCCACTCAAAAAATTGATCTTACAGCTTGGAGAGTGTGGCTTTGATTACATAATTTCATAATTAGAACCTAGAAAGTGTTCCTGTGACTTATGAGTATGACTAACGCCAACACAATAACATGTTTAGACACCACTTACTCTACCAACCACGAAGATCGTAAAACTAGATTTGTATCTCCATAGTTCATCCAATTAACAAGTCTAGTAGTGACACTCTGACCCGTCGGACCTCTGGTGTCTACCCATGAAGACTGTAGACTAGCCCCACAAACCAACACAAGTCTTTTCAGCGGATTTTGGTCTCACTCATGCGCACCCGGAAAGCTTCCCAGGAGATTACCCATCCTAAGATTGCTCCCCACCAAGCCCGCTTAACTGTGGAGTTTTTAGCAAATGAACTCTCTTGAAAAGAAGATGCACCTTGTTGATATGAGTAGTCTATCAATCCTTTTTAAAGCTGAATCCGGAGTATCACACTAGTTATGAGTATTACTCTTATAACCAACACAACATAATTGCAGCAAATCTAAGTTGTGTGGCTCCAATCCTGCAAATTTCCCAACTAGCCTCATCCACTGATGCTTCCCTTTAATGTAGTTCCACTTACCAGTTCCCACATACTTTTTCATTGTCAATATATAGGTGGTGGTTATCAAATGAGATAGGGATCGTGCAAGGAGGCGCAAGTTTTGGAGGAATCATTTACCAACGAAAATATATATGATGAAAATTATAGTTTCCCTCCATTCCCTGCGTCAACAATTCCCCTATCAATTTATTTATTCACCACACTGACACTACTTCATCCCATTTTAATCATCCATAATTTTCTACAAAAGTCTTATTTCCAACCCGGGCATGCCCTCAAGAGCTCTGCATAATGGACAAGTCCAAAAGCAATGTACCTATTGCTTCCATTTTTTGCTTAAACTCAGTAAACTCGGCCATTTCCCCAACATACATAATCCTGATGATTAAGTGGTCATCCCTACCCCTAAGGATGCCTCAACCACATTAGATCAAAGTATTCATTATAATGTTTAAGAGAACAAGTAGTCCAATCAAAAAAGATCTCACTGAGTCAATACTATGAACTTTCAATATTATTATACATTTTCGGAACATAATAATCAGTCTATAATACGAATACTAATAGCAATTGAAATTGAAATTGACATTGATCAAAAGTAAGAAAGTAATGAATCAAATCAAAAACCCTAAAAAGAGAGATGAGAGAAAGAACCAGTAATTAGGATGTGAGAACTACAATGCTTGCAGTAATAGACAAAGAGTTCGGAATCAGGACCATCTGGAACTGCATCTTCGCTCGAGTATGTGTGCGTCGTCCTCTTCGGCATCTCTCTACTTCTTTGCTCCGCCCACTTCACTCAGACAGTCACACTACTAGTAAGTACTAATCTTCCCTCCCAATCTATCCCCCCCCTTTATATGTTCAATTATAAGGTAGACCTAAAAAAGAAAGTATCACTCTTTAAAAAAAGTCATACATGATTTTTAATTTATACAGGATTCGATTCTCGGAGGAACACCTTACCTAGCTGTCTAACAGTCCCCTCGGACACTTATGGATAAAAGTATGTGATGTACTCTATAAATGAAGTGTACAAGCATAATCTCAACTTCGTGCATTATAAAAAAATTAATTACACAAGTTTATCACATGTTTATTTTCTCGAGTATGTGAACATATGTGCAACGTTTGCATACACTATAGTAACCCATACATGCTTAGAAATATCTATTTATAATAACTATTACTCAAACAAAACACTGTTAATGGCATCACTTATCAAAATTGCTTATGTGTTATGCTCTTAATAAAAAATTTCCCTCTAAAGCTTAATGATGATGTCATTTTTATAATGACTATTGTTTACTTTACTACTTTCTAAGTATGAATATAATATTATCTACATTGATTGATTTTTTACTTTTTAGCTCACATCATTTAACGTATTAAAAAGTTATAGAAGTATATTTTATTTTGTTTTTTTTTTCAAGTTTTTTTTATAAAATCTTTATGATGTTTTTTATTAAATAAGTATATGATATTTTGAGATGATTAAAACATAAAGTCGTTAATTTTTTATTTTTTTGTTTATACAAATATGTCAAAAATTTTAATAAAGTTGTGCATCGCACGGGCATTATCTAGTAAAGGTAATAATAAGAAAATGGCACATCGGCTTTAGATAATTTATTATGACGGAATAATATGATCGGATTCTTTGTCCATATGCTAAATATGAATCATAGATTACAACTATTTGCACAAACTCAAATTCTTTTGGGAGAGGCACTTTATGCACGAGTTTAATAGTCTAACTGGTACAAATTATTAGCATATATGCTTTTTTTATGAGATGTCTCACCGAAAGACGGTTTTTCACAAACATAACTCTTGCACAAATACCTCAACGAGTCCCACTTGTTAATATATAGATTTCAATAAGCATATCTTGAATTGATATGGAAATGAAATCCTCGATAATTAAAGACAAAAGCTTTATATTTGTATGAACTTATCTCATAATAAGACGATTCTATTTCAAACTAAAACGATAGAAAGTGCTTGTACTAGTATAGTAGTATTTGCTCCTTAGACTCAAGAGTCATAATTTTCCGTCTCTCTATCTCCCTTATTTGTTTCGTTCATTCCTCTTCCGTTTAATTCTCTCTCTAAACCAGATTATATACAGAGAGTAGAACAAACAGGAAAGACCAAACCTCGCTCAAACCCAGAAAACCAAACTCAAATTCATAGCCATGGTTTCCACTAGACGAAGCAGTGGATCTATGTCTTCTAACAACAATACAACCACCAACAATAATAGTACAAGTAGTACTAGCAATAACGATGGCACCAAGATTAATGGCGGTGCTTCTAATTCCAAAAAGTCTTCTGCTTCTGCCGATGATAATCACCTTAAACCTCCTTCGCCTAAACGTCTAAAGGTTTTTCTTTTAATTTCTTTTAATTTTGATTTTTTGTATGGGAATTTAAATGTGGATGTTTTAATTGATCGGATGTTTTGATTTGATTAGGTTGAAAATGAGGTTGCATCGGAGAAATCTACTGGAATTCCGGGAAATTCTAAGGAAATGTGTAGTTTGGGGGGTGTAGATCCCGTTGAATGTGAAGCTGTGAGTCATAGCGGTGGTGCTGAGGATGTTAATTCCGTTAAACCCGAGGCTGCTACTGCTCCTATTTCGTCTTCCCCGATAGTTCCAGAAGGTTCTTTAGCTTTTTTCTTGAATTTTCTTTGCTTCTTTTTGCTTTTTTTTTTTTTTTTTTTTTTTTGTTTGGAAAATAGGTTTTGAATTTTGATTGATTGAAGGGAATTCGCCAGTTGTGGTGGAACACGCCAAGAACTCATTTTCACCAGCCAGAAACTTTCAAAAACAAATCTTGGGTTATGAAACTTCTGCTACTCCTTGGTGTAGATTATTGTCAGAGTATCAACAGGTTATTTTATTGTATTTTCGATTTTTTAGTGAAAAAAGGAGAAACATGTCTGTTCTTGAATTGGGTTTTTTGATTGATATGCAGACTCCGACCGTAAATATATCAGCTTCTGTTTTCACTATTGGTTCAAGCAGACAATGCAATTTACCTCTGAAAGATCAATCGGCTAGTGGGATCATATGCAAGATAAAACATACTCAGGTACTTATGTTTTTAATGTAAGTGAGTATAATTTATCATGATTAGTTTTGAGTTGAAGTTTATACCATATTACTGGCTGCCAAGATATTCATTTGCCCATCAAAAAGTATGTTTGTGTTTGTGATTGTTTTGGAAATCAAGTCTTGGTGATGTATTTGCAGTATGATTACTCATTTTTTGCTGGTATTATCAGCGTGAAGGCTGCATGATTGCTGTTCTTGAAAGCACAGGGAGCAAAGGAGCTGTTTTTGTAAATGGGATTAATGTTAAGAAGAATACCAGCCGTCTTTTGCATTCTGGGGACGAAGTCGTTTTCGGAGTTGCTGGAAGTCATGCTTATGTATCCTCTCTTTATGTTGCTTCTATTGGCTATGCACTCATTAGTTTTTGAACATATTCCTTTTTTTTTAGTTGGGTCAAAACAGAAAATCCCCACAAGCAAGGGGAAAGAGAATTAATCCGTCATGTATGTAGTGAGAACCGAGCCCTTGTCACAAGGGTGAAAGATAAAATCCCTCGATTACTAGGCTAATTTAGAATTCATAACTCTTGAATGCATACCATAGTGATTATCTTTATTGGTAATTTGCTCGTCACGCAAGGGATATTTTGCTGTAGTCAGTTTCATCCTTAACTTGCATATTGTGTAGATTTTCCAGCAACTTGTGATGGATGTTGCTGTGAAGGCACCTTTGTCAATGGGAAATGTGGAGGTTCAAGGTGCTGTTGGGAAGTATTTTCCAGTAGAGAAAAGATCAGGAGATCCTTCTGCAGTGGCTGGGGCTTCTATATTGGCATCTCTCTCAAATCTGAGACCTAATCTGACATGGAGGCCTTCTGGTCTGAGCACTCCTAAGCCACACCAAGAAAGTGAGCTTTCTACTCATGCAGTTATACAGGATGGATCAGAGGCCGAGTTTGATAGTATGGAAGGAAATTCCACTCAGAATATGGACTGTGATAATGCCACAAACATTGTTGGGACTAGCAAGAACCTCCCTATTGACCGTAAAACAGATGGCTTAGAGAGAGGCAATGTAGGTTTATAAAGTTCATAGTTTTTGAGGTCCTAAGCCAGAAACTTTTTTTTAGGGGGTATCTAGTAATTGAGCTTTCTTATTATTTTGGTCATAGGTACTAGAAGAAAAAAATGATTGCACAAGGAGTTCACAGCCGGCATCGACATCTGGTATATCTCCCAGATGTGCGGCCTTCAAAGAAGATGTTTTGGCAGGAATTATTGATGGCAATGGGGTTAACGTTTCATTTGATGACTTCCCTTATTATTTGAGGTTGGGATTGGATGCTTATTTTTTTTATTACCTTTGATAATTAATTATTTTGTGGGCTATATTTCTTGTTTCTTGAAACCTTTTAAGTTTCCTTTTCTTAAGTGGATGACATATGACTATTTTCCTTTGAATATCAAAAAAAGAGTGAAGTAAATTGATTTTCTACTTGTGATGATTCTGATGAATTATGTTGTTTTTGTTTGAGTTTTGCAGTGAAAACACAAAAAATGTGTTAATTTCTGCGTCCTACATACATTTGAAGCACAAAGAGCATGCAAAATATACATCTGAGCTGCCTACTGTTAATCCAAGAATTTTACTCTCAGGCCCAGCTGGTGCATTTCATTTTCATGTCTATTATAATTGTGCATTGTATATTGTTTATTGCTCTTCATGAAAGCTCTTTACCGAAGTTACTGTACTGATGAAAAAGGTTCGGAGATTTATCAAGAGATGCTGGCAAAAGCATTAGCTAAACACTTTGGGGCTAAACTCCTTGTATTTGATAGCCACGCCTTATTGGGTGTAAGAGCTTAAGACTTTTATCAACTAACGTTGCTCTCATTCAAGTATTAGATTCTTGTTGGCAAAAAAGTAATAAACTAATGTACCTATATATCTCTTTAGGCTTTGTCAATAAAGGATGCAGAGCTTCTAAAGGATGGTCATAATACTGAGAAAACACCTAACTCCATGAAGAAAACCCCAGGTTCAGTGGAACTGGATAAGTGTCCAGATCCTGCTGGTGAAGTAGATGCTCAGCCCAAGCTGGAACTCACACCATTTGTTTCTTTCTCATCTAAAAATTACACATTTAAATCAGGCAAGTGTTCGTGGGAGATTTTGTGTAAGCTTCCTATAGTTATTATAACACCTAATACAAGAAACAATTTAATTTGGTTATTGAATATCCAGGCGACAGAGTGAGATACATAGGTTCGGGTTCCACTGGTATATATACCGCAACATCTTCACGGTATGGCATCTGAAAATAAGAAAACATTGTTGTCAGGTGGACAAGTTTTTATGCCGTTGATATGTTTGCAATTTGTTCATATTGTATATATGTATTTTTGGCTGTCTTGGCTGCTTTTAAAAACATTGCTGGTTTTAGAAATGCTATTTATAAATGACTCAAAAAGGATTGTATACTTTTTTTCATTAGATTCCAGTTTAAAGATTCACATAGTTGTATATTTGACATTGACATGGACTATATTATTATTCACTACATCTTTAAACTAATATTTCATAAAATAAGTTTCATAGAAGCTCCTTAAGAGTGTTTTAATGGCCTTTATGTTTATAGGTTATATCTTGACTGAGATTCTTTTGATTGCAATCTTGAGCATTGCAAGTCTCAACAATGTAGATAGTTCTGACAGCTTTTTTTTTTTTTTTTTTTTTTTTTTTTTTTTTTATTAACTGAAGTCTTGAGTTCTAGGAATGTGTAGCTTTAGGTTATGAAATGAACAAAACTATCTAAAATAAAATGTGATTTCTGTTAGGTTTTTCCAATCTCCTCAAATATATCCCTGGTACTTAAAATTCAGATATCAATGGGACAGGGCTACACGATCTATACCATTATTTATATCATTAGTCTTATCGCTTGTCTCCAATCAATGTAGAGATTTTGATTCTCTTGTTATGGACATATTTATGCTGGTATATGTTGTTACTTATGATGATAAGCTTTGAGCTTTTATGTTTTGCATTTTCATGTTGATGATTTTTTTTCCTTTTTTTTTATGGCATGGACATCAATCTCTTGGCATGTCAGAGGTGCAAGAATTTTTTGGGTTATGGATACTTACAATGCAATTAAGATTCAGGTGTAAACAGGAAATTTGAAATCATGGTGTATCAACAGTTGAAACACAGTAACTTGCAACTGAAACGCATTTTTTTAAACTCTTCATTATTGCTTGTGGTTATCAGTGAGGTGCTCTAGAATGTATGGTTTTGTCACATATGTCCTTTCATGTCAGCTGGAAAATTGGTTCTCGAGTTGTAGGGTTGGAAATTAAATGTGAAATTGAGGAAGATCAAATATGTTTTTATCCATCTATTATGATTTATGTATGCCGATTAGGAATGGATCACCCAAGAGAAAGAAAAAAGGAAAGATGTTTTTTAATCAACTAAAGAAGCTACTTTTATGTTCCTGCACAAATTCGTATTAGTTTAATAGAAAGTTTTAAGTGCTTAACTAACTTTTGTTGGAATTGTTATCTCCAGGAAGTCACAAAGTGTTTTTTCTGACTTCTCTTCAATTTTTGATGGTTTTTGTTTTTTTTTTGTCTGTAAAATTCTTGCAGGGGTCCAACTTTTGGAATGCGTGGCAGGGTTGTTTTACCTTTTGAAGATAATCCACTTTCAAAAATTGGTGTGAGATTTGACAAATCAGTGCCTTCAGGTGTTGACCTTGGTGGCATGTGTGAATTCGATCATGGATTCTTTTGCAATGGTAATACTCTTGTCTTTTCTGTAAATGCTCAACAGGGTGACACCTTGTAATTATTATATTCTTTCAGCCTTCCTTATGCATATTATTGAAAGCTCTTTGTTTTCCTCTCCTTTAGTCCATGATCTCCGCCTGGAGAACCCTGGTGTAGAAGACTTGGACAAATTACTGATCAATACACTATTTGAGGTACCATCTCAATGCTATATACTGTTCCATTACTGTGTTTTACTTTCTTTGACTGCCGTGAGTATGGTTGGTGAAGGCTTTTTTTTTTGATGTACCTTATATTATACTCTATATTGATTGATACATTTGATAGTATAGTGTTTTTCCTCTAAGAAAGAAATTTCATCAGAATTAGAAAGAAACTACTAGATAGATAAGTCTTTTTTGCCAAAGAAGACATTAACTTGTATTAAAAATTGTTTCCTACTTTAGAAGTCTTTGAATAATCACACTCCTTGCAAGATGTGCAAGATGTAGTTTTACTATCTTTAGAGTTTATTTTCATTTTGGAATCAGTCAGCTGATTAATTTTTTATGTATGTTTTTGTGAATTGAGAGTTAGCTAGGACAATTGACAACATACTTTGTTGATTTGTAGATGGCCGTAGCCTATGTTACTCGAACCCTCCATTTTTTCCGGCTCACTGGTGTCCGGTACGGATACCGGTGCTGGATATGTGCCCGGTACGTCGGATTGCACTTGTGTACAACCCAATTCCATGTTGTCATTCTTAAATCGCCATTGAAGCTTCACTTATCAACCATTGTTTTTCTTCTATTTTAGAGATGAAGAACATGTTTTTTTTTTTCTCTTTTAGAGATGAAGAAAAGGGTTGAAATTTGAATCATTAAAGATAAAAAATAAAGAGAAAGAAAAAAAGGTGAAAGGAGGGAGTACCGTTTTGTGGAGCCTGGAGGACATGGAAATTAATGATTCAGGGAAAATGAAGGGTTTTACTAAGTGAAGATGAAGTTGTCAGACTTCTTTTAGCTTCTCAAAGAAGCCTAGTTTTATTTTTACTTTTGTTTACTTTTTTACCTTTTACCTTTTCACCTTTTCACTTGTTACTTTTTAGTTATTTACTTCGTTACCTTTTTATTATTTTTGAAATGGTAGAAGTAGTACTGCTTTCCTACTACTAATGAAAATTTTCTTTGTTTTCTTCTATTTGTCCAATAATAATATTAATAATATTAATATGTTCAAAATTTTATTAATAATAATAATAATATTGACTATTTATATTTTAGGCAATTTTAAATATATTTATGCTATATGAGATTTTTTTTAAATTCTTTTGCCGTGTCCTTGTACCCGTATCCAATATAAGGACGGTGTCCGCGTATCCTAAAATTTTAAAATTGTCGTACTGGATCCTAGGATCCACACCCATATCCGATACCCATATCCGTGTCCAAGTAACATAGGCTATAGCAGATTTAGGCAGAAAGAATCCAACCACCTATTTTAGTTCTAATAAGAAACATTATATAGGGTGCAGGTAGAGTTTAGAACACAGGATAAAATGCCAGCTAGGGTGAACATATGCATACAAGTTTGTGTAGCTCTTGTTTGCTGAAAATTTGCACATGTACTCCCAAGAATCAGTTGACGGGTTAGTTTCTATTAGCTAGGGTGAAGCAGTAGTCATAACTTTTGATTCCTGATGCTATGTTCATTGGGAATTCCGATTGCTGTGTAGATGACATATTACAGAAAAAGAAGCATTTCTTGTTTTGTTAAAGAGTCTTGAGTAAGATGATTCTCACGTGGTTTAGGAGTATGCTTCAGTTGTGGAAAAGATACTGTTAGCTTTTTGTCTTTGTCTTGTTTTCCGCCTTGTTATATTGAGTATGGCAGGCCAAACACTCATTGGAAAGAAACATAATGCAAGGTGCCAGATTTGGCATTTGAGAGTTAGCTTCTTTTTTTTCTTTTCATTTTTTTTACATAAAATAATTCATTTTTATTACCAAAGTATATTTATAATTCAGTATGTCATTGCCTTGTCTTTAGGTCATAACAAATGAGAGCAGAAGCTCCCCTTTCATTTTATTCATCAAAGATGCGGAGAAGTCTCTTGTTGGTAACTCAGAATCTTATTCAACCTTCAAAAGTAGGCTGGAGAAGCTTCCTGATAATGTTGTTGTAATTGGGTCACAAGTTCAAAATGATAACCGTAAAGAGAAGGTACTGTTGATTTCATTTATGTTTCTTACCTTTTACCATGTTCCAGGACTCTTGCTTGGATGTGTTATGTTTCTAAAATCTTTTTTTTTTGTAGGCACATCCTGGTGGTTTATTTTTCACAAAGTTTGGCAGCAATCAAACTGCTCTGTTGGACCTGGCTTTTCCAGTAAAGTTTCTTTTCTTTTTTTCATATAGTTTATAGCTTTAAATTTCCTGTGTTTATTTTTCTTTAAGATCAAGAAAGGTAGAGAGAAATAGAGGTAAAAAGTGGGTAGTTGGGAGGAGAGAGAAATAAAATGAGAAAGTAAGGGGATGGAAATTGCAACCAATATGACATATCCTGAAATGGGAAGTATTGCAACTAATTGATACAAGTATAACTTCCATTTTTATTGGAGTCTTACCTTGAGTCTTGTTAGGAGCTGGCTTTCAGCTCATAATCTTTTGCCACTGCTATTAGTATCATGGTTCATAACTAAAAGAATTGAAGTTTCGTCAGATCATGTTCAGGAAGGGATAACCTGCTATTGGATTTTGATCTCTTTGAGAATTTGAACGATGGCCTGCAATAGGGAGTTTTATTTGCATATAGTACTATGAATTCTTAGTTTTAGATGAACTTTGAAAGAAACTCTGATCAGTTTGGTTGGGTTGGAAAGCATTTTAGGCTTTGTTGTTGCAACTTGCAAATAATATCATGGTGTTAGTTTATTATATTTTGGATATCCTGTAGGGTTGTGTTTGAAAACACGTAACTCATTTTAAATTGTATGTTTTAATCATGAAATCATAAAGGAAGAAGGTGAAAATGACAAGGTTTGGGATGTCATTCTCAATTCTCCAATTAACCTACTTTTAAAACAATGGTGAAATTGACTCAAATCCAAAATCGGATTTCATTGATTTCCCGAACATTAAATTTCAGTCGATTCTAGATTTCAAAATGAAATCATCTTCACCAAATATAGCATTAGAAGTATATTAGAGGTTAAGCAATCTAGGTGACCTTGGCTTGATGACTAGCTATTAGCCTGTTGATGAGGGAAAGGGGGAGATTGTGAGGACTGTGTTCTGTTCACCTTTTTAGTTTGATTATCATACTCTCTTTTAGCCTTATAAGTTTTAAAAAGGCTGCTAATAACAAGAGCTTTTGTCTTCTTGGATCACTGATTAATGTTGAGATAGAATCATGGGCCCACTCACGTAATGCTACTCCTTTTTATTTCACAATGCAGGACACACTTATTTTGCTATCAAACTGCTTGTAAATCTATGTTACTATACTTCTTCCATTTCACTTTAAATTTCCAATTTGGTTTTGCACACTAATCAATGCATTAATTCATATTATCTTTAATTGTACATAATTCAAAATTATAAAAAATTGATATTAATGAATATATGTTCAAACGAATTAAACAAAATTCCACTTGACTATGTTTTAACTTATAGATTAATTAAAAAATTCTTATTATGATTAATGTGATTGATTGATGATTAGACAAAAACCAAATGGAACACATGTAGAGATATGGAAATATATCATTTAAGGTTATAATAAAAGTATTACAAAGATAAATTGATTTAAACCCATTGTTTTATACGTTTAGAACAATTTTTGGTTAATGCTCAACTTGAATAATGGAGGCTTTGTATTATGAAATGACAAGGGTAGGACATAGTTACAAAACCAATAGTGGGAGCTCAGAACATTTTAATATTCTCTATTATCATGGCCATATCTTAAAGCATTTGTAAATTGATATTGCTCGTATAATATTAAAGAACATGTTTTCAATGCTCCACCTTTCACATACTTTATCTTGAATAGATATTGTTTTATTTATCAAAAATTATTGACCAATATTTTCACTTACTTCAATGGTAGGGGGGAAGTTTCGGGTTGAGTCCGTTTTGGTCGGATTAGTGTCACATCGAGGCTTTTATGACAAATGGGTTTGATAATCCCCAATTGGAGTTTGTTCATGGATCAAATTGCCCTTATATTTGTTTTGGTGATATGAAAGTGTAAGGGTTTTTCTAGAAAGAGAGAAAAAAAGGAAGTTGGGCAAGGAAGATGAATAAGAGAAGTAGTGACAGCCAGTGGTTTTCAATATTAATACTTACAAAGAAAGAATAGAAATGACCTGACACAATTTTTTATATTTTTTCTCTTCAATGAAATTTTATCAAAACATGTAAACTTGTAAATTTTTTATTAGTAACAAGTGGACCAACATACTGGTTTTAAGACTTCGACATTAGAATATTAACTCAAAAGTCATGACATGGCCAGAAATAATGTTGGCTTCGACCAACAAATGATAATGTGGAATTTTAAATTTGACATTTGGGAAAACAGGTCAAAATTTATTTGGTACGGGTTATAGTTGGGTTTGACCCACTTTTTTGTTTTTTCGGGTTGTTTACTTTTGGGTAACTAGTAAAGAATTTTGGGTTATGACGAACTAGTTTTTTGAAAAGGTTTGGGTCAGTTTCATATTGGATAAAAAAGTGGCATGTTTACTTCCACTTATTACAAATCTCTAAGACCTTTCATCTGCGTGAATAATTTTCTTGAAGATATAGTTTTGAACGCGAGTGAGATAAAAATAGTTATAAATGGAACTCATGCCACATTAGCAACTTTGTGATCGTTAATGAACTGTTCCTTGCATGTACATTTTTGTGAATAATTTTTTTTCCAAGTACCAACTCCCGTTCACTTCTTGGCTCTTCTTGCAATCATTTATAATTATCTTGATTGTAGAGTGAGATTGATGAAGCACTTTGTTGGATGATGTACATGGACTGATGTCTCTACTTTTTTATCCCTCAGGATAGTTTTGGCAGATTGCATGATAAAGGGAAAGATGTTTCGCGAGCAACAAAGGCTCTAACAAAGCTTTTCCCGAACAAGGTTACAATTCATATGCCTCAGGTTTGTTTGCACCTTGAATCATATTATCCTTCATTCACTTATGTCTTGATCACTACTCTCTTCTCTATGGACCATTTATGCTTTGCTCGCTGCTTGCATTATCCTTGCAGGATGAGGATCTTCTTGCTAGCTGGAAAAATCAATTAGAACGGGATTCTGAAACTCTTAAAATGAAGAGTAATTTGGGTCACCTGCGCACTGTGAGAACTTAATCCATAATTTCTGTTTTTGTAAAAGAAAATCAAGATCATTGTTTGTTCCAGCTAGTGATCTTGGTCACCTTAAGTTTGAGTTATGCAAGCATGAAGCAAACCATTGCATTTTTACAAGATTATTTTCTAATATTTTTGGGGTGGGAATTACTGATGCTTTAAATCCTCTTTACCTGATATGGTTCAGGGTCTTTGGCAACATCATCTTATATTTGCATAAACCTACTGTATTTTGACTGTTTATCAAGTAAGAGTACAAGACTTGTGTTGTGATATTAATGATCCTACTTATGAGGATTCATGGACATGGCCCCTGGGGTTCGTAGCATGAAAAATCTTTTTTTTGACTTTGTCACCATTTCTTATGAGATCTCTCCATTTGATTGTTGTTTTAGGACTTTGGTTTATTTTAATAGCTTGCTACGCTATTTTCTATTTCTAAATGTATTTACTAAAAAGCATTTAGTTACAACTCTTTTTTTTTGATGATCTGTAGGTTTTGAGTCGTAGTGGCTTGGAATGTGATGGACTGGAGACACTGTGTGTCAAGGATCTCACACTTTCCAATGATAGTATGTTGCCCCTATTTGATGAGCAATTGGATATGTTTAGCTGTACTTAGATGGTTACTGAGTCATTTATGGTTTGCAGGTGCAGAGAAGGTGGTTGGATGGGCTCTAAGCTATTTTTTGATGCAGAGTCCTCAATCTGAGTCTGATGCAAGGCTTGTTTTGTCTGCTGAGAGGTATTTGATTATAGTAACTTTCTGATTTGTTACATTAGACTGGCTATTGTTTGTTGACCTTAATGGCTCTTGACAGCCTCAAGTACGGGATTGGTGTACTACAGTCTATCCAGAATGAATCCAAAAGCTTAAAAAAGTCTCTAAAGGTATGTAATATCTTCTGCAAGTTTATATTACACAAGCTTACCAACTGTGCAAATGTACAGATTTTGCAAGAATTGTTAATAAATGCAAAAGAAGGCTGATCGTCTTATATATCATCAATTATTTTCCTGAGTTCAGAAAATATAATTCTACAAGGATATATTAGTATGTTAAGGATATAAAATACTTTAGCTAGAAGTTTCCTTGCAGTAATTAGTGTATAACATTCCATTACCATCGTGTCATGTTGTCATTATGTGTCTCCCTTATCGCTAGTGTTCGAAAAGTTGATGTACGCAATCATGCCCTTGTTTTAACAAAGAGGTTTTTTTTTTTTCCAATTGATCCTTGATAACAAAATAATCAGCGACTTCACATGAATTAGATTTGTACATGATTTAATCCAGTTTATTATAGTCTAATATAAATATTTGGATCCATTGAGATGCATAGTTTACGTAACTTAGGGACTAATACAATAACATGCCTTTACCCCAATGCCAAGTGGCTCCCACAGGCAATGGAGATTGGATGTACACACCCTATCCTTGTAATAACAAAGTGGTTGTTCTGACTCTTGATTGCAAACATCACTTTGGAATATCATTAGTAGGTGGAAAATTGAAAGGAAATTTTCTTAGGCTGGATAATTTTAATAAGCTGACATGTGTCCTCTTGTTTATTGTTTTTCTGTAAAGTAATAATAATGTATTCATCCATAACATAAAGAAATCGTATTCAAGTATAGTATTTAATGCTGTGTGTTTTGGGAAAATATCAGGATGTAGTGACAGAAAATGAATTTGAGAAGCGGCTGTTGGCAGATGTCATTCCACCCAGTGACATTGGAGTAACATTTGATGATATTGGAGCCCTTGAAAATGTGAAAGACACACTGAAGGAATTAGTAATGCTGCCTCTACAAAGGCCTGAACTTTTTTGCAAGGGCCAATTAACTAAGGTTTGTTTCATTTGTTTTATTTCTATATCATTTTCCGCGCCTGTTTGCCTGCTAGCTGTTGATATTGATGAGTGCTTTAAGGTGTTATCCTGTCATTGGATCAACATTGTCTGTTTTGACTTTTTAGGCATGTGTTCTTTAGTATTTTGATTGTTAGTAGTTAAAAGGGAATGGACCCTTTTGTAAACATGCAGTTTCAATAGTGGCAACTGTAACAGTCACAGTCTTGTAGTAACGAGGTTGTTGTAAACTTTGAGATATCCCTTAAACTTTACAATGCAACCTTATTCTGCACTGTGATTATTGACCTTAGTTGCACTTTGTTTAACACCAAGAAAGTAGAAGCACTACATCTATTCTATTTATCGATGTGTTTCTGACCGTTGGAGTTGGAGTTGATAATCCAACTTAAAAGTTGCTCAAGGGTCTAGAACCCTATAGCTATATTGCAAATAGTGAGGATCTCCAATGTTTCTGACCGTGAAACTCATTGAAGCTTATGCGACTAGTGTCTTCTCTATTCATGATGCTATGTGTGTTGGCCAACACTTGCAATTTATGAGAAGCTATGGTGCGGCTAACTTGCTTGTGCTGAACTTGACCCTTGGTAGAAGCACATACCATTTTTTGTTTCCTCTCATAAATCCTCTTGTTTGGGGTTTTTTTATTTATTTTTAAAATTGATGTGGGAGAGAGGGGAAGGATGTGCGGGCTGGATTTGAGACTATATAATGTTTGCACCAGTGTTAGGAGTATCTAAGAGTAGCTTTCATTAGGTTGTGTCTTGTGATCACTGAATAAATGGGTCAACTAATGAACTAAAACAAATCAATTTGGAAGTCGTCGCTAACAAAATTATGCTCTATTCTGTTTTAACAACTAAGAAAATTAATTCCAGTGATCCTTCAACATATATTCTCGTCTACTTATTTTTCATATGCTCATGCAAATCCCAATTTATGTTCACCGCTCTTGTCATGAGCGAAATCACCTTTCTGATAATAGGGTCACTTGACCCCACTATACTCTTTTGAATCGGGCAGTATATCATTATATATAAGGGAAAAAGAAAATGAGGCTATTGCATTGAACCCACTTTTTATGTGTATTATTTGGACATCACATAGTATTAAAAGTATTAAATTGTCATAATGACTATTAATGCACGAAATGCCAAACGTAGTGTGAAATTACGTTGCAAACTATCCATAGACTGAAACACAATCTAGGATGATAGCTGTAAGGTTCCAGTTGCCGTCTTACCAAGTATAAGACAATGTCTTGAAGAGCAAGAATAAAGAAGCAAGAGAAGGGAGGAAGGGTACTTGAAGCCTTCAGAGAACTCAATAACAAAAATAGACTTTTTCGTTGCAACTTGATCTGTATGCTAGCTTCAAAGATTTGGAATTGCCTTTACCAATTTACCATTCTCCTTTACCGAGAATGAAAGAAAGAACAAATAGAGACGAAAGAAAGGGTAAGTGAGATGAGAGAGAAAAAGGAAGTGGAAAAGACTTGTGAGTTGTGACTTTAGAGTTTGTTGTCTTACTTTTCTTTTTTCAATCAACCATTAATAGTATTTGTATTTTTTTTTATTAATTTCTTGTTTTTTCTTCTGCTTGTTTGAGTTTAGTAACTTAGTTCTAACATTACTGCTTTTTAAGATAGGACATAGGAGTATGAGCAATCAATTGTCATTTTATTTTAGATGTTTAATTGTACTTTCTTCATATTTTTTGTGTTTAGTTTAGGCATATATTACTTGTTGCAAATAAAAATAGCTTTCATTTCATATTCAACTCCATTTCCTAAGTTGTTGATAATTCAAATTGACGCTTCGCGTTTTCGTTTTCCATTTTTTTATTGGATCGAATTTCGTTTCATGTAACATTGGTAATGACTTTGTTGTTTCAAGCATCTTGTGGGTATAGGCTCACTTGTCCCAAATTAGTTGCTACACATTCCATTTTGAGTCGTCCCAAATTAGTTGCAATATTTCCTTTTACAATATTTTTGAACTTATTAAATCTCAAATTTAATCTATTATAATTCATCCAATCCTAATTTTATGTATTATTTATACTATACATTTAATGCAATTATCTTTAATTTAGTGCTTTTAAAACATTCAGTCCTAAATTTCTCTTTTAACTCCTTAAATCCAAGCAAAAGTTCCATAAAACCTTACATAGCAACTAAAATTTGGGACAGCGCCTTCCGTTCTTGTTTGTTCTCATTTTCCCCAAATAGAAATTCCAAAAATCTCTTGAGCTTTTCCCATATTATTATCTGAGATCTGTTTATTTTAGACTTTGTGGCTGAATGAAATTTTAATTAGTTTTTTTGTCTGTTCAGCCTTGCAAGGGTATTCTTTTGTTTGGCCCTCCTGGTACCGGAAAGACAATGCTTGCTAAAGCTGTTGCCACTGAAGCTGGTGCAAACTTCATCAATATATCAATGTCAAGCATCACTTCTAAGGTTTGCAATGAACACACAACTGTATTCTCTATTATATCTTCGTATGAGACTCTGATTTGATGTTAATTTGCTTCTATTCAGTGGTTTGGTGAAGGTGAAAAGTATGTGAAGGCTGTTTTTTCACTTGCTAGTAAAATTGCTCCAAGTGTTGTATTTGTTGATGAAGTAAGCTCCTTCTCACCTGCTCATCAAATAATGTTTTCCATGTACTTCTCAAACTGTTTTTTCTTAAATTATTTTGTCTTTTAAATTGAAAACAATATCCATGTTTCTACAAGGGTTAGGTTGCAAACATTCGACCTCCCAAACCCCGCTTAGGTTGGAGTCATTTAATGACACGGGGTTTTGTAATGGAAAAAGATTTCTTAATTGTGCTACTTGAATATAGGTTGATAGCATGTTAGGCCGTAGAGAAAATCCTGGAGAACATGAGGCTATGCGTAAAATGAAAAATGAATTCATGGTGAATTGGGATGGCTTGAGGACCAAAGATACAGAACGAGTTCTGGTGCTTGCAGCAACAAACAGACCTTTTGACCTTGATGAAGCTGTCATAAGGCGGCTGCCTCGTAGGTAAGCTCTTAGTGCACTTTTAGATTCAAGCATTGACATTGGCCTGGTCCTTAGTTGTGATGTGTTAAAATCTGATTTGGTTGTAACTTGTATACTCAACTGGGTCCTGGTTATTGGTGTTTTATCAGGCTTATGGTTAACTTGCCCGATGCTCCAAATAGAGCAAAGATATTAAAAGTAATATTGGCGAAAGAGGAATTGTCCGCCGATTTCGACTTTGATGCAATTGCCAGCATGACTGATGGATATTCTGGGAGCGATCTTAAGGTTAATATGATAATCAGTTATCGTTCATTGTCTAATTGCTCTTTGTAATATAAGAATCTAAAAAATTTTGAGAATTATTTTACAGAATCTTTGTGTGGCTGCTGCACATCGTCCAATCAGAGAAATACTGGAGAAGGAAAAACAGGTTTGCTTTTCTCTCATTCTTAAAAGATCTTCTCATTCTTGAAAGATTTGACTTGCTATTTTTACCCATGTGCCACATACATGTTCGTAGTGATTCTTTATGGATTTCGATATCTTACCTGACTTGCCTAATATAGCCCTAAATTATACCAAAATGGACAATATTTTGTTATTTCAATCTTTTAAGGGGACAAGTAATTTAGACAACAGTGATAACACTGAACTTGATTGTTGTTTCATACATATCTTTGGTTAATATTAAATACGACAAGATAGCAAAGAAAAAAAGTAAGTTTGGATATTTGTTGACAAAGTTTAAAATAACTGAAGGTTCTATGAGAAATGAGAAGTAGGTTGTAAATTACTGGGCTGGCGCATCATAGGCACAAACTCTTACATACGGCCAAAACTCTTACATACGGCCAAATCCGTGAGCTATGCGAATGGCATTATTGAGTCCAATATATAGGCATAAACATTGTTATATGGCTTTTCATGCAATTTTGTCATCTTCCGAAAAGAAAATTGAAAAGGTGAAGAGAAGTATCTGGAATTTACACCTGTTCTGCATATTATTATCACTCAAGTTTTAATGTTCCATACACTCCAGGAGCGTATATCCGCAGTAGCAGAAAGCAGACCACTGCCACCTTTGAGTGGTAGTGCAGACATTCGTCCTCTGAACTTGGATGATTTTAAACGTGCACACGAGCAGGTAAGAATCAAACTTCCTGGCAAATTCCTTGTTTTGAGTTCATTCTTCCTCTACCTTGTATCATTTTGACGCGGATTGTTTCGAAATGAAAACAGGTTTGTGCTAGTGTATCGTCTGAAAGTGTTAATATGACCGAGCTTCAGCAATGGAACGAACTTTACGGCGAGGGTGGTTCAAGGAGGAAAAAGGCACTTAGTTACTTCATGTGAAGGATTTTTGTGTATACAAAGCTAATGCAATGTGGGAGACATTTGGTGTCGTCTTGCGAGTCACAGCGGAGCCATTTCGTGTTGTTTTGTGAGGCGTAGCTTCGTATAAGTTATTCATAGGATGATTGTATAAAGAGGGACAATGTGTATTTAAGTCTGCACTTTGTTTCCCTTTGTTTCATTGAATGGTTCCTGTGATGTTTAGAATCTTTTAGGACTGTAACTTACTGAGCTTGAGAAACTGAGGAAGTTCAAATTAGAAATCGAGTTTATGGTTCTAATAGCATTAGACCACATTTTTCATTCTTACCTGGCCCCACCATCTTTTTTAATTGCATAAATATTTGATAAATGCACATGTCTTCTGGTTGTCACTATATTCTTGGTGAATATATCCATTTTCATTTTACACATTGTGCAAAATAATCAAATATAATCGATATAGCTACTCTTGTGAGAGACCGTTTTTCGGTAAGACGTTATTAAATCATCATCATATTTAGTGTATCCTGTCCATAGAAAAACTAGAGACAATATTAAATAAGGAATTTCTATTCTCGTAATATGTATTAGTTATTCTATCTAACCTATGAATAAGACGCGTTTCTTGGTAATCAGTCTCAAATTGATTTTTTGTAACATAATTTATCAATCTCTCTTTTCAAACCATCTAACTATTAAGTCCTCTAAGCCTAGAAGCATTGGAGGCACTTTAAAATCACCTTTTACCATTGTAGTCATCAAAATAATTCAATTAAGATTATACTTTTTTCGTTTTCTTATGTATATCTCATTTAGAATATTTCACTTTAAAAAGAAAAGTTTGATTACAGTTTTTGAAAGATCTCATTATATTTGTCTTAATATACATTTTATTATTATATATTTTTATGATTTTTTTATGATACATAATTAGAAATATTGAGATTTAAAAATTACTTTAAAAATTGTGTAAAAAGTAAAAAAAAAAAAAGAGGAAAGTAATTACTAATGATAATGAAGAAGAAAAGTAGCAATGTGATCCATCTTTCCTTGCAACCTTATGAGGTAATCATAAAGAAGACTCAAAGGTCTTTGGTTTCCAATTTCCATGATCACGAGAGCTCACTAAAATGTTGAGTCATAACCAAAATTTAGAATGTAGAAAATTTAATAAAACAACCAAGGAAATAAGCATGAAAGTAGGTACATATTTAGCTCTACTTGAGTAACACAATACCAATAATTATTAAAAATCTAAAATTTTAAAATGTATTAAAATTGATGGTGTAAAATTATTTACATATTCTCATTTAAGATCGTTTGATTATAAAACAATTTTAAGTTAGGCTAAATACCATAACTAAATTAATTAAATCATTCACTTTCGTAATTAAAACATTCTCTTTAATAATTGAGCTAATTATATAAAACTGGCTCGCTATGAGACGGTCTCATACACGATTTGCTCTAGATTATTTGTTTTGCAATTTTAACCCAATAATAATGTAGCACTCCCTATATAGTATTTGGGGAAATCGTAAAAAAAATTAACTTTTGTTCAATTCGCTGAAAGTAAACTCAACTATTATTTATTTTCAAATACTACTTATTTGGTATAATTGTTGAAAATAAACTCAATTATTATTTATTCCTAATGCTGACTTGCAAAGAATTCATAAAAATTGTTATAAACAATATGTCAGTTTATTTTTAGCAAATATACCTAATAAATAAATTTATTTAAAAATAATTAATAAATAGTTTTATTTTCAGCTGATTAAATTGGTTTATTATTCAATTTTTTTAAAAATATCACAAATTTGTTGTTTTTGTTAATTCATTGAAATTCCTGCAGTCCTGCTCTTGAATCTTTTGGTGTACATACATAAACTGAAGTTTTAACATTCAGTAGTTAAGGAGAAAGCTTAAAGATTACAATGGCGTCGGCAGATCTATCAATGGCGCCACCAACACCAACACCAACACCAATTACACAGCGAACGCACACAGACCTATTCGGCGACCCGATTGAAGATTCAACTCCATTATGGTTCAAGAAAGATCTCTTTCTCTCCCCTGATTTTGACTCCGAATCTTACATCTCGGACCTCCGAACTTTTGTTCCTTTCGACACTCTCAGATCTCAGCTTCAATCTCATCTCTCTTCTCTTAAACACCAGCTCGTTGATCTTATCAATAGGGATTACAATGATTTTGTTAATCTAACTACTCATCTCGTGGATGTTGATTCTTCCGTTGCTCGAATGCGTGCGCCATTGTCTGATCTCAGGGATAAGATTTCTGCATTTAGGGAATCTGTTAAACAATCTCTTGTTTCACTTCAAAATGGTTTGAATCAAAGAGCTGATGCCGCTAATGCTAGGGAGGTTTTGGAATTGCTTCTCGATACTTTTCATGTCGTCTCCAAGGTATAATTCATATTTTAGCTTGTATATTTATGGTTTAGTTTACTTTGTTGCAAAGAGTTAATGGGTGTGTATGATCAAATTGTGGTTTAGGTTGAGAAGTTAATAAAGGAGTTGCCAAGTGTTGCTGCTGATTGGTCGAATGGAGACTTGAATGCGTCAGAGAGGAGTCATATTAGCAATGGTATAGCTGTGCAACAATCAGAGAATGAATCAAATGTGAGGGAGACTCAGAGCATGCTTTTGGAGAGAATTGCCAGTGAAATGAACAGATTGAAGTTCTACATGGGTCACGCAAAGGTCTCTTTTCCTCCTTACTCTCATTGTTGCTTTCACTGTCATGTTGTGTTTGTTTTGGATCATGCGCATCTATCTCTTCTCATGCTTATTTCAACCTTATTTTCAAATAAATAATAGCAAATTAAGATTACAGAAAATAAATATTGACAAAGAATTACCTTTCGTTATGAGCTAGATTGTTATGATATCTTCCTCATTTTAGTGTTGTTGCGGCTCATTTTTCAAAAGCCTTGGAGCTGGGGGGCATTTTTTAGATAGAGTGACTGGTGATAAAAACAAGGGTTTCAAGTTTCATTGATTGGCATCATAAAGTATGTTTGAACGTATGAATCACAGGAGTAGTTGTGGTTGTGTAAATCATTATTTGGAAACAAATTGTAATGAGTGGGGTTCTTAAGTTTGTTCGTCTTAATCCCATTTATCGGCTGCACCTAGATTGTCAAATAACACTTTTCTTGTAAATTGTATCACAAAGCTTTTCTTGTCACGCCATCTATGCATAACCCATTATCACAACCAACGTTTGATCTTATAGTTAGTATTTGTTATTGATTTGCCATTGAAGGTAGAATCCATTGATTACAATCGACCTATGGCCTTTTGGCCTAGGTGTTGCAGGTATTTCTATATTAGATAACATTATATATACAATTAGTGTTTAGGAATGTTGATTTAGCTCCAAATCATAGTGGAAGAACAACATCACATCGTATCATATTGACAGAGGGCTAAAGGTTCTATGTAGATTTTATGGTGTAGCGTTCCTTTTTTCTTCTATATAACATTTTTAAGAAACGGTCTTGGCTTAACAGAAAATATTATTTGAAGCGCGTGCATTTGGGTTTTCTTAGTGCGGAGACAACATCTCTACAATCAACATTTTAAAGTAATCATGGTAATTTATTCAACCCAAAATCTATTATTGTTAGTTATAGGCTTATAAGTGACATCCCATTTACTCATTCCATTTCTCTGTAAATGTCCTAATTGGTTCTACGCAATATCTAATACACTAATTCATTCCATAATATTTCTAGCTGTGCGCCTGTGCGTAATTAAAGATCATAAAAAATTAATATTAATAGAATTTAGATCACGAAGAATCAAATACAATTTTATTTGACTATATATTCAATTATAGATTAAAAATAAATACAATTTAAGATTGATGGATGAATAGTGATAAAAACCAATTGAGACTATCATCAACTAAAAGTTGAATGAATCCCCAATTTTTATTTTTTTGGTTTGCATATTAACTCAAAGACTATCAAAGCAACAACGTTCCATTAATGTTAATAAGTAGATCCCATGTATGCTTGTTTGGGAGAGTTGAATGTATACAATTTTATCCTTGTGACTTGTGCTAACAAAAGGTTTCTTTAATTGAGTCTTAATTGCAAACATCACATAAATAAGGAGTGCACAGAATTTGTCATGCCATTACCATAAAAAATTATAAATCTTATAAATTCTAACACTAGTTAGGTCCGTTTAATCGATGGCCTAATTTTGAAATGATTTACAAACATTCAATGTCGAAAGGCTTTTTCCTCGAAAGGGAAAACTATGATATTATCTAAGTCATTTTTGGGCTTGTGCAATGTGTTGTTGGATTGGACACAACTAAAATCGGGTGGCCCTTGAGATCCTAATCAAGATTCAAGTATTACCTTGTTTCTTTTTTTCTTTCTATCTATTGCGTTTTATCTCAGTACTAATGATGCAGTCCTCATGCTTTTGTCTAGCGGTTCATTCCATATTAAAGATGGCTGATGGAAATATTTAATTTTTTGAGGCTCTAAGCTATCACCACTCCAATTGTCACTACCACCCTTCACCACTACAACTTTCACTGTCAAGTCTTCTACCACCAGCATCTTAAACATCAATGTCAGTCAATAAATCATCATCATAAAATCACCTCCAATTTAAATGAAATGAAACCTATTTTGACCAAATTACCACTGTAAACCTCAAACGAACACCATCACTAGTATGACTAAATTAAAGTTCAACACTGTTCTTTATACATAAATAAGACAAAGTAACTAAATGAGGGAAAACCTAACATAAACTAATGTCTAGAAAAGGAACCAACATTATGGGAACTATGTTGTGGTGGTTGATCATCTGGGTACGGTGGGCATGGTGGTTGATATTAGGTATGCCAAATTTAAAGAGGGGTTTATTGCTTTAAAAACGTGAAGGTCTCTCGTTGAGCTTGAACATTATAGCATGTAGATTTGTTGGAGCCTTGAATTTCCCATTTCTCTGGGTATGCACACTGTTGCTTGAGCTTACATTATGTGACTATGGTATTGGCACATGCTTATCCGCAACAAATTCTTGTGCTCTTCATCTATTGGACTTAAGTAAAACAAAGGAAAATATTAGTATTCTAAAACTTCAGGTTTCCCTTCAGAGACATTTGAGGAATTATTTGAGGAGTTCAAACTCCATGTTGAGTTTTCCTTAGCATACTGAGCCTTTTCTCGTGGGTATCTATGGTAGCCTTTTTTGTCGCATGCTTGCAGCCTTGGCTTGATTTGTGGACCATGAACCATTATTTGGAGTTTAATTTTACTAGGCTTTGTCACTGAGAACACCTCCTTTAGAGACCTACGATGCAAAGCTATTTTTTTCCAAGAACACAATGCATTTGGTGCTCGTTAGTAGAATAAGAGAAGTAGTTAATTACAATTCCGTTATGTATCTTTGGTTCACTCCTATCAATAGCATAGTGAGAGTGTTTACTGACAATGTATGATATATCTACAATCCTTAGATTATATATTATATTTTATCACCTAAAATCCTAAGGAAAAAGTCTCACTTCCCATATCAATATTAGTGTTGTTAACAGTCTCCAACAAAACAGGAGCATCCATCTTATCAGCACGCACGACTAGCACATGAAAGTCAACAAGAAAAACTTGCTAAAACTATAAGCATATTTTCTACCAAATCTTTGGGAAGGCACTAGACTGATGAACTTATTGTATGACTAAGGCAACTGGGGTCTTAGAGCTTGGAGGTAAAACACGTGACATGACATGCGTGTCTCCTTAAAATGAGGCGCATTCTCTAAAATTAAAGACCCTTTGTGCGAAAAACAAACACAAAATACTGTGTAGAGTGCCTCCATTGCCTTGTTTTTGCCTTATTTGTGCTGCAAAGAAAATGCCTCCTTGGGCCATTTAAGTGCTTGTGATAGTGGACCTTGGGCTTTGCTCTCGAGGTGTGTCTTGGACACACTTTTTTCAACATTGGTTTTGACATGCGATATAGATCAACACTTGGAATAGTGGTTGATAACCCAGAGGACAAACGTCAATAAGCCTAGATTTAGAAAAGATGGCTTTTTTGAGTAGCCAAACATTCAAGAAGTACAATTGCTTCTCTACCTATAACAAAATTAATTAGGGATGTGACTCAAAGGAAGATGGAAATTGGAGATTTTTTTCAATGACTAAGGCTGGAGGCGTGTCTTCAATTGGTACATAATAATGTATAGTTGGACTTGATCTACTTGTTTTCAGTTTTGGAGGAAACGTTACAATTATTCTCATATGTATGTATCCAGCATATATCTTGTTGCTCATTTTTTTTGTCCATTATGGCAGTACAGGACCTACCTTTTATTCAGAACATTGAGAAGAGATTTCAAAGTGCTAGCCTCTTGTTAGATGCGAGCTTGGGACATTGCTTTTTAGATGGTTTAGAGCACCAAGATGAGAATGCCATATACAATTGCTTACGGGCTTATGCTGCAATCGACAATACTAGAAATGCCGAAGAAATTTTCCGTACTACCATTGTTGCCCCTCTTATAGAGAAGATTATTCCACATGGTTCTTCAGGGTTGATTGGTGTGGCTTCTGGGGATGAACTGGAAGCTGATTACAAAGAAATGAAACAATGTATAGAGAGAGAATGTACATTCTTGCTGAAAATTTCTTCAAGAGGTATGGTGGCGTATAATATAGTCTCATTGTTTTCAGCATTCTGATAGACATCTGAGTTTCTGTTGCATTAAATTTTCTTTTCAGCTGATGTTACATCTTGTAGTATTTTATGATGTGATAATAATTATATTGGTCACAGATGTGAACTCAGCCAGTCAGAGTTCAAGTTGTGCAGAAGTTGTTGTCCCCTTTTTTTTTTGCCTATTTGGGTATGATGTAGGTGGACAATTTTGCATAACATTGTTAGATTTCTGCATGTTACAGTATTTCTCAATTGTTTGATACAGTTGTTTGAAGATATTTAATAATTCTGTTACTTATATCTGGAAATCATCAAACTGTTATGAACAAAAAGTTTTTCAACCATTTGAAAATCCTAATCATCAAGTTCTTTTGGTCTTATGCAGAGAATGCTGGCTTTCACGTTTTTGACTTTTTGGCTAATTCAATCCTCAAAGAGGTTCTTTCAGCAATTCAGAAAGGAAAGCCTGGAGTTTTCTCACCTGGAAGGCCTACGGAATTTTTGAAAAATTATAGATCAAGTATAGATTTTTTGACCCATTTGGAAGGTAAGGTTTTTGTAAAACTTTGATTATCAATTTGTTACTTATATGTGCATTGGAAAAGTCTTCTGAAACTTACCTTAGTTCTGAGATTGTGTATATTCAACTCTAATTGTAGAGTTTCTGTTGTTAAGGTTATTGTACATCTAGATATGCCGTTACTAAATTCAGAGCAGAGCCTGCATATGTTGACTTCATAAAGCAATGGAATCTTGGGGCTTACTTTTCATTGAGGTATCATATGCAACTTAGATACCAATAAAGTTAGAAAATGGATATTTCATGATAATGGAAGTAAGTTATGACTTATGAGATCCAATACGTTCAGGTTTCAAGAAATAGCAGGGGCTTTGGATTCTGCTCTTATATCTCCCAGCCTAATAGTGGAACAAACTGCACATCATGAGGATGGAAAATTTCTAGCTTTGACTTTGAAACAAAGTGTTACTCTCTTGGAGAGTTTGAGGGCCTGTTGGAGTGAAAATGTGCTTCTCCTACCTTGTTCTGACAAGTTTCTTCGTCTGTCGTTGCAGCTTATCTCAAGGTCGTGCTAAAAGGATTTGTACTTTATGTATATCTCCGTTGACCTTCAGTCTGTGATTCATGATCATTTGAATTGACAATTGCATTAAACAGGTATTCTAATTGGTTGTCATATGGACTCAATGCTCGGAAACCTGGTCATACCAATGCGAACCCTGGATCTGAGTGGGCGATCTCTGCTGGACCTGAGGATTTTATTTATGTATGAACTCCCTTTCTCTTATTTTAACATTTGTCCTTATGGTTTTGTTGATTATATTGATAGTCATGTTGCTAATCTGAAATTAGCATCAAGCTCAACTTCGACTAGCATGCGTGCTAGCTTGCAGCTTGAGGCATAACTGCTATGTGCTTACCAATATTCTCAGTTTTAATCTTGAGTTGCCAATTTGCGGTGGTGGGATAATTGATTGCCATTGTAGACTTTAGCTTGGGAAAATAAAGACCTAAAGACTTGAGTAAAGCAGGAATGTCCCATAAAAGAAAAAAACAAACTCATCACTCAATAAGGTTGATACTCTGCTGTAAGCTCACCATGTATCTTAGTTTTGGGATTCGGAGGGTTGAATGAATAAGCTGGTTCGATCCCTTCTTCACCAAACACTCCTAAGAGTGGTTATGACCTTTTAGCATGCGAATTGTCTAAGAGTCCAAAGGCGATGTCTGTTTTTCTGATGCCTTCTTAATTTAATGTGTGAGCATTATAAAAACATATATTGCTTTTAATTTTCATGATATATATCGCACTCCCACTTATCTGTGTTAATGTTGATGTACTCTGTACTTTCTAACTCTGCAAGATATTGTATTTCAAGATTTTAACTGAGTTGTATGATTAAGCGTGTCAAATTGGTTTTCAGGTTGTGCATGACGTAAAGCTCATTGTGAAAGAGATTTGTGGCGACTATGTGGGACATGTTCTAGATGTTCTTTCTTCCTGTCCCACAGAAGTGCTGGATCCTGTGAAACAGAGCATATTACAAAGTGGAAAATCATTGGAATCTATGATTACACCATTGACAATATCTATCATAGATGCGTTGGTTGAGAAGTCTGTTGAGGTGAGGCATCATTTCATGATGGAATAGTCTCTTAGACTTCAAAAAGAGTGATTTGGTTGAAACTTGAAAGTGGTTTGTACTGAGTAAGACTAGATGTTGTTTTGTGTTTTTCCTTTTACTTTCCTGTTGCAAGTAAATTGATTTTCCATTCAGCTTATCTACTAGTGATTTAGATAACAAAGCTATATGGATATAGGTAACAGTTAATAAAGAATAATGTAGAATGATTCTTTACTTATGGCCATTTCCAGAGTATATAGCTTTTCAAACAATAATGGTGAGTTAAAGTGGATCATGAAAATTACATCCCTTGCTATCAGTTTTTCTTTGATTCCTTTTGAATGGCATGACTGGTAACCAGTAGGTGAGTGATTTGCTATTTGATAGTTTCAATGGAATTACACTCATATTTAGCTCCTGGTACCCAGTTTAAAATGCTTCAATGCCTAGACATAGGCATACTTAATGGAAAGTTTTTTTTTCTTTTTTTTTTTAATATTTTTTTTTTACTTGTAGTGGGTTGAGGACATTGCATAAGTTCTAATCCCTTTCAGTAGCTATAAGTTTTCCAAGTTGAATTTCGCTGATGATTTCGATCTTACAAATTTAGGACCTAAAACAGCTGAAGGGAATTTCAGCGACATACAGGATGACTAACAAACCTCTACCTGTCCGTCATTCTCCTTATGTCACGGCAATACTTCATCATCTCAAGGTAAGCATTCTTGATGCATCATCCTATCAAGATACAACTCATAATCCAGCCTTCTCATAATCCAGTCAATGAAACTTCGTCGCTGATAAAAAGTCAAGCAAATTTGCTTCTAACGTAGTCTTGTTGTCTTTGTTGTGTCTTCTGTCTTCTGTCTTGGGGACTGCTATGTTGCCTTTGCTATTTTTGTTAATACCTTTTCTATTTGGCTCCCTTGGCTTTACTGGGCTTGCTGGCTGTGTTGAATCTGTATTTGGTTTTTCATTTCATTTTTCCAAAACAAAAAGGTTTTTCAAAATCTCAGAATGTCCTAAAGTTGTAAATGTCTCTTTGTTAAAATGAAAATTGAATCCTTTGGCGTTCTTTTTCTACTTGGGACTGCGAACAAGTCAATCCAGCGTAATTTCGGTGTGTTGGAACTTATCTTGATAAGAAATTTCAGTGCTTATGTTTGCAATTAATTATTACAAAATTGTTAAGGTTGCATACATTCGACCACCTAAACCTTGCTGAGGTGGGACTTGAAAGTTGGAAGCCAACTGACATTGGGTAGAGGTTGCTTGTTGTTAGAACTTTGAGTGCTTGAACATGGAACAAGCTTTTAAACTTCTAGTTCAAGCTTGGCTCATTATGCATTTGAGACTTTGAGTAGTTTGAGCTCAACTTGAGCTTTCTCATTTGTGTGTCAACCTTTTTTTTTGGAAGGATTTGTGTATCAACCTCAAACAAGCCCAATTTATGTAATCAAATTGAAAGTAGCATTTAAAAGTTGCAATATCTGTTAAATTAAAGAAGGAAAATTCTGCTCCCCCAGTTTCCATTTAATGTTTCCATTTGCTTTTTGCACGGTTTTCAATGCATGTGTTTGAGGCTCAATATCTATAAATACATTTGATATAAAATTATATAAAGTATTTTATAAAATTCTATGTCGAGACAAATTCAACTAGATCTCACATAGATATAATTTAACTTGTAAATATCGTTGAAAAATCATTAAGTTTCTCTCTCCTTAAATAGAATATTTTTGGTGAGAACATCAATAGGAACTGAGGGAGTACAAGACATTTATTTTGATACAGGACATCCAAATCTGAGCTTTTTTGGCTATTTAGGAAAATATTTTACGGTGGGTTTAGACTCTTTTTTTGTGGGATGCACAAGGCTTCATTTTGTTCTGTTTTTAATATTGTTGAGATCTCTTTGGGTGATGATAGGGCCTATGAATGAGATGTTTGCGAGCATTATCGAGTTAAACTTGAGGGGCTCGAGTTCGGCTCGATATTGTAATGCAAATTCTGTTCATGTTTGTGTGTATCTTAATGGACATGCTTTGATTGAGCTTGTAAGCTTGTTCTGGAGCAGTTTGTGTACATGTTGAGTTTTTATTCAATTGCAGCCCTAGTTCTACTCTTGCTATTTTAGTTGGTGTTTTGAATCCTTCATTGCAAGCTATTCTGCATTTTTCAAATTCAATTAGATATATCATCTTATGTGCCTTCGGAACTTGATACTCTCTTTGCTGGAGTTTCTATCTTTCAAGCAAGGTATCCCCCTCTTCCAATAAACGGTTCAAGGAAAACGCGAGGCCTCTTGTTTAGTAAATTAAAATGCGCATTTCTTGTAGGCTTTCTTGGAGGGAGACAGAGCGACCACATATCTGGACAATTCAACAACAAAAGCAATCCTGCGAGGTACTGCATCAGAGATTACCAAAAGTTATTATGAGATGGCCTCTGATCTAGTTAATGTGGTATGTGTGTCAATTTCCATGAAACATCAGTTTATTGTTTTCAGATCCCTAATAGTGGAAAAGTTATGACTTGATTCTTGCTTATTTCACAGGCAAGGAAAACTGAAAGTTCACTGTTGAGAATCCGTCAAGGCGCACAGAGGCGAGCTGGAGCAAGCTCTGATGTGTCTGACCATAATGTATCTAATACTGACAAAATTTGCATGCAGTTGTTCCTTGATATACAGGTGCCATTTCTCTTACACCTATTGCTTGCTTATCATACTGATATGTTAAAGTTGTCGAATCTTGAGCTCATGTAAAAGAGCTCAAACCTTCTGTCCCAATCAGAAGGCCACTGTTTCTATTTGGAATCCCAAGATAAAAGTTGATATCTAATCTTATTAACTCGGTCATTTTTCCCTCAAAATTTTCCCTTGTCAGGAGTACGGGCGTAATCTAGCATCACTTGGAGTTGATGCTACTGAATTTCAAGAATACAAATTGTTGTGGGAGTGTGTGGCTCCGGCAGATAAGCAAAGCACAATAGTCTTTTAGTATCCTATTTAGTTATGCTGAGATTTGAGAAAATATTGTTCCTCAACCTGCGTAGTGAATATAGAAATGTCTTGTGGTTCATATTCCCCTGTAATTTTTTCAAAAACAGGATTTATTCGTGTACCTTCAAAATTTTGTTCATAGTATAGTAGTGCTCGTTGAAAGTTCTATCGAGGTAATAAATTGTTGTATAATGTACAGTGCTGGTTAAAAGTTCATTTTGCAGGATCATGTGTTCGTAGTCCATGAATTTGAGGTTGACAGATTCGATACTTCTGCATCATGTGTTACTATGGGAAAACTATCGATTCAATTCCAAGAGTGACGCTACACCCCAACAAAGTATGTGCAACATTTGCAGTCTTGCACATGAGGTAATTTTGCTAGACAAACGGCAAAGCTTGACACGAGTCAAACCCAATGAAATACCATACTAGGGGATCGAGCTTGTGTTTGCTTGGTTCGACATGAATACCCGAGTTTGCTTGAACTCAAAGCTTGATGAACTTCAATCGTGGTTTGAATTCTTCAACTCAAATTTGAACTCAAAAATACTTTGATAAATAATATATCTAGCTATCAATACATAGTAGTTAAAGTGGAATTTATAAATGATGATATCATAATGCACAAGCTAAGTGAAACTAGCACTGCATTGTGCCACTGCTACCTATGTGAAAAAAACCATCAAAGCAATCATATTCAATTTTGCTTGGAGACAAGTAATTTATTTTAAATTGTGAAATTTAATCATGAATTTATAAATAGGAAATTTAAGTATGACAAGATTTGAATGTTTTAAAACAATTGTAAAATTAACTGAAATTCAAATTTAAATATTTTTATTTGTCAAACACTAAATTTGAGTCAATTTTAGATTTCTAAGTAAAATAATCGTTTTCTGTAACCTTTGAACCCATTGAGATGGTAATGAAAAGATCTGACTGAAATAATATGGAGCTCTCTATTTTAGAACAATGCATGACTTCATTTTTTTTTGGTTGGAGAAAATTAAGAGTAGAAATTGGGGAAGTAACCCATTGAAAGATGCTAATACACTGTCAAAATTGAACAATATCTATATCGTTCCTATTTTCTGTACAAATTTGAGCCATTCATAACATATCTAAGATACCCAGCAGCCAGCTGCTCCGTCTGTCAACACCAGCCATCATGTTTTGCAGCACATTTGTCATCAAAAACTATTCCTTTTAAAGGGTCAATCTTCAAAGCCGAAATTCGGAGAACAATCGGAAATCAATCTTGTGTATGAGAAATGGTAGAATTGTGAATTCACGAGTTAACGATCTCCCCCAAACTAGATAGTATTGCGTTCATCTCTTGAAAATAAGGCCAGCTTTTCTTGTTCTTCTCGTCACTCTTGCTTTCCTGCAACAGAAGACACTCACTCAGTAAACCACCAGAGTTCTGACGATATTGTTCTTAAGAAGGCATTGATTCCATCACCCCCAACGAACCATTAAATGGCTCCCACTAGGCGGGTTTGAAGGAATCGAATATATACAACCTTACTTTTGTTAGCGATAACAAAGAAAATGTTTCTGATTGACCACTGGTAGCAACCATCAACTGCAACTTCACTTAAATGAAATAACAGTGCACATGATTTTATAAGTCATTTGGATATAGTCCATTATAACCAGAAACCAAATAATTATTAATCTTTACCCCATTGAAATAAGAGACATAAAGAAAGCATTGAAGAGAATATAATCGAAGTGAAGTATCTTATGATACTATACATAGAGTGATAGAGATGTTACTTAAACAATAAAGGAACACCCTCGACTTTTATATAGAGATGGTACTTAAACAAGGCACTATTGTTAGTTTACTAACCTAACTAAGGGCTTTCCTAGTCCCGAGCAATAAACAAGAAACTAAGGAATTGATACCTATAGGAATTGTGGATGATATCAATGAAGACTTCAAATTGCTAACATAAAGGGGATAGTTAAGAAAAAAAACAATTCTAAATTATACAACAAAAACTGATTCAAGGTACATAAACTGATTTAAATCAGTCCCCAACAGTCGTCCATTTGAATTCTGCTCCATTCATTTCGATTATCAACTATTTCAACCAGTAGAATTATATTCCTTGTATTTTTTTCCACTTCTGCTCTCCAAGTTATCTTTATTGTTTTTCACCCCTCATTGGTACTAATTTTGAACGTCATAAGTGCTTATGCACTAACAAGTGGGGATAGAGGAATCAATTGGAAGGAAAATCTGGGAGAATTAGATGATATGGTGCAAGACGTACCAATGAATGGGAATCTCTATAGCGGAGGTGATTTGAATGGACACCTAGGAGTATGTCGCAGTGGCTACGAATCGGAAAGGTTATTTATTACAAACATAATTACCCTTGTTACGAATTGACATGTATATAATGCGGTCACAAGCAACCTCTCAAAAAAGAAAAGAGGGAAAGGCAAACCAGTTTCACATGATTCGTTAATCTCCTCGCAAATGGCGAATCAAAAAGCAAATTATGGTCGGTTTTGGACTATATTTGGACCATTTTGAGCGAATCACGATTCAGAAAGTGAATTAGCTAGCGAATTATGTTACACCTATACTATCAAGTTGGTGTAATTCACTAGATTTAATCGGTGAGCGAGTTATGACCCAGGGAAACAGCAAGTGATAATGAACTGACCTCGTACTTTTGGACTAGAGAAGCCCACAAAGATTTGCATTGTCCAGGTGTTCGAGTGTAGCCATCAGCCAAAAGACTCGATGATATCTCTTCCCATAGTGCCATACGTCCTCTTGCGACTTGGAATCTTTCATGCAACTCTCCACGCAACATTATCAACTTTTTAACCTCTTCAGGCTTCCATTTATTCCGTTTGGTTGACTTTGAAGGTGTAGAGGAATGATTTGTCGTGTTATCAAATTCCTCTTGACTAATTTCTTCACCCATTCCAGCTTTGTCTAGCTTACCCGTTGGCAGGGTTGAAAAATCTGCAAACAGTTTCAAAAGATCCTCTGAATCCCCAGATTCTGAATCAGAGCTTGCTTCAATGTCTGAAGCTGACGCTGAAGCTGAAGCAGACACATCATTCGCTACAAGTAGCCGATCAATTTCAGTACCGTCTGTATACAATAAGAATTAGAAAGGGAAAGATATAAATAGAGCATTTTGGTAAAACAACACTCAATTCTTTGATAAAAACAACTTCAGACCCCTTTTGCTACAGCCACACATTGTCATACACAAATAAATTTGAACTACTTTTACGACTAATTATAAATTTGAAGCATATTTTCACATTGTAGAACAACTTATGGTTTAATAAATTATGGGCAAAAATCAAGTGAAAAGCAGCCACTAAAGTCAAACATAGCTCTTTTTTGAAGTCAAAGATAGCTATGATTCTCAAATGGGAATATTTGTTTATGTCCATTCTATATATGTACACCGACATTCTATTGTGTATGTACAATATTTTGCTACTGAAGCAGGCACCTTAGTGCATAGGCATGGAGATTTTATCTTACCCAAACACATAATTTTCTTTTATGCCAAGGACAATTTGGCATTGTGGGTAATGGAATGTTGTTTTTGCCAAGAAAATGTCAACTTAAACACTTAGGGAAGTAAAAGACTCTAGAGACCCTTTTTATAAAGACATCTAGCTCAATCATTTGTGGTCGTCATAGTGCAAAAGTGCGGCAATGGTCGCATTCGCGGTAACCGAACGGTTATGCGGTGAAGGAAGTTAAAGGGTTACTATAACGCCTAAATATCAGTCGAAAGCATGAGAGATACCTTGATACAGCCCAAAGCATGGTTTTTTTTTACACATTTAAAGCACGGGAAATATCAAATTTTTTTTTGAAACCTTTACTACGTAGTTGATGCGATGTGATGCGACCTTGTTTTTGCACTATGGCGGTCACGCAGAAGCTTTCATTTCGAAAACAGTAAAGCAGGTGTACACAGGTAGAAAATGATACACAAGGGAAGAGTATAAGTGTAAAACCTTCTGACAGGGGCTCTGGGGTGCCATTTATAGACAGTTGAGCATCGTCTTCCTCATCTTGTACTTTTCTAGCCTTTTTCCTCTGAAGATGCCCATCAAATCCCTTTCGCAATCCTGATATACCAAAGCCAATATTTGATTTTCCAGATAGCCTTCCGTTGACTTCTTCAGAAAGAACTGCTGCAGGATTTTCCGTAGCAATAGCAATTACTTCAGGTCTTTTTCCACTGTACTTCCTCACTACTTTTCTTAATACCTCAGAAACTGTCCTCTCCATATGCGAAAGAGGACTGTTTACAGGGCAGCTTGACAATGCCGCACATGCAGCTTTGTACAGTGCATCTAACAACTTTCCTTGATCAAGCCATAAACACCGTGTAGTTATTCTTATCTTCCCTTTCAAGAAATTCTCGGTGGAACCCTCAACCTCGTGGGGCCGTAAAATTTCCATGCTACACCACAGGAAAAAGGAGAGTTAGCCAGTGTTTAGGGTACATATAAGCCTAAACATAATGTTGTCTTTGTTTCTCGTTTCCCATCCTACCTGATCACTATTATTCCATCTGTAGCAATTTTCATCCGTTCATCAATACAAAGTTCCGCAGATGTGCCAAACGCTTTATCACCATCGTTATACATTAACTGTGTTTATGAACACCTTGTAAGTTGTAAGAAGAAAATATTTGAATAATCTATTTCGGTAACGAAGGCAACTTGGACCAACAGGTTGGTCCATCACATGAATCTAATTATGAAAAATTACTGCGTATAACCCACCTGTAAATTTTCTTTGCCCAGAGAAATGAACCCATTTGATAAGACCCTTCTATTCCTCAAATGAGACACTCCAAGCATTTCTCCGTTCTTTATCACCTGGAAAAAGAATTTTCAGACAAAAGTTAAAAAGCTTATATGGAATGGCAATACTTCCTATTTTAGCCTACGGTGTACTGAGGAACGTAATGAACCACACAATAAGAGATCTAGACAGATGATGAAGTAACCGTCAGATACAATAGTATCAATGGGACATAAGTAGTTATTTCACACACGAATGCTCTGTTGTATGATTATTTGAATGAGAACTTTAAAACTCACAGTAGTATGCCGAACACCGGTTGATTTTCCGAGGAGTTCGTGTTCTTTCAGGAATAACAGCTCACCATGAATCGGGAGAAAATGTTGTGGCTTGACAATCTTCAGTGCTTCCGCCTTGATACAAAAAATGATTAACTTCATTAAACATCATGAAAGACACAGATTTGCATCAATAACATAACAGTGACAACCCAAATAACGAGCACCTTATCAAGGAACCAACTCAACCAAAAGCTTAAGCTAATGGTTGAGGCTCCAGGATATGTTATATACTCTAAAATGTTCCCTCGCACGCGAGCCCTTTGGGCTAGAAGTGTGGATGCAGCACAGACCATCCTCATATCTGGCGTACAATATTCCACTTTAAATGAGGGGGTGCTTGGTTGAGATTCAAACCCCTTGTCACGCTAGCTCTGATAACATATCAAAGAACCAACTCAACCAAAAGCTTAAGCTGATTGTTCAGGTTCACGCCCAGATATGCTATGTACCTAACACCTAACTACAATTTAAGATCTTGAGCTCACATAGCTTAAAACAGTAGTTTAGAAATGAACTAAAAATCATTGTCCATGCATAAACTAATGCAAATTTGTCATGTAGAAGAGAGTAGCCAAACTAATTAGCTAAAGATCCAAATTTGTCTGCTCTTGTTAGCCAACTGGAAGTCTAAATCTCAAAGTATTTGTAGTTATTTTAAGAGTTTCATGGAGGTTGAAAAATTAAAATTGGAAATCCAAAAGAAAAAAAGAATATTGGACTCCATAGAATATTACCAATTCCTCGCGATGCCCATGACCAGAAGTGTGCAACAACTCATTTCTTCCCATAACTAAGGACGATCCAAGTTCAGCTATGCGATTGAACATTTTCATACACCGAGTTTCATTTCCAGGTATGACCTGTATTACAGAAAAAGAATGAGTAAACCAAAGTGTATCACTAACATCAAAAGAATAATTAATCAAATATTATCGTCAACCAAATATGTCAATTTTAGATAACCCCAAAATACTAGCCAACTTTCACAATGAAATTATATTTGAACATTTCCTTATGACCTCCAGTAAGATTCTCAAAGAAAAACGACTAGATAAATGGTGAGCACAATTTTATGAACGGATATGTCTTCCAACTATATTTGGCCAATGAAGGAAGTACAAAGAGACTCAACAATGACTAAAATGAAGACCGATTCAAGATTTTAGGGATAAACTTGACAAAATAATCTAAAGTATATTGTGAAGAAAATACCTTTGCGGAATATAATATAACGTCATCTTTGCTCAATTTGAGGGAATGACTGCTCCCATAAGAAGCAAGGTTAAGAGCAGCACGTGGTTCTGCCTGACACAACCGTATAGTTATATGCCAGAAACAAGTCAGAGAATTGAATAATGAAATACAATAGTAGTGCCAGTAGAATCTGTCGATCATCTTATTACTTACTTGAGAGCCTGTAGTTACAATCAGCAAATCTTTCGGAGCATAGGCATCAATATCTTCCACCTTAACCTGAGAACAACCAGAGAAAATAGAACTAATAACTGTAGAAAGTATCTCGTAGATGATAACGAAACAAAGATGCATCAAGCCAGAGTTGTCAATTAAAGACAATAAACCTTATTTAAGAGATAATATATATTGACGCGTATAACACGATTTGAATTGTACTTAAATTGTGATTAGAGCATATAACTTGTCAGTAATTTTCGCATTTGAAAAAAACTTCGTGAAACCCCTCAATCAAAGTAATATAAATGATAAAATAATCATAAACTATTAAACTGTACCAAAGTAGATGGATCAATAGGTGCCGTCCCGTCCTTCCAAGCAGCATCCAAATACGTTCTTAAGGACATTCCAACAAAAACCTACATAACATGTGTGCCATGGAAATTTTATACTTATTTATAAAATCTGAAAAGAAGAAATAAGAATCATTAAGGTGCTTTGGGCATGTGCGACGATGGAGTGTACGATTAAAAATGGATACGAAGTATCTACAATTACAAACGGAGAAGGTGAATTCATTTGGACGCTATTGGGACTTTGGGAGTGATTTATTGGTTCATGTAGCCAACCCAATCTTTTGGGATTAAGCTTTGGCATTGTTGTTATTTATACAAAAAAACATCAACTATACCCTAAGACCCAAGAAAGATGCATACCAACTTACGACCAGTGGCGTCTGCGGCTGCTTTGACACTTCCAAGGCGGTGTATATTTGATGCAAACTGGGTAGTAATCACTCTTCCTTTGGCTTCTGAAATATGCCTCAGCAGTGAATCTGCCACCACACTTTCACTAATAGTCCTCCCAGGAGACATAATGTTTGTTGAATCACTCATCATCTACGATGAAAATATGGTTGGTAAAAATCGGTTTATACTGCTTAAATGTTAATACATACTTCTGATAGACAACAAACTTTTACAGATAGTTCATGAGCTGAGGAAGTTCAACAGTAACAAAATGACAGACAAATAGTTGAAAAAACATGTAAAATAAAAGCATTACTAATGTTCACTGTATTTAGAACACAAGATAAACTTACAGAACATAACAGCATAATTAATAAACATCATTACCAGGTTGAGACCAATAATTTCATTCTGTTAAGTGATGTTCCACAAATCCCATGTAAATTAAAAGCTAAATTAGACTTTGTAACGTCTTATTTAAACAGGGTTCCACACTTGACAGTTGCAACTTCTGTATTCAAGCTAGAATGAATATCACTTAATATTGACCCGACCCGCTAGTGACCCATTAAAATGTGACCCGACCCTTGATCCGTTGGGTCGACCCGACCCCGTTAAACACCTCTGGTGGCAAGTTGCACTTTGCAAGTATAAATGTGCAATTTCTGTAGTTAAGCTAGAATGAACGACTCAAAACTCATTCACAAGCAATTGGGCAAATGAATGCCTATTTGCTCCCACATTAGAAGCAGCATACGAAATCTTGGCTCCCTCAACCAAGTTAAAACAGTTTTAGTCAGCTTGAGCAGATTGATTAAGCAATAAATTAGGACTTTAGTAAGAATGTATTGAAGAAGCTTACTAATGTAACTCCTTCCTTTGCGAGTTCCTCCAATGCAACACGATCAAAAACTTTCCCATCCACTGGAGTCTCATCAATCTGCACAATAAACAATTCTTATACAGGTTATGGTAAATATCAGCGCCTACCTTCCAATATAAAAAAACTGGTGCAAATAGAACAGAATACCAACCTTCCAATCACCAGTGTGGAAAATTGTACCATCACTACAGCGCATAACTAGCCCACAGCAATCAGGTATTGAGTGGGTAACCCTGATGGGTTCTATTTCAAATGGCCCTGCCTTGAATTTCCTTCTCGTTTTAAACATCTTTAGTCTAGATGGGACAAAGATTCCAAATTCTTTCAAACGCTTTTTTATGAGCTGCTCAAACACAGAAATGAAGTAATTTTATATTTAGTTTGAATTTAAATGTAAGAGTATACGAAACAAGCTAAAAGATCTCCTTGTCACATGCATTTTCATCAAAGACAAGATATCTCCAACAAAACATGTAAATTTGAGAGGAAGCCCAGAAGGGTAGAGACTTATAGATTTAGGGACAATAATAAGTGGAGATAGGAGAAGTAAAGCGATGGTAATAAAAAAAAATTCTTTGACAGGGAATCAAATCATATACCTCCATGGTGAAAGAGGATGCAAATATTGGTGTGCTTGGATCCAAGGCAGGAATAACCTGTGAACAAGAAAATATCTCGTCAGTTTATATTACAATACACTCGATAACAATGGAATTGTAAAGTTTGACCTTCTTAACTAAACAAAAAAAAAATTGTTTTTAACAGGTCCGACTATGGGTTATTTGCTACTTATGAGTATAAATTCAATTATTCCATTCTTGGGTTGAGTTTAACTTTTATTTTTCATTAGAAACCTGTGGCAGTTATTGATACTAAATGAAATTGTAAATACCCTTCCCTTCCTGCTGACGGACCCTTCCCCTTCCCCATTGTCTGCTAGTGAATTAAAAATCCCCATCCCCACTGTTGCCGATATAGTTCTTCCCATTAATCTTCCCCTTCCCATTGTCATTCCCATTAGCCATGACTGTCTATGGTTTGAGAACCAACGGCGAAGCAACCCGTCTCTTCGCCTCCGACATGGCAGGTAGCAAAATGTATAGCACAATGAATTGCAGCAACGGTAGAGCACAAAAGCCAAAAGGAAGGGGTAGAGGGCAACTAGCAATGGCAGGAGGTAGCACACAACAAAGATTTTGTTGAAGAAAAGGATGCAGCAATGTCATGCAGCACAATTCTTTTCATTCAATGGCAATGATTGAGAAAAAAAAAAGGAACAATAGCACACGGGTGGACATTAATTTCACCAAGTGGCGATCACGGGAAGGGAGGTAGGCAAGGCCACAAGGGGGATGGTTCATGATCGGGATTTTAAAAATTTTCTTTTAAGTTTTATTATTATTATTTTATTAAAAAGCCAACATTGTATCTCGAACTCCAGCATTGGGGGAGGGGGCAGAAGAAGCGGTGACCAGTGGTGAGGAGGGAGGCAGTGGAGCGGGTGGTCATAAGGGCTCTTTCAACAAACTAAAATTATAGTGTTTTCTATGCTTTCTATTTTCTATTTTGGAAAACTTTCTCCCTTGCTCAAGCATAACTGCTTAAGTGACTCTTTCATTGTGGTCCCTCCCCTAATGTTTTGAAATTTGTGCAAGGAGAAAGGTAAAGAAAAATACTAAACAGAGGGAGTACAAGATTTTAGTGTAAAATAATTTTAATTTAATATGCCAATAGTTTTACAGAGATACACTTAAAGTTAAGTCACAGCCAAAGTTTCTTAGGAAGGGTCAAAGCTGAACATTTTAGTGGAACTAGCATTACACTATTATAAGACGTCAATAACCGCAAAGATCAAATTATCAAGCTCTAACATGAGAAAAAGTTACCGCAGACACGAGTAGCACTTCTTCGATAAAAGACTAGACAATGCTAATTTCCATGAAATTGTTTCTTGATTGGTAAATACAAGCAAGTTTATTGTTATATGAAGAGCTATTAAGAAACAAAGAGAAAATTTACCCAAGGCAACGCACCAATGTGATCTTCGTGTCCATGTGTGATAATGACTGCTTCTATTTTGTGACTCCATCGTTTAATGAAAGTGGTATCAGGTACAATCTTTTGAACACCAAATTCATCAAAGCTGAAAAAGCATAAATAAAGGAGAATTTATCAGTACTACAACTAATACCCGTTTTCACAAGAGTAGGGGATAACCTGAAAAACTGTTTTAAAGACTTACTCTGGAAACATAATACCAGCATCTATCAGAATATATCGATCATAATTACCGACAAGCATGCAGTTCATCCCAATTTCACCCAAGCCACCAATTGGTAGAACACGTAGAGGCGGACCAGTGGAACCTTCATAGAACTGCTCCATTTTTCGCTTTACAGAATCTTCCATACTTTTGCTAGCACCTTCAAGTCTTCCATATCTTTTGCGTGGTACTTTTGTTGCATTAGTACCTGAAATTAGAATGAAAAGTAATATTCACAGAAATGTATCAAAAATGGCCAGCATTTTCAGTATAGGAAACATCAGTCATAAACCACATATGATCAACACGAAACTTATTGACATTCAAAAAAAAAGGATCTATATTTATAGAAGTATAGAAAACATATGAGAAATATAAAACATGATGACAACTACAATGTAATTCTGTCTAAGAAAACATATGATAAATATAAATACATTCCAAAAGGCTGTTCATCTATAGAAGAATAGAATGTGCAGAATCAGCTTTATGTAATTTAATTATGTCTGATTTAACCCATTTCTACTGCACTAATAACTCTCCATAACTACGGAAAAGAGTAATTAGAGTCCATTGCCCATTATATCATGCAATTAATTAGATGGCCTCCATTACTCAAAGTAGTTGAAGAGAGAATATGATTGTTGAAGGCCATTATATCATGCAATTAATTAGATGGCCTCCATTACTCAAAGTAGTTGAAGAGAGAATATGATTGTTGAAGGCCATTAATCTCATAAACGAGATTAATGAAGTTTAGGCGATTTATGAAGATCAAACTCTTCCCCATTCCTGTAGTATAAAAAGGAAACTAACAGACTATTCACTTGTATTTATTTTTTTTCAAACACTTTTAAACCAAGTTCTACATATTCTTTTTCTTATTTGTTATGTAACCAAGTTTATGTGTAACTAATACACTCACTCCTTGATTGATTCGTGGCTCATCCAATGTCCAATTAATGATGTAAGGAATCTCTCTTTTACATATTTTTTTCTATTTTTGTGTTAATCCTTAAATAATTTATATGATTTAATCTTGTAATTGTCAAATTGATCACTAAAAACTAGTGCTTCTGAGCTAGTGCTAGTTTACATGAAGTGTTAGGTTACTTGCTTTTCTTTTACACTAAAGTGACATTGATGTGAGAGCAGTGCAATTAGCAAGCAAACTTGTTCGGAAGGATTAATTATATTTAATTTAAGAGTGTTCCTATTGTTGAATTGTAACCTCGTTGAAATTACTTAGCTTGATGTTGTTCTTTTATAAATTCAAAATGATTCTCTAAGGGTTAGACTGTTAGAGTGTTGAATGAGAAGATCCATTCATCATTGATATAACAGTGCTTGTTTCTAATTAGGAATAAATAGACATCAAAGACTATTCATATGATTTGAATAAGAAGAAATTCTAGGATCAATAAATATGTTAAGACAATGCATCAAAAATAACATCATTGGAAATATACTTTGGATTTTAATTAATAGTTTTATACATTTTGATATCATTAATTAAAATTTGTAACTCTATCGTTATTGGAATAAGAAGCAAAATTCAATCAAATTCGTGAAATAAGCTTAGACTCGTTTTGGTATCGGGGCCCAAACATGGATCCATGGATACAGATATAAGTCCTGAAAATTTGGACCCTCAGATCTGAGTCCCATCTGGGATCCAGTCCAACCCGGTGTCATCCCTAGGTGTACCATATCATTTTTGTCTACCTTTGAAAATAATCAAAAAATCAAAAAAAATTTAATTACTTTCCTCACCTAATTTCGCTATATTTCCTCTCTTTCTGAATCAAACCACCTATAAATAGTTCTAAGTTGCACAAAGTGAAGCAGTCGGACATGCTGATTTTCTTATGAATGCTTTAACATAAAAGGCTATTCAAGTATGGAGAACTTTCATTATTTCAAATCAAAGAAATATTTATGTATTCAAAAAAATAATGTTCTAATCAATCAATGTGCATTATAGGCTAAACGTATCAACGTGTGAGCAACTTGATCATAAGTCAAATCTTTGCTACAATTAACAGTGCAAATTACATCACTTGAAAATTTAAACTTTATTAAAAGAAGGTATACGACTCTTAATTTCATCTAATAGATAATCCCTTTTTTTCTAAATGGTGTACAATTTTCATTCTTATGTGTTCCATGTTGGTGTACCCTTGTTTGCACTTTACATATATTTTCTTTTTCCTTGCTACCACCATTTCTATTTTTCTCATTCCATTTCCTCGTCCCCTTTTATCTCCTTATTGCAATAAAAGGGTGCATATATAAGGTAGAAATAGATAAAAAAAAATTGAGATCATTTAACATTGAAACTACTATTGTACATCGCTTTGATATCCTAAACTAACCAACCAAGAACACCCTTGAAGTTGATTAAAGTTAAACAACTCTAGCCTAGTGAAATTAGACAAGACAACATTTTGTCCTTAAACTAAATAAGTCACCCAAACCCCCATCCTCTCTCTCCACACACATACACACCAAAAACCCACAATACATGTATACAAATATATTTATATAAATAAACATAAAAGCGTAACACTTGAGTTATCAAGAGGTAATGATTATTTTTGACAAGGAGTATATTTTAGGATATGATAGATAAGTGGACACTACTGTAGGCAACTATGCTTTTGCAATGACATAAGGCAATCACAATGCAAACAGTTGAACAATCAACAAAAGGTATTTCCTGTGAGGATTTGGAATGATGTGCTGATGTCCAATAATTTTTTTATCGACAGTTCCCCTTAACATAATACTCAAACCACCCAAACTACGTTTGTTTGGTTTAATCCCTATCACATGTGCACACTAAAATTACTTATATGGATCCTACAAGAAGATGAGCACCAACATACAAGACAACTTGGCAAGACTATTAAGATTTCATGGCAACGTAGCCCTATTGTCACATAATCACAAATTTTTCAGCTTATGAGCCTACATGTCTCTTTAAATTCTATCATAAACGATAAAGGATGAAGGTGGTACTTGAGAAAAAGTCAAGTATGCTCTCAAGAAAATGTAAAAGGTTCAATCCTGTGTAAAATGCTTTTAACCCAATCTCATTCCATCAATTATTGGGAACCAACCAAGACTCATATCTAAAATGTGAATTACTTAGTTAATCTCGTCATATGAAATATCCAGCTCTTTTTGTATGTAACTCAATAAACCAAACACTTAAAATACAACCAGCAGCCTGGAGGTTGAAACTTGGAAGTAGTGCACAAAGTTCCCACAAGTTTAAAGTTCACTTTTACCGTTTTATATCGTTTTCAACAAGGAAACGAAAACAAAAATGTGGTAAGGAACCTATCCGACATAACTTGATAAACCATTCCACAAATCTTGAGAGAAGAAAAAAGACAGCCTTCCTTCAGCATTCTAGTCTTGAGGTTCAACTCAGAGATCCAAACCGATAGTATATACTACCTTATCATAGGGTTTTATTCATAATTCTCCCAAAGAATTACTTCCAACTTCAATAACACAAATTCAAAACACTTTCAAGCTCATAAGACCTGAAAGAGAATGACTCGGACCCAACAATGGTAGAAAATGATGTAAAAGATGAGTGAAAAACAGAGCATACACAAAAGACGATCAAACAGCAACAACAATGTGTCTATGAGATATCAAAGGATACCTCCCCTCAAAACAAGTATCTTATCATTAATATACTCAACAATACCTTAATGACTCACATTTCCAATCCTTGAGAACACTCTCTTAAGATAATGATTGAACCTTTAACTCAACCTCACACAAACATGCAAATACAAAGAGGAAGAACTCTTATGGTGTGAACCCTAGTTTTACTCTCTTGTATAAGCCACTCCAATAGCCTAATGATGTTCTAAGACTCCTTATATAGCCCTGAAACATATCAGGAAAACCTAGGACAAAAGGCTTAAAAGCCCAACAAAATCCCGCAACAAAACAGAAACTGACGCCGAAGCTTGCTCGGGTCGAGTAGCATAGCTCCACAGGTCGAGCGACTATCCAGTACCTACTGGAATGCTGCTGCTGATCTGCTCAACCGAGCCCCACTTGCTCGACTGGTTGAGCGGTTCGTCTGTGCCTCTGATCTTCTGATCTTTGCGTCTTGGCTTCATTAAGACACCCCAAATCATCCACCTTTGATCACTTCATCAAGTGATCCAAAACATATACTTCCATACTCCTTTGCACACACAACATCATCCTCAATTGTGCAAGAAAGAGCATGGGCAACCAAGTGATCAAACCCATCACCAAGGTCATGGGAATTGGGTCTTGACTCAACAAGACCAACTACTAAAAATCCCTTAATTGCCCATACAAAGTTACACCCTTGCCAATATGCAACATGTCTCCCTATTCATATCTCCTAATTAAAAATCAAAAAATAGATAAGCAACTTTCCCCAATTTGTGGGCAGTAAAACTCCCCATGTAATTGTCAACCAAACAACTCCCTATTTCATGTCTGTCTCCTAATTAAAAATCAATAACTCCCCAGAAAATTACTTGAAAAGAAAATTCAAAATACTAAACACCCAGCAAAACAAAAACCAAATTCAATCAAATAAACACAAAATTAACCAAATCTCACAAGATATATCCAACTATACTAGGAAAACAATGCATCATACAAAAATTGGGTGAAAAAAAAAAGGAAAGAAAGATACCTAAGGAACAAACAGGAGCAACAGAGCAGGAAATGTAGTGTTTGACAAGACTAGGACGAATGCAAGGACAGATAGATAGAGCAGTAAAAGCTGCCATTTTTAAGTATTTTGAAGCTTGAATGGAGGTGGGTAAGAGAGATAAGAAGTTGAATCTTCAATGGAAGAAGATGAGTGAAGCCTTCCCTTGAAAATGGTGTAAATGTGTAAGCAAAACGAGGGTTGAGACAGACACAGGGAGGGAAGACAGGAGGGTGAAGCAGAGGTTTGAGAAAGGATGGATATTATTATAAGGATTCAAAATATCTTTCTTATCGTTTTAGCTTTTCTAGTCCTCCTTGCTAAATTATTAGGAATAATATAATTTTTTACTTATTTTTCTATAATAATATTAATTTTTAATTGATATGAATAATGTCAATTTAACGGCGTTTTCCTATAATATCCGTAACATGTTAAAAATCAAATTATAGGAGATTATATAACAAAAGAAAATTCATAAATTAGTTATTAAACGAAAGTTGATATTATTCTAGGAAAAAAAACCCCCTTTTTTATTAAGGTTAGGAGATAGGACGAGGAAATGGACGATTATAGTTTATTTTTAAAAAAATTGATTTACTATTCAATTGAAATACAACTTGGTTTTAGAAAAATGGATTTTTTTTTTAAATTGGTGTTGAAAAGTTTTGTTTGTTTAATAACATATCGAAAAATTATCTTTTTGTTTGAGGAGATTGAAAATTGAGAATTTTATTTATCAGAGTAAAACTGGTGAATTTCTATATGGGAAAGAATAGGTAGTGAGAATTGAATGTTTGTTACAAAGGATAAAAGAGAAAGTTTCCAAACCTAGAACGACCTTTGATTTTGACATGATAATAGAAATTTAGACAACAAAGTATCATAATAAAATATCTGCAAATAGAATGACATTTTCGCTTTTGACTTGAGAAAGGAAAAAATCACATATATTTTGTTAAAAAATGTAAATAAAAGAGAAACGAAAATGGGTATATCTTTTATAAACTTAACATTTACTATTCTGTTTTCATTATTTACCAAGCGTAAACATAAAAAATTTATTCATGCTTGGCTCGAAGTTTCATCTTGATTGGTTCTTGATCTACCCTAAGTGTGTCATTAACTAGGCACATGTGTAGAAGCAATCTTTACTTCTTATAAACCATTAGTTATCACAAGCATGGGTAGAAATAGAGGAAATTAATTATGATTTGATCATGCTATAGTCACATACTCCCTCCGTTCTTTTTTGATCTTCCACATTACTATAATGGGTAGTTTCAAAAGTTCTTCCACTTTAGAATACTTTCTATTTTTAGAAAGTTTTTATCCCACTTTTACCCCTTAAAAACCCCATTTTCTTTTAATGTACCCTTTTTCTTTTATTTATAATTATTTTCTTTCTCATACTTTCAATACAATCATTACTTCACACTACTATTTAATTAAAATAATACACACTACAACCCAAAGATTCTATCTTCCTTAATATGTGTGAAAAACCCAAAGTGAAAGATCAAAAAAGAACGGAGGGAGTATAATTTAAGGGTTTCTAGTTGATTAGTTGGTTCACAACAACATAATTAAAGTCAACAAATGATTAAAGGACTAAGGATGGAGGAATGGTTAGAGTAGTATGTTAAGGATAAAATAAGATCCGACAAACATTTGGTTACAAAGGTACCACTTAGGGCAACAAGGTGGAATCAAGCAAATTAGCCCACAATTAGACCAAGAATGTCTATTAGACATGGTTTGAGTTTTGTTAGAAACATACCTTTTAGGGTTAGTTTTTCATCATTCACTAAACTTATCCTTCTAGGGCTTGGAATGGCTCAAACCATGAGCCATAGTTTTACCAAAGAGCAACCGACATATAAGCTACCACTAATTAACTTAAACCATGCTAATCATCCCGTTTAATCTTTTAACCCCTAACAGAAAATTACTCACTTATCATGCAATAAATAACAAAAACTACAAACGTAAATGTGCTTAATTAACACTAATCAAGACGAAACACTAATTAATTAAGATTAAAACTAATTAAATAATTAACACCTTTATGGATAAATTCTAACTCTATAAGCATGAAAACGTAGAATTACAAAATAATACAAGAAAATAAACATAAAGCTTGATAAGCTAGAGACATAAGCTTAAAGAAATAACTTAATGCCACTCTAATGGTGTGCTTAGAATTCCACTAAAACAAGCTTGAAATAATGCTTAAACAACTTGAATAATATAATGCTTGTTCTCATAAAAAAAATATATATAAGAAAACAATTTAAATTAATTATAAATTGGAATCTACAAGAAGTGAAAGATACCAATATCATGATCGATACCAATAAATCAAAGTGCTCTTGTTTAATTGTGATGAAGAGAGAATTGTTAATACAAACTTAAAGTAAGATTTATAAATTAACACTAGTGGAAAAAACCTCATTTGCTGCGGTTTTTTGGCCATTATTTGCTGCGGTTTTGGCCCCCAGCAATAGTGGTAGCAGCAAATGTCCTACTTTAAATGCTGCGGTTCAAAACCGCAGCAAATAAGGGCATTATTTGCTGCGGTCATGGGCTAAAACCGCAGCAAATAATGGGTGTTATTTGCTGCGGTCATGGGCTTAAAACCGCAGCAATAAGTGTCTTTTTTTTTTTCTTTTTCCGTTTAATCCTTATAATAATGCAATAATATTACAATGTAATAACAGTGATTAATCCAATGATAATCACAGATAATCAACATTAATCTCTTTGTAATAATAAACTCTCGCTCGTATATATATATAATATAATATGTACGTACATATATATATATATATATACATTAAATAAACTATAAAAAATAATCAATAGTAATTACAATTTATCAAGGACAAATATTAGCAAGATACACGGCAATCTTGTCTTTTAATTCGCGCATCTCTTCACTTCTCAAAGCGCGTGTTTCCCTCGGAATGTCGTTTAAAACCTATATTATAATATTAAAATAAAAGCTATTAATATAGAAACATTAGATTTTACCAATAATATATTTAATTAAGAACGTAACAAATACTTACGGCATCTATATTTTCGACTCCAAATTCCTTCACGGAATTTATAATATCGTCCATAAACTTCAGCGCGTAGTAGCCGCAGTCAACGGAAGAAGGAGGTTGTTGAAAGCACTAAGAGAAAATAGAAGTTAGTGTCAAAAACGGTTAAAAACGCATAAAATCGCAACTTAACACATAAATTCTAGAATATGACTATGATTTTCAATTCTAACAACTTCTACACAATAATATATACCAAATAGTGTTGTGTGCCAAGTTTCGTGCAAAACAAACAAAGTTTGAGCTACTTTACGCGCGGAATTGACAAAAACGCTTAAAAACGCATAAAATCGCAACTTAACTTCTAATTTCTAGCATATGACTATTATTATCAATTCTAACCATTTCAACACAATAATATATGCCAAATAGTGTTGTGTGCCAAGTTTCGTGCATAACAAACCATGTTTGACCTACTTTACGCGCGAAATTGACAAATAAAAACGCGAAATTGACAGCATCAAACTAGTGACCAGACCACCTTGCACGACACGTGGAGACCAAACCTATGCATCCAGGACCTAGGCTAAAGTGGAAATGGAATCTTGGTACTTGGATCTAGCTATCAAGGTCCTAAAACCATTCTAACAATCCCCGTGGACTCCTAGAAGCTGAGCCGAATGAGGGCTGGTCGACAGTTTGCTAGATCAGAATTTTGTTTAAGTGTTTGTGGTTGTTTCGTGTTCTTTTCATGATCATTTGACCAAACCTATACAAAACCCATAAAATCGAATTTGTGTACCTTTCTTGCTATCCATTTTGGAAATGTGGCTCTGGATGTAGATCCCATTTGTCCACGCACTCTTTTCATTGCGCTGAAACGCATGGGAAAAGTATACCATTTATATATATATATAAAACTTAATTAAATCAAATTGGTACAATAATTAATATTACGTACGCATTCAACAATGCTTTGAATCTTGTGTTGCGAGGTAGGCTGTTAGGTTTTTGTAATGAGTCGAAGACGTGCACGGTGTTCGTTAAAGGACATATGATCAAAAGTATCCAATGCAAACTACAAACACAAATTTAAAATCAACAAATTAGAGATTAGGTGACTTTAAAAATCAAAAGATAAGTTCAATTTCAAAAATAAAACTTACTCTTCCCAATATGGAGCCAGAATGAACGTGTGTTGAGAACTAAGATTGCCGAACGGGTTCATTCCATCCGTACACAGTCCGAGCCTTAAATTACGAACCTCATCCCCAAAAGTCTTATGCAACCTATCAATACTGTTCCACTCCGGAGAATCAGATGGATGTGTGAGCAAGTGACCTTTCTTCACCCTATCTGCATGCCACCTTAAATTTAACGCATCTTTCTTTATAGAAAACAAGCGCTTGAATCTAGGTATTATTGGAAGATACCACAATACCTTAGCCGGGGGCCCTTTAGCATCCCGAGCCCCTTTACGCTTGTAGCGCGATAACCCATACCTAGGACACTCTTCTAAGTTCTCGTTTTCATTCTGATACAACACACAATCATTCGGACACGCATGAATCTTCTGGTACTCTAAGCCGAAAGGACACATGAGCTTTTTGGCATAATATGTCGACTTTGGAAGTTCATTTCCCTCAGGAAGCAACTCACCTAACGCTTCTAATAACATTGTGAAACTAGCGTCACTCCAATTGAACTTTGACTTAATGTTGAAAATTGTCAACACTGCTGTTAGTTTGGTGAACTTTGTACATCCAGGGTACAAAGGCTTTTGAGAAGCCTTTGTCAACAAGTCAAAAACACGAGGACGTTTTCCTAACTCATCCTCGACTCCCTCCATCATCTCATCAACACGATCCACATCCTCATCGACATTCTCTTTATCTGTCTCATACCCATCAACATGATCTACTACATCCTCATTGACATCGGTCACATTATTGACGTCCTCAACAACACTTTTCTCTTTGTAAACTCCCTCCTCACCATGCCAAACCCAAACATGATATTGAGGCCTAAACCCACGTCGAAGTATGTGCTCCCTAAGGATATCAACACTATCTACCTTTGATACATTGCCACAACTGACACATGGGCAATAAAAACCAACTCCCCCCGTCCTAACTTGATGTTCAACCGCAATACTACAAAATTCTAATACGCCATCAATAAATTCCGACGATTCAATGCTTCCATACATCCAAGAACGATCGTTTGTCATCCTAATTAGTGTGATTAATTGATTCAAAACAAAACAATAATTAATAATATTCATATAAAAACAATAAAAATTAATAATTAATATTCTTAAACTAAAGAGTTTTTTTTTTCTTGCATTATTCTTCATGACTGATCTAACCTACGTACACAAATCCTATTCGAAGTCTTTCATCTTCTTCATGACGAAACTGCCCTTTTTTATTTGATATTGCTTTATTGATATATTGTTTGATTGAGTTTACAACAACAAGAACAACAAGATTATATTCGATTTTTTACAACAAGAATAAGAACCAAGAACAACAACGTAACAAGATTTTAAGTTGAAGATGAACAGAAACATGGTTTATGAACAGCAACATCAACAACAAAAACAGCTTCATCTTCTCAAATGACCACAAGATTTTTTACAAGAACAGCAACAACAAGAAGATGAACAGAAACATATATTCGATGAACAACAACAAGAACAGCAACAAAATTCGTTTATGAAAATTCGAAGTTTGATGATGAAATAAAAATAAAAATAAAAACAGCAACAAGAACAGCAAAAGTTCAAAATAAAATTAAAAATAAAAACAGCAACAAGAAGCAACAAGGATTTACCTTCAAAACACAAGTTTGATGATGTACAGTAGATGAAAAGAAGCAACACGAACAGCAACAAGTTTGTGAAGATGAACATCAACAAGTTTGTGAAGATGAAGAAGATGAACAACAACACGAACACGTACAAATGAAGATGAATAACAGCAAATGAATAAAAGAGCGTTTGTGAAAATGAAGATGAACACAAGAAACGAACACAATGAAGCGTTTTTGAAGCGTTTGTGAAGATGTTGAAGAGGAACGAATTGCAAATGAAGATGAAGCGTTTTTTCAATGAAGAACAACTGTATAACGTATTTGAGAAGATAAGAGAAATAAAAAGAAATGGCGGGTTTTATTTGTGCAAAGGTCATTTGCTGCGGTTCATTAGAAAACCGGAGCAATTAATCCAATTTTGCTAGGGTATTTGCTGCGGTTGTGCATAAACCGCAGCAATAAATGCATGATGCTAGGGTATTTGCTGCGATCCTTAGGAAAACCGCAGCAATTAGAGTTTTTTTTTTTTCCAATACGTTTTTCTATTTTTTGCTGCTAATACACAAAAACCGCAGCAAATATGGAGCAGCAAATACATTTTTTTCCACTAGTGTAAACTACTAGTTTTATGAGTTAATGAAGAACCAGAAATTAATGTTACTTGAACTTATGAGAGAAAAAACTAAAACAATGAAGCTGAAAAGAATAACTATGCGGGTAGTGTTATGTTGTGTGTAGAGGTGTTCATTCGGATCATTCGATTAATTTCAGGTCATTTGGGTCATTTGCTTCAACATCAAATCTTGTGTATATTTTGGTTTTTATATAATTATAAATACCCCATTGCCTATTTTTCTAAAAACCCTATAGAATGATGATGATGCATACTTTTCTAACAACCTATTGAATGATGTGTGACGCCATTACCAAGGAAGTAATTGAGAGTACTCCAATACCTGTTAGTTCAATCTATGATTCCCTTGCTACTCAACATAAGATCGAATGTCAAATGCATCGTAGCAGGACCATCATAAAAAGACCAGACAAATATGTATGCGTGAGTAACTAACCTGTTGTAATAATGTCAATGAATTGAGAAATAACTCATTATACAGTATAGTGATGATCCTACAACACTTTCTATGTACTACCCTCAAAATCTTATCATCATTCTCTATTTCTCACTGTCATCAGAGTATAAGTTTCGACCTTTCTTTTTATAACATCTTTCTAAGGCACACATAAAACCACCTTGATCAAAGTGTTATCGGACAACTCGACACCATCGCCAAAGTGTGTAAGCTTATCAACGTCAAAATATATATGTGACTAAAGACCACCACATTGGAGTATGCAAGACCCACATGGTAACACCCCATCTAAAGACGATAATGGTCATACCAATGCCCATTAGCAAAGTATGATCATTTAAATTTAGAGAATTTATCTAAAAAATGCACGCACATAATAGCAGTGACCATTACTACTCAAAAAAGGAGAAACACAAACATCAATATGAAAGATATCATAACTCATATAAGTAGTACTCATAGAATAAATAAATGACAATCAAAAAGTGTTTACTAAGCTTACTAGATAGGACAAAAAGTAGATACTTTTGGTTTAGCACAAAAAACGAGATTTTTCTTTCTAAGAGCATCTAATACAGTAGTTCCTGGATAACTCAAACGATTATGCCAAATAGAAGGTAAAAAAACAAAGAAATATGGAGATAATATGTCTTATTTGTGATGGTAATAGGATATAGACCACATCAACTCTCTCATCTTATAAAAGTCATTTGCGCTTGAACATCATTTATACAAAAGGTAGAAGGGTCAAAACTAATCAAGACATCATTATCACAATTAATATACGCACAAAAATTAAATTCTTGAGGCATGAAGAATATTTTATTAAAAGGGAGGATTAGGGATGCAATTTTAGCATTACAAAGTTCCCTAATAAAAATAAATAGGTCATTTCCAACAATAATTATATTATTTGCTGAAAGTGTAATTATTTGCACTTATTTATATCATTTTATACTCCTTAATGATGGTTATTGTTAATAAATTCGTGCTTCTTTTGAAGATTTATGTCACTTTACCCATTTTGGTTACTCATGTTAATTTTTAGTAATTTTGATCGTTTTAAGCATAAATCTTATGGTTTTAATGATGACGGAGTTTACTAAGGAGATTATTGCTCATTTGAAGATGTTTTAAAATGAAGATGGGAAAAAGAGTAGAAAAGTGTTTAAAATGCAAAAGTTTTGAGGTGAAATTTGATACATGCTTACTATTTTAGTCATAACTTTTGACAGAAAGATTGTATTAATGCAAGGTTTGTGGCATTGGAAAGTAGATTTCCAATGGTATATTATATGTACAATTCTGACAATCAAGCAGAAAATGGCAGTTGTTTAAAGTTCGTCATTCAGTAGCAAAGCGACGAGTCATCGCCTAAAAGCTACGACTTGCCGTCGGGTCCAGGAAGTTCGCTCCGGCAGTATCCACATCATTTTAATGTTTTATTTTATTAAATTTCAGTTATTTTCTGGTGGTTTTTACCCAAAATTAGACCCTAGTATAAAAGGGGTAGTTTTAATTTCAAGTTCAGGCATTCTTTTAGTTAGTGTTATGTCTTAATTTTCATGGTTTTCTCTTAGTTATGAGTACTTAGAAGAAACTCAATTTTTATTATCTTTCATTGTTACTTTTACTTAATTTGATTCAATTCATAGTTTGTTCATGCTTCAATTAGTAAGTTTCATTATCTTGTCTTTTAATTACTTATTTAATCATCTTTAATTACTTTTTTTCATTATGTTTAGTATTTTAATTAGGTTTTTCTTTATTGTCAATTTCATATTCATCATCATGTCTAGTGAGTAGATTTTCCTTCTAGGATTGAGGGATTGACCCTAATTTGATGCATGGAATGACTTTAATTGATTAATTGTGTGGAATTTGAATCTACGATTAAATCTATGCTTAATGAACCTTAGTTTAAATATCTTTGTTAACCTTTTCAACAAAATAGAAGTTTGAAATTAGAATTGATGCAGGATTGAGGTATGTTTGAGTTAAAGTCATACTAATTTAACCAATAAAACGGAAGTTTGAGGATTAATATTAGTAAGGTCTTGAAAAGATATTGATCAATAGAGCGGAAACTTGAGATTAATTAGATCGCTTTTAATCATGTTAAAGATTCAATTTTATACAATTATGCAAGTAATTGAGCATCTGCATATGGAGCAGAAGGTTTGGGATTTGACTCCTACTGGGCGCAGGTATCAGTTGAGGGGTTTCTAGACTGCGCGCATCTCTCTTTACTCTCTCATTAGGGGAACGGGTATGATTTGTCTGCATCTTTCAGGAAAAAGAACACCCTCCACCTGGACCCTGCCTTGTGCGGGATATTGAGAGTGTCATTTACCTTTACCTTTACCTTTTCCATGCAAGTAATTGACTTCCATGCTCGAATTAGGTAATTCCCGACGTCTTAGATTTGTTTTATTTTTGTTATCTTCATATCAAATTGTTGATCTTGCCTTATTTATTTACTTTGTTTGCATCAGTTTAATTACTTGTTACAGTAGTTTTAGATTAAAACCAAATTCATATTGCTTGTTTCGTAGCTCGTGATTATAAATTAGATAAATTCGTTAACTCGCTTCCTTGAGTTCGACCCGTATAATTACACATATATCGTGTGCTTGTAATTAAATAAAATTTACACATTATTTGCGCACAATAATTATAATATTTGCTCTTAAATTAGAATAAGTAGATGGATTATTATGGACAATTTTGCTTATAAGTAAAAAATAAAATGCAATCATGGCCCGTTTAAAAAAGAGATAGTAGTATTTGGCTTTGTAGCACTTGCTTTACAGCTCTGAACTATGTGAGTGTGGGACAAAAAAGATTGAATATCAAATCACTCTTTCTTGATTCTTTGGATTCAACATTCTTTTAAAGAAATTACTTTTGTCAAATTTGTCATTTTCTATGTGTAGTAACTATTTTGATTTGTTTGGGATTGAATGTCAAGTTATTCGGTTATCGGATTTATTTTAGGAAAATACCTTCTAAAATTATGATTATTTATTGTTAATTAATAGGTGAGATTATTGTAGGAAAATCATAAAATTGTTGAATTACTCAAGGTAATTTTTCCTAAATTTTAACAATAAAACTTAATATTTCCTTTTCCCTCTTTAATTATGTCCTTTTCCTTACATTTTCATCCATCATGCCAAGCACTTCCAAAGACTACAATCCTTGTATCAAATGAATGAACATATTAGAACTACATGAAGTGAGGCCGTATTAAAAAAAAAAAAAAAAATCATACATTCAATTCATCCACCCTTTTAGCTTGAGATATAAAATTAAAACGAATTAAGTAATAAGAAAGGGGTTAGAAGAAGTAAATATAGAGGAGACAATAAATAAAATTGTTTACTAGATGACCTGCTTCATGTGGATGACCACTGAACCTGATCTATTAATTTAAATAATATATCTTAATTTTTTGAGATTAAGACTTTAAGATTACGGTGTATAAAAATAACCTGTATTGCATTCATGAGTACAACTAAAAATGACTTTTATATGAAGAAGTGTGATGCAATTTATAACAAAAACCGAAAGCACAACCATGAGTCTAAACTTGGAGTTAAGTTGACTGATTCACATTAAATAATAAATTTATAGAATCATGGTTACCATCTTTAAAAAATTTAAGTCCTTAAATAATTAAGTGAGATGGGTAATTGTACTACTCTTTACTAAAGTGATCAAGTAAGAGTGCGAGTGCAAGCTCTAAACACCTTTTCGGCTTTATTTTCTTTTTACTTTTATTATACTTATTTTACTCCTATTATTATATAATGAGAGAATTAAATTTTGTAGATACTATAGAAAATAAATAAATGAGATGAAGAAGAATTAAAAAATGCGGTAAAAATATTATGCTTGAAAAAAATTGTTGCAAGATAAAAATACAATAACAACAACAATAATGTCAGAATCTTAATCCCAAAAGATTAAATGAACTAAATATATTAGTTTTAATGGTCTTTCCACATGAATTCTTCTTCTCCGTTTATAACTACCAAGGTAGGATATAGATTAACAAAATTAAAGAGCAAAACAAAATTAGAAATATCAGAAAACTCATAAGTACATAGGGAGTATAATACTTGCAAGTTGCAACATATGGTAACATTTTCCCACATAACATGTAAAAGTAACAAAAGTAATAAAAATCAGTTATTTTTATGACAGACCGTCTCTCAGAGAGACAACCTCAAAACAAGAAGTTCATATTCTTATTTTCTCATTTGTATTAATTGAACTATTTAGCCCATATATCTAATGCGTCTCTCGAAGAGAACATGTCTCACAATAATAATTTGTGAATAAAAATTAAGGAAGTTCTGACAAATCTTGAAGCTCCATGCATGAGTGCATGTTAGTCCTTGATTTAGTTGAAGTGATCAGTGCCACTAGTATGGTAAAATGAGCATGATGATGACAAAAATCTTAGAGAATCAATCTTTATCTCTTCCATCCCATAAACCTTACTTAATTTTATAGGGATTAGGGACCCCATAACTAAAAAGGATTATTATTAATTTATTATAAACAATAAGTCATAATATAATATAATTATGTTCCCTCCAATGAATGGAAAACCATGATATATAAATCATTTTTGGACATTGACCTACCAAGCTATACCATCATCCATCATCCATGAGAAAAAATAAAAAAATTTATAAGTGTAAAAGCCTCACGTGCCCCTTTAAAGGGTTCAAAGTTAATAAATAAATCTTAATTCTCACATAATTAATACAGCTCATTTGTAGCAAGTAGCAACCCCTTTTAATTCCCTTTCTAAAAGTTGTTTTTTTAGGTGTATTTGTATGTGTATTTGTTTTTGATCAATCGGATTGTCTTATAGACAAATGCATCCTAACTACTTATTCTTGGGTCCCTTTATTTTCTTTTGGCTTTGTAATTTTATAATATTAAACTATGTATAAATGGTGAATTCGTTCATTTGTTTTACTCGCTATATAAGAGTTTGCACTAGAATTGAGTCTTTACGTTAAAAGACCATTATAATCTCTAAAAACATAGGTATAAAAGTTATTGAGGTTGATGATCATGACCGTGACCATAATGGATATTTACGTAATTATGTTTTGTTGTAACCTGTAGCAAGTAATTTAAAACAATTAAATAAAAAAATACAGTAAGTATAATAGAAAGGATAAATTATTAGAGTAATGTTAACGTGTTTTGATCTCTTAAGAGAGTGATGAAAAATCTATAGATTAATTATCCTAATTAAGAGAATGACGAGAATGTTTATGTCTTTATGTTGCATATATGCTGTCTTTATGTTTGACCTTTCACTAAACTCGTCATTAGCTTGATAATTCAAATTCAATTTGGGTAGCACAATTTGGTTTCACTCAGGTTTTTTTCAATTCAACTTAGGTTTGGCAAGATTACCTTTTTATTAAATTTTAGGTTCAAGTTACTATAATTTTGATTCATGTAGGTTTAAATATCATTATCATCATACCTAATGTATCTCACTCATAGAAACTATGTTCAGGTTCTGAGAAGGAACTGAAGACGACAACACATACTCATAAATGAGAGTGAACTCGAAACAAACGCCCAGATATACAACATAATTCAAGTCAAATCCATTTCACACAACTCTAGACACAATGTTGTACATTAACATAAGCACATAAAATAATTCTTCATATTAAAGATTTTATTTTTTTTTGACAGCAAAAAATTAAAAAATTTGCTTTTAATGCAAATCATAATTCTAATTAGACCAAGAGTGCTTGTAATAGGAGTCATCATCATCACAATGATAGTAGAAACCATCCGACCTAACCTCCCAATAAACTAAATACGCACAATCACCTTCATTTTTGACGGTAAAAACAGGAAAACTTACAGTTTTATCCCTCCAGTAAAAATGACAAAAGTAAAGTGTAGTTTCTAAGAAATTAACCTTAAAAACCCAACTAAAACTTGCTCCAGTGTCTGAAAAATGATGATAACCTAAATCAGTATCCTTTGATTGGCATCGAAATACAAGTTGTTCTCCTTGTTGAAGTCCATTTGTAACTGTTACGTTGTACCCAAAATGTGCTGATACAATCACCTTTGGTGTGATGAGTACTCCCATGAGGATTATGAGAATGACTAAATTGTAATGAGTGGGACCCATTTTTCACTTTGATAGGTCAAATATTTCCTATGAATTAGTTATTTCAAAAATATTAATTAATACTTGTAATAACAAATTAGATATGTGAGTATAGATATGGAAATAAAAAATATGCATAAATTTTAAATGAGACATGCAAATAATATAGACAAATTAATAATGTCAATACTTGTAAAACAAATTAAAAATTTGAGTATAGACGTGCAAATAAAAAAAATATACACAAATTTTTAAATGAAACGGTTTTATGGTGAAACTATTGCTATTGGGATGATCTATATATATTTATTATATTAAGGTGATCACTTACAATTTTAAAGTTATCAATTAGAAAAATAGACTAGTAATTATATGGGTCTATCTCATGGTAAGACAGTCTCATATAAGACGAGCTGAAAAAATTATCATATGGTTTAGAAAAAATTCATACAAATTACACCTAAGGGTAAATCAAAGATGGGTTCTATTTTTTTAAAATAGGACCCTTATGTCCTTTAAGAATAACTAAAGAAAATTAAATCAACTATAAAAATATTTAACATTAAAATGTAGAAAACGAAATAGTTTATACTTGAATATTCATTTATAAACAACACAAAATTTATCCCGTGATTCAACAAATCTATTAAACACGAAAAATTAAATTTGAATTACAAAACTTGATTATATAAAAAAAATGCATCTTAACCCTAATTTAAAGCCACTGGTTTTTAGAGGCCTAAGTGATTGGACACCGAAATGTGCCAGAAGTCTAGATCAACCTATGATTTACACCCAATAAACAATTATTTAGTTATTCGATAAATCATATTAATGTGAAACCAAAATCAAATATAAACTAGATAAAAATGTTCAATTTTTATATACTTTTTTAATTTTATTATAGGCTTGCTTTATTTTTCTTATTAAATTGTTTTATATTACTTGCTTCAATACTATTTTTGACAAAAAAAAAAATTACAAAAATGTCTATTTTGTCTTTGCTTTTTATTTTATCCATACCTCATTAACTTTTACACACATTTTTTAGAGGTTATAATAGTTCTTTCAACGCAAACATTACCAATTTCTTAATTCTTATGCAAAATCCTTATATAACGAAAAAAATATAAATTAACATATAATATTAATCAACTATAAAACATTAAATTCATCACAATTATTTAGGAGGTTTATAATTAACAATTAGCTATTTTTAAGATTTTAGATTGAGACATTAGGAAACTATAATAATATAATTATAAAATAACAATAAAAGAATAGTGAAAGAAATAAAAGAATAATTATAAAGAGAAGAAGAGTACTTTGTTTTTGAAGACTTGAACGAATGTCAATTGCATGAGAAAAACCACTAAAGATAGGTATATATATAATGAAGATTTTCAAAAGAAAAATCATAGTTTATCATGAATATTATCCTCTACAACAAATATTTAATATTATTATTTTATATATATTTTTTCATAAGCATGATATATTTCCTATTTGTGAATTGTGAAAATCATTATCTTCATTTTTGGTACACTTTGATTTAGGTTGCAAGTGAATATTAAGTTCATTGTATCTTCCTAACTAAAAAGATACTACTGATTAGTATTCCTTGTAATATTGTGGTGAGCATCGTGATCTTATCCGATGTATCTTATTAATAGAAAATTATGATCGAAATGTGAGAAGGAAAGGAAGACGTCAACTCATATCCAAAAAGGAGAGTGTTGTCAAAAAATCCCTCGATTCAAGAAATATCCTTAGAAGAATCCTTAAAAAAATTCTCAATAGTCAAAAACAAAAATTAAATAAAATACATATAAAGAAATAAAAATACTCTCTCCAATCTTTTTTGTATGTCCACTTTAAGCTTGTCCACTTTAAGAAAGAGAAATTTAAATTAGATTTTTGAAGTATATATATTGAAGATAAAATATATTCATATGAGATCTTGTTAGATTTGTCTTGATATAAAATTTTTTAATATATAATTTTTATATATTTTTTATGATACGTACTTAGAAATATTAAGACTTAAAATTTGCTAAAAAAATGCGTGCAAAAGGTAAAGTGACAAACAAAAAGAAACAAAGGGACTAAGGGAGTAACTAGGTAAAAACGAATAAAAATGATATTTAAAAAGACCAAGGTAAAAACAAGAACACCAACTGATAAGCGCAAGAGTATCAGTAATCTACGACATATATATAGCACCTCCAACTAATATTGTCTAGTAAGTTAATATCTTTTGATCCTCCTTTTTGAAGTTTCCATAAAGAATATTCACAAAAATTAAGAAAAGTTAAATCTTTTAGATGGGGGAGATATTATGTATTGAATAGTAAAATTCATAGAGAAAAAATTGGGACTATGAGCATTAAAAAAATATAAAATAAAGATAGTGGAAAAATATATAAGGACCACAAACATAAAAAAATATTAACATATTGTTAATGTGAAACATATACGGATCATAAGCGTTATAGAAATGTAAATATAAATATAGTTAGCGAAAAATATACGGGGACCATAAACATTAAAAAATATTAAAATTAGGTGACTAAAGCTAATTATGTCCAAATATTTAATGTAAATACAAAGATTATTTAAAAGAACAACAAATGAAATTGTTGAAATGAAAAAATGGGAACATATCATTATTAATATATGACTATGATACACACTAAAAGTAGAAATCGATATCTTACATAATTTTAAAATCATGATGTCCAATGCAAGACTGATGATCAGTATAGGTGATTCAATTGAAGAATTGCGACTAGAATATTGTGCAATCGTGGATTTTATTAAACCAATGCTATTTATAGACTAGATAGATATCCATGCTTTGTACGAAAATTGAAAAAATATTTTTAATTTAATTACATATTTGTATAAAAGTTTTTCTAATATTATTTGTTTTTATATATGAAGGTAATTGGATATGTTTTACACATTCTATTTTTTTCCTATAATATTTTTATTATTACTATTGATCATAAGCTGCATTATTTCTTTATTTATATTATATTTTAATCTTATTTGTATTTTTCACGCATTTCCCAATTGAATATAAATATATATATATATATATATATATATATATATATATATATATATATATATATATATATATATAGAGAGACACGTATAGAATGATCATCTTTCATGTTTATGTCATATATTTTCATGTTAAACAAAAGTTGTAATTTTATAGTTTTATTAAAGTTACTAATTCCTTCTCTTGTGATTTTAAGTGTAGTTATGAAATATGCGGGTAGTCAATAAAATGGTTATTTTATTTTGTCAACTCAAAATTTCACAACTAATAACTTGTCCAATTTGATAAAGTTTGATGTGAGATTATTAACGCTTACCATTATTCAGACAACATTATCACAAAAAATTATAACGAATAATGCAAATAACAAATACACATTACAAGTAAATATTTGTATTCAGTTGTATCTATGACTATGAACTTCTTTAGTGATGAACACCAAACTTATAGAATTTGATGAGTTATTTGCAACGCTTAAATCGCTAGAAAACCTGATAAAGAATTCTAACTTGTATGTAAAATTTTCTTTTGTGATATTTTCCCTATAATATATTACTTGTGAATATTAATTTGAAATTGACAATGAGATATAAACAATTATACTGTAATCTGAGTAAAAAGTGAGCACTTAAATATGTATCTAAATCTAGAACAAAATTAAAAATTTCTATGTTCTTCGTATGATTAGCACAAAGAGAAAAAAACATTAAAAACAATAAAATTTGGAAGATAATCAATTGTAGAGAGGTTGTATCAAACAACGATATGATAGAAAGAATGCTTCAATGTCAGATCTCCTTTATAATGATCGTAACTTTTTCTATATAAAATCTTATTTGATTAAAATTGTTATGTATTTTATTGAATGTTACTCTATTGTAGATGTCAGTATGATATTTTTATAAAAAGAAAAGTACAAAGAGAAATATGTAGCATGAATTCAGAAATTCTAAGCAAGTATAATGCATCGTGTACGTCGTTTATTTATAAAGTCCATGCATAATTTTATCCCTCGTTTTTGTGTCTATTAATTAACTGATCAAAAAATAAAGTCCATGCATAATTTTATCCCTTGTTTTTGTGTCTATTAATTAACTGATCAAAAGCCTAATTATAGTGATAGAATACATGCTTATGAAACAATGCTTCCATTTGCGAACATACGCACTATACATAAATGTTTGTTCGAGCGCATCTGGTGCTCGCACGAGTGCACCTAGCTCCCATACCAAAGTACATAAGCTTTAGAAGCCACTGCCTATTGAAATTTAAGAGTGCTCGAAGGAGCACCAAAGTGATTAAACGAGTGCCTAAGTGCTCGAACGAGTACAAATTTGGTTAGGCCCTTGCTTCTTGTTTCGTTCATTTATATGTTAAGCCCTTGCGTACATAGCGTGATGCTTGTTTAGTCCCACAATATATATATAGTATAAGGAATGTCCTGAGTCCCAACTTGCTCTAAATCATTTTATTAAATTTTCCTTAACCGTATCATATATGTTCAAACCTATGTGTCTTAACTTATTTGTCACCATACTCGAGCAATATGACATATTGCTTTAGAGTGACAATGCAACTTAGTCGTATATGTACATACCCTTGCTCATTTTGACACCAAACACAAGAAGTTAGGTGCATAACTTCTGAGTGTCAACCTATCAACCTTTGCATGCTTCCGGCTACACCCATGCCTAGCTAGGAAGTATATTAACAAGTTGTTGAGTTGTGATGCTAAACCTCCATGAATTTTTATTTTTAGTTCAAGATTATGATGTGATTAAGTCTTACTAAATTGATTGTCATAAATGTACAACGTACTCACTTTTTTTCTTTATCCGGATTAAAGAGCAATAACAAAAATAAAAAAATCAAGAAAAAAATTAAACAAAATTATAGATGGTTTATTGTGATAGAAATTTAAAAACCCATTGTGATGATATATTAATATCTATGAAAAAAAAAACGGTAATATTATACTTTTCTCATTACTAAGTTAGGTACATGCATGCAAGTAAAATCTAGACATACACACCAAATAATTACAAAAGCTTAGAAAGGAAAATATTTTATATCTCTTACAACCCAAATACTCTTGACCATCAAATATTATCCAATTGATGAAGTTGCCTAGATTCCTATCTATAGCACCACATTGATGAGTTGGTTTAGTACCTTAAGCTATCATTGTTACAAAGGAACTAAAGGGTATGTTGGTAAATGAAACTACCCTTAGTTTTTATATATAAACACTTGAGTTGTAGTGTACTATTATCATCCCTTAACTAAAAATTGAACTAAAAAATCCCACAACCCTTTCTCATCTCTCTCTATTCCCACCTCTTTTTCTTACTTTCTTCTAAATAGGGTCACAAGAACACATAATACATACAACCCTTTTTTCCTTTTTCTTCCTAAAAGTAAAAACCCAAAAAGAAAAAAAAATTTTAAAAATTTTAAAAAATAAAAGATAATATAATCTTCTTCTCTCTATTATTCTTCCCCACATGGAAAAAGAGTTGGATCATCAAAAAGAACTCCAACTTCTGCCACCCCCACCTCCTCATCCTCCTGCTACCACCTCCTCCTCACGTGCTCTTCCTTGGTTCAATCACCACCGTCGATCTTACCACCCATCTAACGGCGGAGATCATCGTCATCATGATCATGATCATGATCATGATCATCTTCATTATCATCATGCAAATGGTGGGCCATCTCTTGATTTGAAGCTGTCCATAAGTTTGAACCCATCTGAGCCGTCCGATTTCAGCTGCATCGAAGCACTGAAATGGCAAGCTAAGGAGCAACTAAGGGTGGCTGCCATTGAAAAAGCATATGCAGAGCGAGTTAGAGAGTTGACTCGGAGAGAAATTGAGTTGGCTCACTCTGAGTTCGCTCGAGCTCGTGCTATGTGGGATAAAGCTAGAGAAGAAGTTGCAAAGGCTGAAAGACTTAGGGATAGTGCTACTACTTGCATGGGAGAGATCACTTGTCATTCTTGCAGGCAAAAATTTCGACCTAATTAATATTCTAGCTTTTAATTTTTATTTCTTATTATTATAACTATATATATTAATAGAAATTGTTTTATGAAACGGTCTCACCGACAGATATAGCTTAGACATAATATGAGAATATAGGCCGCTTGTTTGAGGTCTTCGCACCGAGTTAAAGACGGTCTCTCATAAGATATACCGGGTATGATATTGATGATGAGAACTATATAATAATAGGAAAAGTTGTTATGAAAAATCCCACTTTTTGCTCATCTGATTTGCTGTGAATAATCTTTACTATTGATTATTTTTAAATAATTAAATTTTTGTATATTTTTTTGCTGACAGCATTCGTTGTCATATTTTAACTGGGTTTGTAGGTACTTATTAGCCATTACACTTATTTCTTCTTCCTTCTTATATTTTTTCATTGGTCTAACCCACTCATCTTTTAGCTAATTAAAATGTAATAAAGGTTGTTATCAGCAAAAAATTACAAATATAAGATTATTTAAATATAATTAATACTAGAGATTATTCACAGCTGCTAGAAAAAGCTAAGATTATTTACATAATTTATAGAAGTTATTATTCAAACTAGTTAGAGGGTGAAAGAGAAAATATATCCAAAATTTTAATTCATGTATTGTTGTAGAAAATTTGATTAATTTACTTTAATTTGGTGGGGGGTTTTAGAGCATTAAGCATCCAGCTGATGATTATTATTGTTTTAAAGAATGGTCATTGCTGGTTGGTGCAATCTTGTAGTATTTCCTAAATTAACTAGAATTTGAGTTTGGTAATGCCAATATTTACTTCTTTCATGACTCCTTATAGAAGTATGTATGAATAAATTAATTATTTGAGATGCTACAATAATACAATTGTTATTTTATTTATTTAATTAATAATCTTTAGTTTTTAGTAATTATTGTACTCCCTGAAAAATATTATACAATTTCAAATATATGAAACTTTATTGAGCTATATGGTGATTCATCATAGGGACATAGAGAGTAATTGTATCGAAATAAATTTTGATGTATAAAATATTTTATTGTTTATTTATTTTCAATAGATAATTTTTGGGTGAATTAATTATAGTTTCTAAAATCTGAAGCATAGTATTTTTAATTCTGAAAAATAGTTTTCTATTAAAATTAATTTTTCATAAAAAATGAAATGGTCTGTTTTACTTGGTTAGATATAAGAGGAGCTGAAAAAGGATTTAAAAAAATCATGGGCTTGAATTTTCGACAAATACTCAAATTCAAGTGGAATACTAGCTATATTTTCCTAATGTGTGAGATAAAATGTGCTGTGTTGCATTTACACTTCTAATTAAAGGTTTGTCCTATGAAAAAGAGCGTTGTAGTGTATAATTTCTCTGTTTTGAAATACTAGCTATATTTTTGTTATGGGAATTATCTATCATTTAAGCTTATTTTTTATATTGCTGCCATGTGTAAGTAAAAATATAGTCAAGTGGAATTCTTTTTTAATCGTCTAATCGCATACTTTCATAATATTAACTTTTTATAATTTAAGACGTGTGTAGTTAAATATATAAATGAACAAAATAACGCATTAAATTGCGTAAAAATTCAAATATAATAAGTACGATGGAACAGATTAAGTATAACATATCATGTAAAAAAAGTTATAGAGCATTAGATGACCTATGATAAATTTAATATTTTTATAAGAAGTTAAGAGTATTAAATTATATCCCCTTATTTTCAACCTAGATTTAGCTTTTACCCCTTAATTTTTCATTCAAGTTCTTTATATATTCAACAAAATATTCAAAGTCAAGTTAAAGATTAAGATAAATATGTTTTTGTCAAAAAAAATTAACTCAATCAAAAGTTTAAGTTGATGGTTGAAATTTCAGAATATATTTTATAATTTGACATGTCCCCTCACACAAGAACTCTCTGGGCTCGAAATGTAGATGCAACACATATATGCATGACACTAAATATTCTATTTGAAATAATGAGGGTGGATGAAATTCAAACTCATTATCTTTTGTCATGTTGGCTTTAGCTTGTCTTGGACTTTTTTGGGCACTGTGCGAAGGTAAACAAGGAGTAGTTCTTATCTTGTGCATTAATTTTTATAGTGATAATTGACAAACTACTAATTTTCTCAATCAACCAAAATACTAATATGCTCAATTAACTTATTAATCTAAAAGATACGATAAATTATAAATATCATCACTTTATTACTTAATTAATACAATCATTATGGATGAAAAAAATATCAAACTATATCCATCAACCAGTAATCCAAAATCAAACAGCTAGCTAATTAATTAGTCTTTAACAATGTCAAATATGACAATTTATTATGGAAAATCATTGCTATTAATTATATGGATGCTTTTTCGTCCATTTAAATATATTATTAGTTTTTTGAATATATAGATAAAATTAAATACATTAAAATAACTAGATCCTAAATAACGAGATCGTAAGGTGTTGCTAATGGTCGTTACTAACAGCTTTTGATCCCTCTCTATAGATTGTTACAAAAAGTAATTAAATGCATCGACAATGAAGAAGGCGACATGACATTAATAGAAGGATTGTTTCTGAGATAAACTGTCTTTTCACATAGGTTGCTGATAGTACTATTGCTGTCTTCCAATAATGCATTATACTTAGCCGTATTAAACAGATCAGATTAGATCGGGTAAAGGTTAGGGTCATGTATAAATAGGTCAGAAAATTCTTGACCCAAACTCAATCCATTTAGTTAATTGGGTTAAAAATCACAACCTTGACTCGACCTACAACAAATCAAGTTGACCTGATTTCGACCCACTTAACCCCTTTATAATTTTATTTTTCTTCGTTTTAAGGTTTTTAACATTGATCAAATCTAAATGTTTAGGCTTTAATTTTAACTTTATGTTTCTTTGTTGTTTATTTTGTATTTACTATAAAAAATAAGAAAATACTAAATGAACTAAGTTTAGCCTATATTTATTGATTTAACTCGAAATTAACACATTTAATTAAATGGGTTATACAGGTTTTTTTAAGGTTTAAAATTTTGACCTGAACCTAACCCATTTAATAAACAGATCAGATCGGGTCGACCCATTTAATTAATTGGTTTAAAATTCTCAACCCAAACCCACTAATACTATCTTTCGTTTCTCTTTAATAGCTAAACTTTTTCGGGTTGAGGTTCGGTGAATTAACTAACATGCGGGTTGAAAGATGGTTGGTTTGAAGAGAATTGGAGTCTCGATGGAGTCTAGTGCCCAATATCGGTTGATGCGTAACTCCGCAGAAGGCATAAGTTTCTGTGAAGAATTATGGTTAGTCGTGAGCGAGACTATACCAAACCTTGGCCGAGATTATTTTTAATCATTTATAAAATAAGATTTACATTGCCTCCAGACTTTATTGTAACAAATCATGTATAAAAGTCATAGCCGCAAAGTAAATCTAAAATAAATTAGGACTCAAAATATCAAGCTTAACATTTTCTTGAGGTGCATTTCTTTAACACAAATCAATAACTATATAAATGGCCTTGAAAGAAGTGTAACTTTAAGTCTTGTATTAATTAATCATATGTTAAATGACAATTAAAGAGTAGAGGAATTTAATCTTAAAGGTTAAGATAACAAACTAAGATTATTAGACCTTAAGCATGTATTATTGAGTGGTAAAGGGCACTCCAAGTTATGAAATAGTACACACTCCCGTTGTATGCATAAAACAAGTGCATGGAGTGTGTTACATGGATTTGTTATTTGATAATTTAGGCATACAAGTACATCCTTGGGAAGCAAAGAGAGACTATTGAATCACGTGAAAGCAGAACAGACAAGCCAAACCAGCTGGACCTACTGCGGGCTGGATCGAGCCGCTCACCCGAACATGGGTCGAGCAGGCTTTCTAACGCTTGTTGTCTTGCTTTTTTTGGTTACAATGCAGCCCCATTTGTCCTATTTGCATATATATATATATATATATATATAGTAGAGGTAGAGCCAAGCTACAAGCTTCAGCCTTCCATTCTTATCCTTACGATACTCTCTTTTTATTCTCTACTCAATGTAATGTTCACACACACAAACTCTATGGATGTAATTCCTTCAACATTATAATAAGCTTTCAACCTCCCATTATCCTTTTAAGCACATAATGATACACTAGCCTAGAATGGTAAATGTAGCCTCATTAATGGTGAATCACCTTAAATCTTAGTGTTATATTTACATTAGTTTTATTGCTTAAACCACCTTAATATTTGTATATAACCATAGTTCATTAGTGCACCTTCAAACCATGATTATTAACCTTATCTTAGGGAAGTCTTTTAGGATGTATAAGGTGATCAACCGCAAAAGACCTCTCTTTCTCCCATATATGAAAAAGTTAATTAAAAAAAAGAAATATGTTAAAGTTTATTAATAAAATAAATATATTAATTATAAACAAAACGCAAAATAAAAGTTTTGAACAGGGCCTCAAATTTTCCAAGACGGTTTTGCCTTACTCTTATATTAATGATAAAACTAACAAAGACATGCAACTTACATGAATAAGTGCACATAATTTAATGAGTAACTGTACTTTATAATTCGACCAAAAACCTACTCCATCAAAATAAGGGACATTAATAATGATAAAAAACAAAAAACAAATTATCCAATAGAAGTGTAAGATTGATGGCCAAAATCAATAGCATAATTATAATCTTGAAATAAATCCAACAAATTTACCATTGTGAGCACTGAGCAGGCAGACAGATATTCATGTCTTACTCCAACGCATATCATCTCGCAATGTTGACTCATTTCTATCCTTGCTAGGCTCGCTTTTGGAGTAAAACGCTGCTCTCATCCCGACCCTCTTCCTCATAATCTATGTCTTTAAGATCCACATTTCAGAACTGAACACAGAATACGACGAAGACACCAACACTAAACACAAGGCCTCAAAGATCACAAAATATGAACATAAAAACATGGCTGATGAAAGGCAACACCCACCCACAAAAAAGGGGACCATAAGTACCTAACCATTCCACCAGTTTAAATTCTAAGGCCATTTCTGCTTCCTTTTTCTTCTTTGAAAAACCCACCAAAAGCATTGAAGGAGTCCAACATAACAACAAATCAAATACTCCTATACCCACCAAAAACCCACCAAGAGATACAATACCAATGTCCGCTAAGACGAGAAAACAAGATAGGACATGTGGATTCACTAGTATCAAACAAACTCCCTAATATCAAATTCATCAAAGGAGAACAAAACGTCAAGCAATGTGAGACAAACTTGGTTACACCGACTAATAGTTGTCCTTAACTCGTTAACAAAAAGAAACAACTAGTGTGTATCAAACCATACAATAACATGCAAAGATTATTCGTGCTAATGGGTCTTAAACACAAAAGGGTTTTTCAAAGAAACAAGCAACATGAAAACAACAAACTAACATAAAAACAGCTAAACGAGAGAACGGCAAGAGAATATAGAAGTTTATGGAACTACTAACATACATACAAAAAAGCTTCTCTATAAAGATTTCCAACCAACTAATAAGCCCTTCTTCCATCACCCTCAGTGATGGTATCCTTGAAGGCGCCACCGCTAGGGATCATAGGCAGCACATGCTCCTGATGTGGTACGATTACATCCAGCAGATATGGTCCTGGAGTATCCAACATTGTTTGAATTGCAGCCCTTAAATCCCTCACCTTGGTAACACGGGCTGCTGGTATATCACATGCTTCAGCAAATTTGAGCATATCCGGGAAGATTTCGGAAGAATTGGAAGGATTCCCGAGGTATGTATGTGCCCGGTTAGCTTTGTAAAATCGATCTTCCCATTGAACAACCATACCTAAATGTTGATTGTTCAAGAGCATGATTTTAACCGGGAGATTCTCCACCCTAATTGTAGCCAACTCTTGAACATTCATGATAAAACTCCCATCCCCATCAATGTCTACAACCACCGCATCTGGTCGAGCAACAGCAGCTCCAATAGCGGCTGGTAGACCAAACCCCATAGCCCCCAAACCACCCGAGGTCAGCCATTGGCGAGGATTTCGGTACTTATAGAATTGGGCAGCCCACATTTGGTGCTGCCCAACACCTGTACTTACAACCGCATCACCCTTTGTCAATTCGTCAAGCACCTGAATGGCATATTGCGGAGGAATTGCGTCCCCGAAAGTCTTAAAACTCAAAGGAAACTTCTTTTTCTGCTCATTCAATTCCTCCCTCCAATTCGAGAAATCTAATTTCACCTTTCCTTTTCTAGATTCCAAAATCTTATTCAACCCCTGTAATGCCACTTTAACATCACCACAAATCGACACATGAGGTTGCTTATTCTTCCCGATTTCAGCAGAATCGATATCGATGTGCACAATCTTAGCCCGGCTAGCAAACGCCTCGAGCTTCCCAGTCACACGATCATCAAACCTAACCCCGAAAGCAAGCAATAAATCAGCCTTATCAACCGCGTAATTCGCGTACACAGTCCCGTGCATTCCCAACATATGAAGGGACAGATCATCAGTACAAGGGAAAGCCCCCAATCCCATTAAAGTACTAGCAACCGGAATCCCTGTCAACTCGACAAATTTCCTTAATTCTTCACTAGAATTCAAACACCCACCTCCAGTATACAGCACAGGTCTCTTAGCCTCACCCACTAACCTCACAATTTGATCAAGAAGTCCCTCTTCATTAGCAGAATAAGTGGGCTTAGGCAACCTAGAAAGATACCCACCTAATTTAATAGGCTGTTCCCAATTAGGAACAACCAATTGTTGCTGAATATCTTTAGGAATATCAATCAAAACAGGTCCAGGTCTACCAGAATTAGCTAAAAAGAAAGCTTCCTTAACAATTCTAGGGATATCCTCAACATCTAACACCAGATAATTATGCTTAGTAATCGATCGAGTTACCTCAACAATAGGAGTCTCTTGAAAAGCATCAGTACCGATCATACGCCGAGGAACTTGCCCAGTAATGGCGACAAGCGGGACTGAGTCAAGAAGGGCATCAGCAAGACCAGAGACAAGATTGGTAGCACCTGGACCAGAAGTAGCAATACAAACTCCAACACGTCCAGTAGCACGAGCGTAGCCTTCAGCAGCGAAAACCCCACCTTGTTCATGTCGAGGAAGAACATTTCTAATGATATTAGAACGAGTAAGAGCTTGATGGATTTCCATGGAAGCTCCACCAGGGTAAGCAAAAACATCGGTAACACCTTCACGTTCAAGAGCTTCAACAAGAACATCGCAACCTTTTCTGGGTTCTTCAGGGCTAAATCGGGAAAAAAAAGAAGAGGGTTTATCATCGGTGAGAGATGAAGGTGATTGAGTTATAGTAGCGGAAGGAGGTTTAGGTTTAGGTGATTGAGAAGAAGATGATGAGATTTGAAGAGGGCGGCGGAGGATTGAAGAAGAAGAAGTGGGTTTAAGAGAATTGGAAAAAGGGAGAGCGTAAATGGAGGATTGAAGATTAGGGATTTTGTTAGGTTTAGTAAAAGAGGAAAACTGTGGGTTTGAAGAAGTGGACGCCATTGTTGAAAGCTTGGAAGGTTGGAAATGGAGGTAATTTGTGTGAGGAGAGCTAAGCGAAAATGGAGAAAGGGAATCACCGAGAAGGAAGAAGAAATGAGTGGAGGCGCTTAACTATGGTTGTTCTTTAATTACTTAAATACCCTTGAATATCAAGATTGATTTGGATTCTAAATTCTCATTGTTGCTTTTTTTTTTTTTTTTGTGGTTTAAAGTTTTTTCAATTTTTTTTCATTAAAAAATTTGACAAGTTGCTACGTGAAATTGATCTTTTTTGGTTTCCACTTTTTCTTTTGGGGGCAAAAGAAAACAAACGAAAACGACCTTAGTCCTTAATGCCTAATGGGGTGTTTTCTTGGATAAGATTAGGGTTGATGTGTTTGTTCTCATGTGTTTTATGCTATTAACATCAAAGAGATGATTAGGTGATAGGGTTGACTTGTCGTCTTTTACCTCTCTATAAATCCTGATTATAGATTTTATGAGGTGGATGTATAAGGTATAATGATGACGAGGAGATATTTTAGGTGATGACAAATTAGCTAATTGATAAAGTCTCATGATGAGACAAACCATTGATCTAAATAGTTTAATTAAGTTAATTAAACACCAACTTTGAATATTAAAATACTTATTTCTAAAATTTAAACTCCTTATATAGATTTATCTCAAACATTAGCATTATAATTGTATATATACTTCCTCCATTCTTTTTTACTTTCACTATTTGCTTTTTCATACCCCAAATGTACGATATTAATTGTTAATATCTCTTATTATACATATCAAAATAATATGAAAACTAGAAATCAATAATCGTTGAATCGAGACGATTCAACGAGATCTCAAATGACTATGTTTTAACTTATAAATCACTGACAATATGAAAGTCAATTTACTTGATGAATAGCACCGAAGTTAACTATAATGCAAGTAAAAAAGAATGGATGAAATATAAGTTAAACTCGACCAACAAACTATTTTGCCAAAACACCCCATTTATCTTCATTTATCCGCTGATTTTATCTCTGATTCAAAAGCAGCACTAACAGCCACTTTGCTAGCCTACTGCCATCTCCAAGATTAAAAAAATTCTAAAATCTAAACCTAACAAAATTGGCCCCCAAGTTGTCAAGGCTTACAAGCACAACAAATATCCTTCAGCAATTTACACTTCTCTGCAGTTTGTAGCACAATTTGCAAGCTTTTGAAAACATTGAATCATTTACCATGAAAATCAATACACCAGTACAACCAAGATCAAACTGATTATATGGTTTCGATCTAACATACGACAAGGAAAATTCGCCCAAATTTCTTGTTTCTTTTTTCTGGTTCGGTATCATATGAAACAGTTTAAACGAAAATAACAAGTCTGTAAAATTAGTCTTTGCAAAGGACATTGACAAAATGACAATTACCAGGTAGAAATAAACAAAAGTAAGAATTTGCTATCATGGAAAGCTTTCAAAAAATTGCATCCTAAATTTTACCTTCTCAACTATTTTTAGACCGTAAATGAAGTTATAGAATAAATGTGGACTTTTCCGAGTTTCTGTACCTATATAGCAAAAAAGACCTGTGTACCTGTGGTAAGTGAAGCTGTACACTACACAAAGTATCCCATTTGAGTCAGTCTCCAAAAAAAATTTACGCCGTTGATATCCTCCCGAGCAAAAAGTGAAGAACAATCCGTTACTCCATCAAATTCCCACACTGATGTCTCAAGTTCCTTTCAAGTCTTCAGTACTCGAAAAAACGATTCCTCAAACTAATTTCATGATCAAATAATATTTCTATATAACTTTCTTTTATTCAAGGAAAATTGATCAACGTGGGACGTTATCCGATAGTAGCACCCACCTGAACAGTTACCTCATCTCCCATTTTCATGGTTTCACTTATTGCAGGGTCATTCAACTTTGCTTCTTTGAGATCAGATATGCCATTACTTGCAACTTTCCAAGTATTTTCCTTCGTCACCTCCTCTGTGGCTTCCGTCATCACCTGAAGTAGTTCCAATGGTGTAGCAGCAGGGTCAAGCTCCCAGCATCCTTTTGGGGCAGTACGGGATTCTTGCCCAGTAAGCAAGAAGGAAGGAACTTGATGTGAAAATCTGAACATTTCTCCGCGTGGAATTACCTTAATATGTTCCTTATCTAAGTGTTGGCGAAACACAGTCTTGAAACCAGCAACTTTCACCAGCGGAATGACAGTTGCTCCTTCCTCTTCGTTGTAATCTTCAAGTACCTCCACCATCTCATATTGATGTATTACCTCATCTGGGGTATGCTCATTCCACTCAGGGGACCAATTCCTGTACAGAGCCCAAACATCCCCTTTACTTGGGTATATTTGGATCACCCCTCTTATTCCTTTTGTCCATTTCACTCTGTGTGAAAAGGAATTTACACTTTTGTTGATTTCATACCTACCTACTCTAAAATCACCACTGGTTTTGTAAAAGCCACAACCAACCCAATTGATTGTCCCAAATTCAGTGGTGGTTTTAGAGTTAAGCCAACTAATGCGCATCTTAAATGGCTTCCTCGAAATCACATTATGAATCATCGCATAGTACCGGGGCATACCATCATCATCGTCATAAGCTGCCCAAACTTGACTGTCACCAAAAGAGTTCTCAGTCCGTTTTTTGTCAAAATCATGGAAATCTGGATCTGGGACAGTTATAGACAAAGGCACATTTTGGGTAGCATCTGTATCATTTTTAGAAGAGGGGAAAGAAGTCTTCAAATTACATTCTGGATGCTTGAATCCTGCATATGAGCCCTGCTTTCTGCCATTTATTTCAGCATTAGACTGAGCTTTGAGAGTAGATATTTCCTCTTTAGACTTCTCTTTTACTTTGGAATATGCAATTTTTCTTAAAGCCACAAGCTTGGCATCTGTGTTCCTCCATTTGTTCATCTGCTTGCAAATTTCATTCTTCGCCTTTGCCATCAACATATTTCGAGTCTCGAGTAGTGACAACTCTCTTGAAAATGCGGGTAATCTAGTCCCAACGGTAGTTGCCTTCTCTGTTTCAGAGATGCCACTCTGAAATCCATTTCCCCTTAACAATGGATCATTGTTTTCAATGCCGCTGTCATAGACCTTGTGATCACTTGCCCGTCTTCTTTTTTTAAGCTTTTCACCCTTCCATGCAGAACATGCTCCATTAGCTTCATCAGCAATAGGCTTATTAGAGGCACTTGTTTTACTCTTCATTACAGCCTCCATGGTGGAACTCATTTGTGAAACTTCATGCTTTCTCTTCACATTCCCATGTGGCAACTGAATCCCATTCATAGCTTGGGCAGCTGAGGAAGGTGCTGGTGGTCCTGAAGTATGTTCAAATATGCTAAATTACTTTTTGGCTCAATTCAAAGAAAATGTAGAAACAAGTAATAAAAGTTCACATTTTATTAATTTGACCCAATTCAAAAAAACAGACTCAAATTCTATCCAGAAAAACAGTATTCATCACCATCAAGTAAATCAGATTTCCTTTGCACCGTGTTTGGATCAAGGGAATTGGGGGAAATCCCACAATTTTCTTGATAACCAAATGTCCAAATCTATCCAAAAATAAAAAGATTTGAAATGAAAATAGTATGTTGATAAGTTTGTAAAGAGACTAGTCCCCTTCATTAGTTTCATTGAAAACTCAAGCACAATAAGCTCCCACTGAGTTCCACATAAAATAATGCAACAACAATGTTAAAATCTTGATCCCAACAATAAAGAGTTAGCTTCTTGTTTTCCTTTTTTCTTTATTTACCCATGTTCCCTTTCTGTTTCTCTCTCCACTCTTTTGTGCTATGCCACCAAATCAGAAATCTATGGTTTTGGTTTTCTTAATACCCATGTTTCAAATGAACTGGCAATGCTCAAGAGGCACTAGTTGCTTTACAAGACAATTCTCCAATCAATAAATCTATAACAAAACAAGCAAAGGCACTAGTTGCTTTACAAGACAATTCTCCAATTCAAATAAATATAACAATTATTTGGCCTTTTCATGCAACAAACAGATGTAAAATTAATAATATTTAACATGAGGATTGGGAAAAGGTAAACGAGAGGATGATAATTTTGCTATTAATTTTATTGAAAATAAAAATAAATAATCAAAAGAAAGATGATAGAATTTGTAGAAAAAAAAAAGAAAGAAAAGAAAAAGGGAAACAAAAGAAGGATAGGGATACATCTGAAATTTTCCATGTCTCATTTTCTTCCTTACCCTTCCGTTCCCTTCCCTTCTACGCAAACAAGGGGAGCTCCCCTCAATTTTCTGTCCTACGCTTTCCCTCATTATTGGAGTATAAACATATGATCCTAGCCGCTTATGCATTTCTAACAGTTAAAACTAAGAAGTCATAGACGCACCTGTATTTCTCCCTGCTGATGAAGTTACAGAGGCAAAGGAGTAGCTAAAAGTATCTTGGGGCAATTGAGCAGTCAGCGGCTGATGAGAATGTGTTTCTGGAGGTGGGATCTGTATTGCCAGAAAGGGCTCCTTGCAGCTGTAGCATTGAAGCTTCTTGTTGAGGTACTGAACAATGTACTCAAATTGCATTTTGCAACTAGTACACATAGTCCAAAATGTATTACGTTTGATTGGAGGAACTAAATTTAAATGGGGATTTGGGGCATTCTGACTCCTTATGCTAAAATTACCATTTTTGACATATCCATGGTGACTGTCCGTGCTAGCAGGTCCTGAAGGCTTCATGGGTACAACTTTATCAAACATATTCCTTAAAATTCTCTTTTGATCATAAGTTTTTCTCCTGGCTTTGTCAGACAATAAACTCCAAGCTTCTGAAAGGATTTTAAATGCTCCCTCTGCACCAACTGATTTGTTTTTATCAGGGTGGAGAGAAAGGGCAAGTTTCCTATACTGCTTCTTCACAGTCTTATCATCACTTGATGGCTCAACGCCAAGTACTCCATACCAATCAACTTCCCCATTTATTTTTCGCTCGGCAGAGATGTAAACGTTGAGTGTTACCAACAAAGGTTGCAGACCATCTAGCCCAGGAAACAAGTTTTGAGCTTTCAAAGCAAATTTCCTTGCTCCAATTATATCCTTCTCCACAAACTTCTTCTCGGCAAGTTCCTTAGCTTTTAAAGCCTCATCTTTGTTGCATTCCATTTCTATATGACTCCCTGTATAAACTATTAGAATCAAGGTCTTTGCTGAGGAGAACCACTGAGTCAAATGATTTCTGCCGTCAAAATTTGATCAAAACTCACAAAGGGTTTTCCATCACTGACAAGCACCTACATCAACATCAAGTTGAAATTCAGTAACTGCAATCAAATAAACAATCTTCACCAATATTGATTATTTCAAGAGTCACGCACATTATTGGATTTCTAAAGGGTTCTCGAAGTCAAAAGGAATAGAATCAACCAAAAGCATCCGGCTAACACATATAAAGAAGAATAACGAGAAAAGAATGTCCTGACACCAAATTCATTAACATTGCGTAAAACTAGCACACCCTTACACAATTTTCGAATAACATTTTTGGAATGAAGGGGAGGGGAGCAGAGGTCAAAAATAGTGAAGTAGCTCCTCCTTCCAAATCCCTTCCCTCCATTTCCCACCCTTCCCCTATTAATCTCCAAATGAGGGAATTGCAATCCCTTCATTTTCCTCCCCTTCCATTGTCATACTAACATCAAAATCCGTCAAACTCAAAGTTAATGAAGAGAAACAGATTCCAAGTTTCTAACATACCAATAAACTCGAAGATGCATACATATTTATTAGAACATTCAACTTAATGTCGCAAAAATAAACAAAATGTCAAACATTTAATCTATTTACTTCTTTCCATCAAGTTCCTCAGCATTATACTATACACAACAGATCAATTTAGGTAACAAATTTCCCAATATAGTAAACAAATTATTCCGTTAATTACACTAGGAAACGAAGGAAGAACAAAAATTATCCAGAAACCAAGCCAAATGGTCTCATTCAAATCTTATACAAGGGTCCAACATTTCAACCTTCACATAACGTAACCTTAGTCCTAAATCTGTTAAATTTCAAAAAACAAATTGCATAAACTTTAGCTTCAATTCAAATTACGTGCACGAACAAATTCTTAATCTTCTGGACTGTTTTAGACTTGAAAAAACACAGAATTTTCAACTTAATCATTTCTACAGATCTATTGAGATTAGATTTCAGTAGAAATTGTACTAATTTCAAACAAATATTCAGTAATCGAATCAAAATCAGTGACAAAAATATTATTGACATTGAACTTCACTCTAGAATCAAAATGCTGGCACATTAAAATGTGATAAAACAGTAACCAATCAAAAAAATTAATATCAAAAGAATCAACCTTACTCATATTCAGGACTATTGATCATCGAAAGATCCTTTTAGAGGATTGAAACACCCTTGTTTCTTCAATGTCGCTGCTATATGGATGATGATTTTTCCCCGAAAATTACGATTTTTGAGAAAATACACAAACCCTAAAGTAAAATTAATTACAGAAATATCTATGAATTATTTAGGAGAAAATGATCATTATTTTTCCAGTATTTATATTTAATACGTATTTTGTTGGGATAACATAACTGTTTTTTAGGAAAAAAGTTTTAACTTTAACCCAGGTTAAATTTTAACTAGGGTTAATCGAAGTGCACATGTCAACTTGGCTAATAAATTGTGAAAATCAATATTAACGAATTTTCTCAATCACAATTTTGTTGCCTAATTTTTTTACAATGTATGGAGCGTAATAAATGATGAGTTGGTATTGTATGGATTTATTAGGGTATTCGCAAATTGTTGATAGTTGTTACTTGATTATTTTGGTTTATTTAACTAATTGATTTTACTAATTTGTTTGACCAGCTAATTTTAAACTGCTACGAGCAGTTTGTTCATAAACAACTTATTCATATCAATAAATTGTTTTAAACCAGCTAGTTTACCAAAAATTAGAATTGGTTAGTTCCACTCAATCTTCTATTTGCATAAAAATAAGTTAAAATTGTTCATCAAGCCATTTTGCCAAACATCCCATTATCTTCCTTCGTTTTTATTTGCACTCAAATGCATTTTAGCACTATTTATAAATGTCACTTAATTTTCATACTATCATTAATCTATAGGTTGACGCATTATCCATCGAGTATTTATATTTTTTTTCTGATATTACCCCTTTATATATTTTAAACGACTACTACAGTAACGTACTGCCAAAGAGGTGTAGGAGTAGACCAACGAAGAGATATAAAAAGGAAGAAGAAGTGGGTGTAACGACTAATAGGTACCTATAGTAAGCGATAAAAATATGACAAAGGGTGATGTCAACAAAAAAATTGTAAAAAGATAGGTTATCACAAAAACTTTGACGAGGCGGTCTCATTATGAGACCGTCAATTTTGGTCGATCTAATTCGCGCGTGTAACAACATTTCAATTTCTGGGCATTTATCAATTTTTAAAAATTAATAAATTTTAAGGTCAAAATTGATATCTTTAAGATCAAAATAAAAAATGTCCAGAAAATAAAAAAAATGTCCAGATTATTACACACGCAAATTAGACCGGCCCAAATTGACGGTCTCATTATGAGGCTGTCTCGTCCAAAATCAGTTGTATCATTATTTATAAATCGTTTGGCAAAAGAGGCTATTCTAGTCCTATCAATAACAAAAGGTGAACAATAAATCAAGAATAATCTCTTCATGTAATATTTGTTAGTTTTTTCCAAGATGGAGTGCTTGTGACAAATGTGTTGGAAATAATAAGGCAGCAGCAGCATATTTTGATTCTAATATTTTAAATGTTTAGGAAGTTAAGATAATTATGTTATTTAGTTTTCATATTGAAAGTTCTACCTTTTGTATTAATAGGGGTCATTTGCCTCCCTTTGATTAATGAGAATAAAAATCAAATGATTTAAGCTTTAACCTAAACAAAAATTGTTATTAAATTCTTCATAATAAATTGTTATTAATTTCTTTATAGTATCAGAGCCGTAAGGTGTATTTCGGGACCGGCGACATCTTTTTTTCGATTCTCATCATTTACCTTAAACCCTTTATCAACAATGGCAAAAAATCAAAATAACCAGCAAATGATTTCAGTTACTCAATTGGAACAAATTGTCCAACAAATTTTCAAACAGATCAATACAAATACTCATGCCAAAACCACACATACTGAAACTGCAGAACTGAGAGTGGCCGAAAAATTAACATATCACAATTACACCACATAGTGTAAACACATCTCCATAGCTTTTGAATCTCGAGGAAGGCTTAGTCACATTACAATCGCCTCTCCGAGTCCAACAGATCCGTCATACACACAATGGAAACAAATGGATTCTCTTGTCTTTTCATAGCTTATTTCTAGCATTAGTTCAGATCTAGTAAATCAATTTCTTAATTATACTACATTTTGGGACTTATGAAAAGGCATTGAAACGCTTTTGAGTAGTAGAAGAGATGAACTTTAGAACTTCAAATATTCGATCTAAGTTCTAAAGTAGCATTTCTCGAACAAAATCAAGAACCCATAGAAGTTCACTACACAAAACTCAATACTTTGTGGAAGGAAATTGACCGACGAATACCGAATCCGATGAAACATGACGATGATATTACCATTTTTAATGGTTTTATTCAAAAACACGACCGATTTTTAGCCGCAATAAACGACACATTTGATAAGGAACGTTGGGATCTTCTCAACCAAGACCCATTACCCACGGTTGAAAAGGCCTATGCTACCATTCGCAGGGAAATTAATCGGCGTGGTATTATGACCGACGCTTCATCATTGGAAATGATTCCCTCGGAGATAGGAAGTAGGCTCATGGTCAAACACCGGTCATACTACACTTCATTCCAGCGAAAAACCGTGGACAAGTCTCAACTAACAAGTAACCACTTTGGTGGTTCTTGGCATACCAAAGAAGAGTGCTTTAAACTTATCGGTTACCCAGACTGGTGGGAGGATTTAAAGCAACGAAAGGCCGCCGCCAAGGCATCGGTTACCCAGGCCGGTGGCAAGGCACAGTTCGTCAGTACCGTCACACCACCTGAAGCAACACCACAACTGGAAGAGATACATGAGGAATTGGATCTAGGTATGATATCATGGGCATATATGGGAGTGACTAAAACAGATCTGTCACCCCCACAAACCCATTACACTTTAACCCGAAAACCGCATAAGCAAACTCATCAAATCCAAAATCAAGTCCAGAATACAGCAACATAATCAAAAAAAAAAAATACAAACAAAACCAAAAAACCAAAACAACAGGAGCCTAGATCCAAAGAACATATCTCAAAGGAACCCAAAATTAGTCCAAAAATCAACTGTCAACATCACAAAACAACAATTGAAGCCCACAAATCCACCATTTTCTAACCTCAAAATCGACACACCAAAATCACAAGGAAATCTGCACATCGGAAATGGGTGACAGCCACCATGGTTTCGGGAAATCGGACCGGCTGCCATGTCAACCCCAGTACGCATATCACAACCGTTTTAGGGGAGGGAAGAGAGAGATCAGAGAATGAGGGAAAGGGGAGGACTAAACTTTCCTTAAATGGACCTATTTATAGAAGTGAAACCCTACAGTCCCTTGGTTATATGATAAAGAAAATCATATACGTTTTTTTAGCTTGCCATCGTTGTACTTGACAAGCGTACAAAAATCAAAAACCAAGAATGCTTGAATTGTACAACATCTTAAATTGGTTTGTTTAATTTTTTTTTTTTAAATTAAACTGATGAACCAATTAGTTTTGAGTCCTAAAACATTCGGATCATTTACTGTTATGTACATTTTTTTCTCTTGTTTTGTTTTCAGTTACTCTTTGTCTGTCAATGTATGTGGGGATTTGAGACTATTTATATAAATGACAGTTTAATAGTTTTATAGTTTGATGCGGCCATAGTTGGGTTGGATTGTGTCAAAAGCTAATTGTTGAATATTTTTGGCAGCATTATGCCACGAGTCTGAGCTTATACAGTTTGGGCTATAAGTTGGGGTTGTTTTGATTGTAATGTGATTGTGTGATTGCCTTTTTGTATAGTTCATTTATTAGATTGTTGTTCTAGGAGATGAAGTTGAATCTTTTGGTTGGTTTTATGCAGTGTTTCAAAGCCAAATAATGAAGAATAGACCAAATCATTTGGCTGAAAAGCTGTGTCAACCGCATTGAAATGTCTCACCGGTGGTGTTGATTTGAGTGCTATCAATGACTTTGCTATCTACCAAGGCTGCAGCAGGTACCTTATGGATCCTTTTCTCGCGATTAAGTTCATCTTTTTGGAATTCATTTGAAATTGAGTTACGGATTTGCTATCTGTATTTTTGGATTACTGATATATATGGTGGACTTCAGAAGAACATTTATTCGAAATCACTTTAATATTTTTAAAATTTAAAGAGAATAGGCTCGCAGTAGATGACCAAATGCAAATATCATTGTATGATATAGTATAATTAAGTCTAGACAAATTCTTGTGAGAAACGTTCTCTTTGAAAGATCATCTCTTATTGGGCCGACCATTATATATTTTCTAAAATATTGTAAGTAGGTATTAGAAATAATGTAAGTACACATTTAAGATATTGCAAGTAGACATTAAAGATACAGTAAGTAAACATTAAGGATAATGTAAGTAGACATTAAGAATACAGTAAGTAAGCATCAATTTTAATGGGCTGGGCTTGAGAGACGTCTCTCAAAGAGATGGTCTCTCAAGAGACTAGCTGTTAAGTCTATTATGGTTGTTTTTGTGCTTTGCAGGATTCATCCTCTTTCTTGCACTGATGATTGATCGCCTGCATCACTACATCAGATAGTTTCTTTAAACAAGGAAGACCATGGAGGGTGGAAACAGAACTAGAGGGCAAGGTTAAGGGAGCAAGTACATTGAAAGCTACTGTTGAGGCTCTTAGAAAGCAATCAGAGGGGCTGCTTCTTGAGTATGATTGTTTGTTAGCAGAACACCAAGAGCTTCGAAATCAATTGTAGAATTATGCCCCCTTGGTTGCAGACTTTCATAGTATTCATACACTTATTTAGTTCGTCCGATAGTGATCAAATGCCTACGTTCGCAGCACATGATCAAAACAGTAGTTGCTAAGAGTAAATAATAGACTTGTACAATTGGATATTTATTTTATGGTAGAATTTTTTTGGAATTTATTTAAAAGGAAAAATTGATATTAATTATTAATTTTTTACTCATCTGTTGGGATTAATAATTACATGTTTGGATTACATTTTAATTATACAACCTTTGTTTTTCATTTGCTATCAGCATAACTATTTACTTTAAAATAATTCAATCTTTTATTCTTAATTTACTATCGGTATTTATTTTTCCCGACAACATTAAGTAAGATGAAAATATGCCACTACTCATAAGGTGCTAGCTCCCTTAAGATCCTCTAGTGGCACCCACAATTCATGATTTGTTGGTTCCATAGAATGATTCAAAGCAATAAGAGGAGGCATAGATTCATAACTATTTTCAATAGATGTTGATCCTTGAGAATGCTCTTTACTTCCACATTCCAAGGGCAAGTCTTGAAGATGTTCAAAAGGGTTTGGAGGTGTATCAATTTCCATCCCACCTTCCAACATTTTTACTACAAGGCTCATCATTGGCCTATCTTTAGGCAAGTATTGTACACACCACAGGGCAACTTTCACCATACGTTCAGCCTTTTCTCTATTTATTTCTTCAACGTTACAGGTAGATAGAAAATCCAATAACTCATCTTTGTTAAACTTCTCATACGTCCATCTTGGAAGCCACTCTTGGGTTTGCCCACTATATTTAATATCATGATTTTTTCTCCTCCCAACAATCTCAAACAGTAACATTCCGAAACTATAAACATCACACTTATACGTAACCGGATAAGGACTCCACATCTCGGGAGCTGCATAACCTGGCGTCCCTTTATAGCCCGATAACACAACATGTGTGACATCACGATTACACAATGTCGCGAGTCCAAAATCGGCAACCTTGGGATTCAAATTCATATCAAGAAGCACATTAGCCGGCTTAATGTCATAGTGAATAATCCTCTTGAGACATTCCTCATGTAAATAGGCAATACCCTTAGCAGTCCCTATAGCAATGTCATATAACTTGTGCCATTCAAAAACTGTATTGTGGCCACCATAGAAGAGAAGCTTATCGAGTGATCCGAACTCCATAAACTCGTAAATAAGAGCTCTCATAGAGGTATGCGAACAGAAGCCATAGAGACGGACTAGATTTCTATGGTAGGTTAAGCCAATGGTGCCTACTTCTGCCATGAATTGCTCTGAAGCTGTTTTACTTGAATTGTTGTTTAAGACTTTCACTGCAATTTGTACTCCATTGGGAAATTCTCCTTTGTACACCATCCCAAAGCCTCCAGAGCCTAACAACTTTGGAAAATAAAAAATACGACCAATGTTTACGTGAACTAAGAAAAATAGAATATTTTAGACGGTGAATATATTATTTTATTGAATAATAAATTTAAAAGAGAAAAGTGAAGACCTTAAGCATTGGAAACATATTTAAATAGTGGAAAAAAATGGAGAACACAACTATTAAAAAATAGTTAAATAAAGTTAGTGAGAAACATGTGAAAAACATATAATATTCCTATAAAAATTTTAAAATGAAGTTAATGAAAAATATGTGCGACCACAAAAAAAAAATTAAAATAAAGAAGAATAAGGTTAAATATATCCAAATTTTGGACCAGTCCAATTTCGCAAGTGGTACAACATCCACTTCTCTTCCCTCCTTTATTCCATCTTCCTGCCACAGTTCCCTCATTTTTTTTCCATAATTAAAATTTCTCTTCTTTTCTTCTCTATTTTATTCCCATTCTTAATTATTGTCATTTTTGTTTTTTTTTTTTCTTCTTATGATTATTGATTCTTCCTCTCGATTCTTGCCATTTTTTTAAAGGTTTTGATTCTTCCTCTTTAAAACCCTTAAAATAATTCAACCACAACTTTGTGGTAGCTTTTTATAATTATTGATTCTGATTTTTTAAGAATTAAAAAAAATGAGAAATTAATTCAAAACATAATTAAATAATTTTGAATTGAAGATTACTTACAAGGAGAATTAGATTGGAGGAAGAAGACAAGAACAGAAACCCTATAAATTGTAATGTAGTTGTGGGATTGAAGATTATGTTTTCACCATTACTAAACACGTTTACATATATTTTGTAAATAGTTTAAATTAAACATGTTAATAGTCAAAATATTATATAAATTGACAATTAATGTTTTACGTCTAACTCAATTTTAAACCTATAAGCTTCAACTATCGTTTTAAAAATAAGTATTCAAAGTCTATAAAGATATTATATAGGTTTTAGTGTATGTTAATAGTTAAATTATGACATAATTTGACAATTGATTTTTATAATATAACTCAATTTTGAACTTATAATCTTCAATTATCCTTTTAAAAATAAGTATTTAAATTATATAGATATATTAACAGTTAGTTCAAATTTAATATGTTAAATGATAAAATTGTGATATATAAATTTACAATTGATGTTTTATAATCTAACTCATAATCTTCAATTATCGATTAAAGATAAGTATTCAGATTGAATGAAGTTATTGTAACTCATAAAGTTTAAATTGAATATGTTAGAAATAAAATTGTGATACATAAATAGACATTAAATCCTCATCTGCATTTCTTTGTAATGTCTGTAAAGTTGTTTTCATGTCGAATTCATTCATTAAACCTCCATTAGAGAGACTTTTGAAGTTTTACAGATGAAATATCGATTTTCTAGATAGTTTGTTGAAGATTTACAGAGATATGTGAAGAATTGAATGTGCAAATCTTTTTGATTTTCTTTCCTAAATGTCAAGTTTGAAGTTTGGCGGTTTGAAAATCAAATTCCATGAATATCGTTTTCAAAAATAGCTGTTTTTATATTTCCTCTTTTTCTTTTTATTAAATCTTAATGGAGATTCGGCTGGGAGTTAGATGGGCCGTCTCATATTGTGACGGTTTTGGCCAAGACTAGCTGAAATTTATGATATATATAGAAATATTCTTTAAAAAAATAACAAATGAAAAAATCTAAAGAACAAATGAAAACAACTTAAAGAAATGGAGGCACTATATGTAACATAATCTTTGTCCTTGTAAAATTTCCAATTTCAACATTAGTAATTGAGACCGGTCCATTGGTCTAGCGGGTGGGCTTTAAGTCGGGTTACTTTGGGTTAGGTTATTTTCAGGGCGAGTCAACTTTAAATTGATTTATTTTCGGTTTTGATTATTTGTGCCGAACTAATGGGTCATAAATTTCAAAATATTTTTGATCACTAAATTTTTATCAAAAAGGTGTAAAAACTATTTTTTTGTTTTTACAAAATACTTCTCATAAAAAAAACCTATACAACAATTTTCAAGTTTCAACAAATAAATAAAAAAATAGAAATAGTGAGCCATGAACAAAAATTAACATAGTGAAAGAAAAAAAGTTATAAAAATTGAACAACAGATCAATACGACATTTGAATTCAATTTCCAATTGAATTTGACATATTTTTCTCTCTTCAATTTCAGGTTAGCGTTCAAAATTTTCATTTATTACTAATCGATTTTCAATCAATTTAGGTCAAACAAAATATAAAAAGGCCGAATTCTATCGACACATATGAGCTCTAAACAAGGTCGCTGACATCCCAGAACAAAAATAAAAATAAAAATATTTAAAATAAAAGACGATTCATAAAATAGACGGGTAGAAACTAGAAAGGGCATACCTTAGAAAAATTGCGAGTAAAACCAGCCAGCTGATGCGGAGAAAAGCGAAGGGGCTTTTCTCGTGCGATATTACTAAGAAATCTTTCCAGTGTAGCAGCATCCACTTGGAAAGCCATGTGGTCTTGTACATAATTTGGGTGTATACCAATTAAATTGAGTTTTCTTGCTTCTCTTACTGCTCTTTTGAAGCAGCAGTAGATTATTCCTACCTTTACACTAACTACAGCCAATCCAATCAAGATAGCCACTGTATATTAAGTGCACATTATTAGAGTATATTACATATTTTTACGTTTTAATTATCAGCTTAAATTTTTAATTTAATTAATTTAAATTATTAAAGTATACTCTCTCTGTTCCTTTATAATTAACTATTATTGACTTTTGAGCAAAAATTTAAAAGGAAATCTTTTCTTAATATAAATCATTATTTTAAATGAGAAAATAAAAAATTCATCCATGTTTTAGAAAGATTTAAATGAGAAAATAAATAAAGATGCTAGTCATTACTCATCATAAATATGATAAATTTCTTATAATAATCTCTATTTCTATTGGTTAATTAAAAGCTAACATAGATTACTTAAACATAGAGTATAATGAGTATGAGGATAGTTTTGGAAAATATTGTGTCCAAAAAGAAAATGATTCTAAAATTTACAAACATATGAAACTACTCGTTTTAGTAATGTGGACAAATAAAAAAGAACGGAGGGAGTATAACATATCCATTCGATTTAAGTAATTAAGAAAAGAAAATAAATAAGTGATAATCAAACTCAAATTTTTGCTTTTATAATTTTATATATGATGAATGAAGTATGAGTAAATATAGAAATTTCAAGCTAAGAGAGGATAAAAAGCTGACCTATAATAATACCCGAATCTGAATGTGAATTTGAATCTGAATCTGAATAGTAGTCAGGCATATTAGGCAAATTTTGCAACTAAGATTAGAAGAAATTAAAATATGAATGTGAGCTTTATATATTTAGGAGTTTTTTTCTTTTGAATGAATATGTTGAGTTTTGATTATATACCAATTTGAACTGATCAGATGACCACTTGACCAGTGATGTCAACTTCTTGACAACGTTATTATTAAGAATTAGACGTGTTTATCAAGTCGGATTAAATTTTGTAGGTGGACTATATTTAAATATTATAAAAATTTAATTTTAATTTTAATTTTATTTTTTTATATACGGGCTATTTTTTGTTTGGTTGGGTCAGAACGGGTTATACTTGATATCTGTTAATCAGATCTATTTTGAATAGGTTTTTTTAAGATAGCGGATCTGTTATGGTTGAGGAAATAGTGTCTTCATGTTAAGCAAGCTTTTTTGATTAATTCATATTGAGGAAAAGAGTCGTTGGTGTTATTTATTTATTTTTTATATCATAATAGTGCATTAAAAATAATTTAAATTTACAAATGGTTAGAAATTCAAGCTTTTATGATTAATTATTTTGATGGTTGAAAATTCTAATGCACGTCCAATTTCCTAACAACTTTTATTTAAAACGATTTTATTGTGAGACGATCCTAAATTATTGATTTAAATAGTTTTAATAAATCAATTAAAATTGTGAGAAATAGCCTATTAGTGAGACGTTTTCAAAACAAGGAGTGCGTATTCTCATAATTTGTTAGGTGAACTATTTAATCAATGAATAGTGTGGATCTCACGGTGAGATCGTCGTATATAATAATTAGTGAAATCATAAATGCTTATTTTTTAGATTAAGACTTATCATATGATTATCTCACCATAAGACGAATACATACAAGAATTCTTTGATTTTTTTTTAGGGAAATTCCACGTGGTAACCCTGAGATTTTGGATTTTTCACGTAGTAACCAAAACTTTTAAAAAATCCATGCGGTAACCCTAAGGTTTACCAAATTGTTCCAGCATGACCTTTTTGCACAGAAAATAGTAGCAAACGTTAATTTTGAAGCTTTAAGGCTGTTGTACACCTATTTATGCGACTCATCATTTCAAATTCCATCAGTTTCAACCTTTCTACCAAAGCATAAACCTTAACTCACCATTTCAAGTACTATATTTAAATTTGGGTAAATGATATGATTTGGATAAAAAATGGTAGAGTTAGGGTTTATATTTTGGGGAATAGGTTGAAACTGATGGAATTTGAAAAAATGAGTCGCATAAATAGACGTACAACCTTAAAGCTTCGAAATTAACATTTGCTAACGTTTTGTGTGCAAAAAGCTCATGGTAGAATAATTTGGTAAACCTCAAAATTACCGCGTGAATTTTTTAAAAATTTTGGTTATCATCTGAAAAATCCAAAACTTCTATGACATGAAAATTTTCCATTGTCGTATGTGACTTGCTCACATCCACATTGATGTGTTACATATTTGGGAATTTTTGAAATTGTTGAGCGAAAAAATAAAAAAAAGTAATTAAATAAGCGAAATTTTAAACAAATTCCAAAAGTAAGCGTCCAAACCCCAAAGCTGTGCTTTGGAGCTGTTCGCAGTTACTAACTGCGAACAGCATATAAGACAAACTAGCTGTTCGCAGTTGGTAACTGCGAACAGTTCAAAAAACACAAAATAATTGTTCGCAGTTAGACTGCGAACAGCAAAAAGACAAAATAGCTGTTCGCAGTTACTAACTGCGAACAGAAAAAAAAAAAAAAAAAATAAAATAAAATAAAATAAAATTTATCGCGAACAGCTATTTTGTCTTTTTTGACCTGTTCGCAGTTACTAACTGCGAACAGCTCCAAAGCACAGCTTTGGGGTTTAGACGCTTACTTTTGGGAAAAGTTTAATTTATCGCTTATTTGATTAATTTTTTTTATTTTTTCGCTCAACTTTTTCAAATTTTCCATATTTGGTGAATGGTGACACACTTGCACTTACTCTAATGGGCCAACTTGGGGGACCTAAAACGCGTAAAACTAGTTCTTCTCCAAATTTATTGATTGAGAGTTGGGAGTGTATGAAATTTATTGATTGAAATTTTGTTCAAGTTTGGTCATTGATAATGAATGATATAACAATATTGTTAAAAATGGTGTGAAATGCAATTAATGTTTTTACACCAACATAAAAATTTCTCTGCAGCTGTCTTACGCGTGCGACCAAAAAATTTTATATTTGTCAAATTTAAGCCTTAAAACACTCATTTTAAGACTTGAAAAGTCAAATCTAACACTTAAAACCTCTACTCCAAGCCTTAATCTTCTTTCTCCATAAGCTTAATTTACTTTTTTAACTATCGACTTCAACCTTTAAAACACCATTCCACCACTTAAAATGCCAATTTTAACTCTTAATACCCCTACTCCAACCCCTAATTTTATATTTTACATACCTACTCCAATTGTAAAATATCCATTTCAAGACTTAAAATGTCTATTCCAATGTTTTAAGTTTGTCAAATTCAAGACTTAACATGCCTATTTCAAGGTCTAAACTGTTCAATTCAAGCTTTAAAATGGCAACTTTAAAATTAAGGGCTGGACATGTGAGTGGTCCCACATATGCGGCCGTCTCACAAGAGATTTGTTGTTACACCAATGTGGATGCTCATAATATATTGTAGGTAGAATTTACTTATAAATATGCAAGTTTACATAGTAAGAAATCATAATCGAGTAAAAACTTTATCTCTTTTATTTATTTTTCTCTATTATCTCACTAGTTTTTCTAAGTTTTAACACGTTACCAGCACCAGCTTTACCCTTAATATCCAATAAACAAATATGCTAGAGATTACAAAAAGACAATTCAACATATTACACTTAACTAGAAAAAAATTCTTAAAAAGACATCATGAGTCGTATAGAAGCTCGGGGACTTGAACATATTGTAATGAAGGTAAAAGAAAAGGATTCAACGACTTAATGGAACACAAGATACCAAAATAAGGGTTACCATAAATCAAGAACAACCAGTCTCCTGAGCTCTTAGGCTTAGCCCATTAAAGTTTAATGCGAAAATTTGAAAAGAATAAGCAAATTAATATAGAAAATTCAAAAAATAAGCATCTTTTAAACATAATTCCCAAAATAAGCACTTTTTGCCCAAAGCACATTGTTTGAGGTTGTTCGCTGTTATTAACATCAAACAAAAAGGCTTGATTAAAAAGGTCAAGATCTTTGTTCGCTGTTTAGTAACAACGAACAAAGATTTTGACCATTTTTTACCAAACTTATTTGTTTGTTGTGTTATTAACAGGGAATAATTACGACGCTAATTGTCTGTTTCAATTTAATTGCTATTTTTTTGTGCCATTTCAAATTTACAAGGCTGATTTTTAAGATTTTCTCGTGCAATATTACAAAGAAATCTTTCCAATGTTGCAGCATTAACTTGGAAAGCCATCTTGTGCGTGTATACCATTTAAATTGGGTTTTTTTGCTTCTCTCACTGCCCTTTTGAAGCAGTAGTTAATAACTACCTTTATACTAACTACAACCAATGCAACCAGGATAAAAGTTTTAAAGTATATAACATATTTTGATGTCTTAATTATCAACTTATGTTTTTTATTAAGTTGGTTTCTTGGCACAGATTATCAACACAATTATATATGCTTCAAATATCCATTCATCATCATCATCATCCTACCCAGTGTATCCCGCTCATAAAAAAATTATGGGCAGGATCTGGAAAATGAAGGACGACGACAACTCACACCCAGTAATCTAAAACACGAATATGGCGCTTCAAATATCCATTCGATTTAAGTAATTAAGGAAAGGAAACGGGCAAGTGAGAATCGAACTCAAGTTTCTTTTTTAATTATTATGGCCTATAGGTAGATTACCAACATTATTATGAGCCTAGTCTATGCTATCTTAATGTGCATTTGTAACACTCTCAGAATAGGTCGAACTTTTGAAAACACATTTAATGAAAAGTATGAACCAAAACCTACTCATGGGAGTGTTACCGCCACATCTATTTCTAATAAAATAAATATAAGGCTTAACGACTAAGAAATAACTTAATAATTTTAGATCCAACAAAGGGTCTTACAACATAAGAAAAGACTGAAACGTAATCTGTGTCCATATAAAATTTAAACAACTAAAAAAAAAATTTAAACTGAAATACGACTCTAATAAAAGCTATATTTCTAAGTGATCCTCACTTCACAATTCTCACGCAATTAATAACCTGCAACATAAGAATGCAAGAAAAACAAGGGAAAAACTCCCAAAATCAGGAAATTGAGTAATTCCAACTCCATCCCGTAAAACGATTAAATTCGAAAATGATTTTAAGAAAATAAGATATAATTAAATTGAAAATAATTTTAGAAAATAATATATAGCTGAGTTTAAAAGAAAACAATTTTGGAAAACAATATATATAATATCACATAAACCAATTTGTTAATTTGATATTTAATAATGACAAACACATAATCAATTTTTAATTTGAGGGAACGAGAACGCCAGTAGGCCGAGGCTTTACCCCTATACCTACTTCATCAAGAGGTCGTCACCCCAAATAATTCAAGGCCAGCAGAGTAGTCTCAGGGAATCCTAGTGTGCACACCCCTTCTACTTGGATCACAACAAATAGAAGGAAGACCAAACATCGTATCAAGTATCAGAAATAATAATAATAATACCTGTCGGCAGCTATACTAACCAAACAGGGCAACCTGTTCATCACTCTTATACTTGGACCACAACAAATATAAGAGCTTCATTTCCCTCGAGTTACACTTTACATGATTTAATAGATTTTTATAATTAGTCGCGATCACGCAAACATATAATCAAACATACATTATTTATTTTATTTTAGGATCATAAATTTTTCCTAATAGATATATATCTCAGGAATATCCAACTGAAATCTCATTTTCCAAATCACCATTCTAACATCAATTGGTGCCAATAGGAATTAATATCACAAATATTTCTCTTCCAATTTAAATCGTATCTAATTTCGTTATCAAAATAATAATATAAATTTTAACGAAATAAAAATTATAAATTCAAGTTTGACAAAAATAATAGTAAATATAATTTGAGGATATATAAAACATAATATCATACAAAATAATGTCATATCAAATCATGCACCCATTTAAACACATTAATTATCACTTAGCACATAATACTAACGGGATAGTCCTAATTAGATGGACATTGAGAATTACCTTGTCACGCGATCCTAGACAACGTACGCTCCTAATAATCTCTATCTACGAATCCGCTGTCTTTAATATCAAAATTTTGCCTTTTCTTGATTAAGTTTTAAGCAATTAGAAGATGGAGGAAGAGTTTGTAAGAGAGAAAGAAAGTGTGAGCAATAATGTGAATGAAATTAAGGGTGATTGGTTTAATTTATAATAGGTAAGTGAGGTTGGTTATAAGATTAAGAGGGAGAAGAGGGAAGTTATTTGTTAATGGAGAGTTATTTTTAATTTTTTATTATTTTTTTGATTTCTGAAATTTATTTATTTATTTATTTATTATTATTATTATTATTATTATTATTATTATTATTATTATTATTATTATTATTATTATTATTTTAAAAGAGAACGGGTGTTACAGCATTAATCTAAAAGTAGCAAATATTTACCAATGATTGTATTTAATTGTACTTGTCAAGTGAAAAAAACACACTATTTGTGTATTTTTAAGATTGATGCACACTAAAATACTATAGATCAAATCCATACAAGATTTTCTCGATAAAAAGAACTCCATAATCGCATTTTGTTAGTAATTGAATATAAGAAAAAAACAAGCATAAAAGTTAGTTTAGACAACTCATGTAATGTTAGCAGTGTAGACCGAGATAAGGAAAAGGGCTAGAGAGAATCGAACTCATATTATTCCTAAGAAATTGGTAAATACTCTAATCGAAATACGACCTGATTCTCAAATAATTATTTATAAGCCTTTAATCATTTGTTTATTTATTTTTTTAGAAGGAAAAAGAGTAAGTCTATAATTATATACTTCCTCCATTCTAAAATACTTGCAAAATTTGATTTTTCACACAGTCTAATGCACTACTTTAATCGTTAATATCTCTAGTTACGTATAATAAAAAATTATAAAAATTTGATATTAAATAATCTTTACATTAAAACGAATCAAACAAGATCTGACTTGACTATATATTAACTTATAGGTTAAAAACTAATATCAAATAAAGAATGATGAATGAATAGTGTTACTTGTAAGTTACAGGTTTCTTTCTCTTTGAAGACATTTCTCGAGCCGAGGGACTCTTTGATCGCACTCTCCTCTATGGGTAAGAGCTCCCGTTGTTCTTCCCTCTCCAGACCCTGACCATAGTTTTTTATGAGCGAGATATACTGGGTATGATGATGATGATGTTGCAAGTAAATCGGAACGGAGAAAGTATATGATGAATAAGTATATTAGATTTGAAAATGAGTAAATATAGAAATTTCAAGCTAAGAGAGAATAAAAAATTGACTTATAATAACACTCAGAATTCAAATTTAAATTTGAATTTGAATATGAATTTAAATCTAACTCAGTAATAACTTGAACCATTACGAAATTTATAATAATAGTTAGGTGACCATTGATTTAATACCAATTTCAAGTCAATGAATAACATTATCATTAAGGTTTAGACGTGTTCATCAAGTTCCATTATGATATTTCAAGTCGGTTAATTTTTAATTGTGGAATATATTTAAATGTTTTGACAATTTAATTTTACTTTTTATCTATGACTTATTTTTAGTTTGGTTGGGTTGGATTGGGTCATATTTATTATCTATTAAACAGGTCTATTTTGAATAGGTCCTTTAAAAATAGTGGGTCTGTTATCGTTGAGAAAATAGTGTCTTTATATTTAGCAAGTCTTGTATGAAATCGTCTCATCATTAGACAAACTCATATAATTTATCTGTGTTTTTAATTGATCATTTTAAAATTATAAGTAATCATTTTTATTATTTTTTAATTAAAAGTAAAAGAATAAAATTAAAATAAGTGAAAAATATGTACTCTCATCATTTCTTTTTGTTTTACTACTTTACTTTTTCCACGGCTATAAAAAAAAGTTTTGAATCTTTATAAATCTTTAGATTTAGATACACATCATAAAAATGTATCTTTAAGTGTATAAAAAAATTATGTATTAAAACGAATTTAACAAAATGTCTAATGAATCTATATTTTATCTTTGACATATTTCTTAAAAACCTAATCAAATTATATCTTTTGAAATGAAAATTTCTAAAGTGAACAAACAAAAAAAGCTAATGGAATATATGAAATGAAAATAAAGAATATTATTAACTAAAAGAACTGGAAAATTCAATGTGACATCCTCACAATGATTTGTCATACGAAATAATTAAATTATTTATTTGCTATATTTATTAAACTAAATAAGATAAAATTAAATTTGTTTTATCAAATCATACTATTAAGTAAAAGAACTAGAAAATTCCCTTTAAATCATACTTTAAAGAGAAGTATATATATATATATATATATATATATATATATATATATATATATATATATATATATATATATATGTATATATATATTTAAATGAAAAGAAAAAAACAAGTGCAGTCCAAATCCGTATCCCCTCCCAGAGTAATGGGGTGACACACTCGAGGGGGACCTAAAACGCGTAAGAATAGTTTTGGGTCTTCTCGAATTTTGTTGATTGAGATTTGAGAGTGTATGAATTTTGGAGTAATAACTCGACGGGTCTACTGATAAATTAGAATTCATTCATTCACTAAACTATTTGTTAGAATTAGACATAACAGCTTTAAGGAATGCTTTAAACTGATAGAATAATTTTTAAGGCATTACAAGCAACCTTATATAAAGATGAGTTCATGAGAATATTCACTACTACTGATACAATCTGCCTACCCTCTTAGAAGCTGTAAACTTCATACGCCTACGTTTCATCTAGATGGCAATCGTCGCTGCAGATCGTCAGCCAACGTTTGCCTCAAGTTTTCACCATAATAGTAAAATGATCTCTCGATGTCCAACACTCGTGGGGTAGACCCACTTTCCTCTGGCTCCTTGAAATATTCGGGTTCGGGCTCCCTCGCAATCTGACACAGATTATGTAACACACAACAAGCCACAATGGTTTGAGGAGCATGATGTAGACCGACGTTCAGATTCTGCAAAATTTTCCACCTCCCTTTGAGGAGTTCAATGGCTTTGACAGCAGCTGACCTACCCTTCATTAAGGCAGCATCGAATGCGTTCTGGGCCGGGGAACCCCTGTTATTACCGGAGAATGGGGTTAAAAGGAAGGAGAGCAGTGGGAAACACCAATCCCCAACTATGTAGGGCCTCACGGGATGTCCCCTCACATTGACGACTTGATCCCACACGACGTCACCAGACATGAGCTTATTGTAGAGGGCACTATCTCTAAAATGAGTGGCGTCATCGACACTCCCTGGAGCCTTGACGCAAACATCCCAAAAGATCTTCTTATGGTCCGCTACCACCTGGAGCTGAATGGCAGGGAAACCACTCCGACAATGATAAGATGAAGGGTCGGTAACATCAGTAGGGAGGCGACACAGCCGAATAGGAGTAGAATCAATAGCACCACACATATTAGGCAGAGAAGTGAGCTCTTCAAATGCCTGAGTGGTCTCATGAAGGCGTCGGCGACCAGCAGGGATCTTGATGAATTCAGGGTAAAGCTTGGTTGACAGGAGACGAGTGACCATGTTAGTAATCTTGGAAACGAGATATGTGTCTAAAGAGTAGCGTTTGGCAAGGGTTTTCGAAGATAGGCCATGACATAGACGGGAGAGAACCATAGCAACAGCATAATCAGGTGGGAGGGAGAGGTTCGACTCGGCTATGTGGGGCTTGAGCTTATCAACAACGGTAGTAAAGACAGGATAGGAAAGGCCATAGGACCTACGCCATTGCGCATCACGGACAGGGGCATCCATGGACCAGATGAGCTCAGTAGAGAGGGCTCGGAAGGCCGAGAGGGAATGATCGGATGGGGAAGATGAGCGAGAGCGAGATGGAGATCGTGAGGAAGGAGAGGAAGATGATAAGGACGGCCGAGATCCAGCAACGAAGGAGAGGACTGATGCAATTGTGAAGAAAAGAAGAGGGGCGGCAGAGGAGGAGTTAAGAAGCGAGGAAAACGAGGTGGTGGAAGAGGTTGAGAAGGAAGTAGCATCTGATGAGAAGAGAGAAGAGGTGGGATCCAAGTAGTTCTGCAAGTGAAGCAGATGTGAAAGCATCATCAGAAACATTTGATTCATCTCCTCTCCGTTTGATTGGAGAAACGGCATCACCAGTTAACCAATAACGTAACAAGGCTATGAATACATCACTTTGCTGTTAAAGAGAAAAACTTCTGCGCTCAATAATCCAAGCAGAACAAAGACTGTTCAAGCTATCATGTCCATGAATTCCAGAACGGCCAGATCTGCAATTAGAAAAGAATGTCTCTGGACTTCACAAATACAAACTCTAGAAAACACAAATTTATTTTCTACAAAAATAACAGAAATATACACAAGAACAGAACAAAAAGGTCTTCATAGGATTGATTTCGTACATAAAAACACACAAGATACCAAATAAAATAACAAATTCAGAATATGATACCACACTGATCTCTCAACAAATTATACTCAGATAACCAAAAACAAACAAAAACCAGTGTTTTTGATTCTTATTGAAAACTGCTATTTTTGGAACCCATTTACAGATGCATCAATGGTTTAATCTTTCTCAAGAAAAAAATATTGAGATACCATCCAACATTCAATTTTCCATACTAATAGTATTAGGTAGTTTCCTCTTAATGTCATTCATTCTCAGAATATTGTAACTAAAATTATTATCCATTCAAGAGACGCTACTCTGTATACACTTCGAAAGCTTTTTACGCTTTCTATTGTATGTTTGATAGAAGGCTCAATAAATATTTGAACGTCCTAAAATCTCACACCATATTCCACATCATCAATGTAAAAATCAAGGGAGTGTAGAAGGAGAATAAATTTACTATTTCAAAATCGGATGACAAACGTGACAAAATAAAATCATAAGCTAAACTATAAAATATACTTCTCTTAGTTTTAAAAGGTGTAAGGTGCCATAAGGCGCTAAGAGTCCGTAGGCTCTAGGTGCACACCAGGTGCTAGCCATTACAAGTGAAGCGCCCCAAAATACAGGATAAAAAAATAAAAACTCCCCAAAATAAGAAAAACTCCCATGAAAAGAGGAAAAAAAAAAAAGAGAAAAAGAAGAGAAATAAAGAAAAGAGAGAAAACATATTTGCATCAAATCAATGGACTCCTTTTCATACCAAGACCAAAAGTTGCTCTATAATATTTGACTTAGGCGCTATAAAATGCTTGCCAGCCCTATCAAGACTGCCCTAAGGGCCCTAGGCAAGTTTAAAAAAATAAGATACTTCCAACTCTGCATAAACCGAAAACTCAACAAAAATCTACATGAGATAATTAGATATGGAACCACTTTTCACCGGAAATAATGCAGGCAACTTTGTAATTATTGTTTAAAACCGTCGGTGATCATCCATCGCAAATATCCAAAAGAATCAAAACGGTGAAATATGTTATAAAAAAATTATATGATTCTTAAAAAATGATGAGAGGAAATTTAGAAAAAACTCAAGAACTCCGATTGTCGGCAATAAGTTAAATATTTCAACAATGAGAAAATAATTGAATCTACCTCGAAATTTCTGATATTTATATGGAAGTATGTTCAAATATTGATTGAGGAGTATGAGAAAAGAGAAGGGGTAATAGATTTAGAATATAACAGTGCAAAATATCAGCCACATGATCACAGCATCACCACTGCATTGTAAAGTTTATTGAAAATAGTGCTAACATGATTTAGATCGTGAAAATTGTGAAACATCCGCCACATTGATTAAAAAAATGGTTTTGCAACTGCTACCACACAGTCGCAACTCATTTGACATTCTGCACTATGGATGAGAGAGATTGAGAGACGGATAAACTAAGAAAGTCATCACTCACGAACAAAAAGTGAGGAATCCAAGAAAACAAATACTATTTGAGATCAAATAAATAAATGAAAAAGCTTAATCTCAGATGTTAAATTGCTTCCCTCTCTCCCTCTTAAATATCACCAGAAATGATATTCACGGTGACCAAGATTTTGAGAGGGATTAACAAGTAAATCTTCTAACAAAAAATATATGATATATGAAGGTCAGGTGCCTCTTGCTTGGTTAAATATACCCACAGGGATCCCAAATCCAACCCTTGATCGTTTTTTGAAAGTAGGTGCGGATTGGGTCTTAAACTTTCACGTCCAACATTTGATATTTCGATGATGTGTTTAAGGGAACAAATGAACAATGAGATAGCTTCAGCCAATGTAGCACAATTTTATTAATTTAGGTTGTTAGGATGTTGAACATCACTATGGGATTAATTTGGGCTTACTTTGGCCTACAACTAAGATGTGTTTAATCAAACTAAAATGAACTAAGGTGGAAACTGATATTAGTTCTAAAGAGCATACCTTAGCACCAAAGATTTAATGAAGAAAATTATTATCCAACAACACCTTCAGTTGCATAGCAATCAAATTTAAACCTTTTCTAGGTGAGTCATCTTTGAGACGGGTCGCTTTTTTGAGTCATGTCAAGATGGGACATTTTGAGGTTGGGTCAATTGCGCAACTATCAATTTAATTGAGTTCCGGTTGACCCAATAGGTCAATTGATCCAAACTTTCCTTTTGTATATCATTAAAGTTTTCAAAAATGATGATAACCTAATTTATTTAATTTTAGACGAAATTTTAAATAATTAACCAACCTTTACTCGATCAGCTCAAAATAAATTCTCCTAATGTATATTTTTCAATAAAGCTACCTACTGGTTATAATTGTCAGAGATAAACCCTGCTATTGTTTATTCTCAATCACTCGATTTACAAAGAAGGTTAGAAGAATATAATTAGTTCGGTAGATTTCATTTTATGGGTCAAAATTCCCGTATCATGACCCACTAATGTTAGTTTGCGTTGGATCAAAATTTGATAGGTGTATCAAATTTCATAGCCTTTCCTCCTCAAAATCAACATATGCCAAGTTCCAAACTCCATTTTCAATTAATTCTATCATCTCGAAATCAGAACATAGAAGCTAAGGGAATTTTAAGAGCAATAACAACAAGAGCATATATTGAGAAGAAAAAACCAACAATACAAAGAAGTAAAATTTTCAAGCCCTAAGTCAAATAGCAGATTGGGCACACAGTGCACGTCCTTACCCTAATTAAAACCAAAAGGCAAACGTCAATTTTCGTTTAGGAAATGAAATAAAAAATTTAAAGAAAACAATTGATTAATGTAAATATACGGCCATAAAACACCAAATTTGAAGACACAACAACAAATCAAAAACTTTAAACAGACATATGTGCAAACAGTCCAAGAATTTATCAGCAAAAAGTAACCCAGAAATGAATAAAAGGAAAAGTAAAATTGAAGAAATACTAACCATAGGAAGATTGATCCGCATGAGAGAGTAAGAAGAGCGCGGCAGATGAAGCGAAATTAGCAGTCGAGAGAAGCAGAGGCGGAGTAGTTGGGGTTCGGTGGCTTAAAAGAGTGGTCTATGTCTACTAGAGAAAGTTTTTCCGCCCTTAAATTTCGAAATAGGGAGAGTAAAGTGCAAATTATGTAAGGGAAAAATTGTAAAAAAATATATGAAAATTCTACTTTTCCTATAATAATTCTAATTTTTAATTAATTATGTATAATCTAAATTTTTTGGGTCACTTAGTTAAGAATATTATTACCTATATAATGATCGATTCTTACAGGTTAATTGCCACAAAAAAAATCAATAATAAAAAAATATTAAAAACTATAAGTTAAAATTAAAAAATAAACTTATTTGATTTCTCTTTTTATTTTTAAAAAATTTAATTCCTTATTTACTTTTATATTAAAAATTTAAACTTAAAATAAAAACCAAAAAACTTACTTAATCGCTCTTTTTATTTTATTTTTTCAATTTTTTACTAATTTAATGTTTTTTCATACCTTTTTATTTTCCATACAAAACGACTTGTTTTATAGGTTGAAAATTACCTTTGTGCGTTCTTAGCAAATATCTCTTGGAGTTGAAATTATTCTTATTTATTCAAAAATTAAGATTATTTAGAAAAATCAGTAAAAAATTAAATTATTATGTATAATTTTTTCTAATCTATAAATAATTCATTATTTTATAATTAATATAGTCTAACTAAGACTCCTTCTGTCCCATCAAATTTGCCTCATAGAAATTTGATGGAAAACTAAGAAAAATGAGATAAAAATAAATAAATTTTAGAGGGCAGTGGGAGAAATGTGGAATGAAATAAAAAAGTAACTTTAACATAAACACGAAAATTAAAGAAAGATTCTTGATCATAGTTAAGATAAAAATTTTAACAAATTTGATAAAGTTGACTAAAAAGGAATGTGGAACAAATTTCGCAGAAAGAGGGAAAAGTTAACATTCAGCTCAGGCTTCATTTAAGATGTGCCATTTAGCTTTTGCAAATTCACATAAGAAAAATAAATATGGACATCCCGAACAAAAATCTAGCAAAACACCAACACAATGCTTCATCATATATCAAAACTCATCAGCTGGCTCTGTTCGTATCGTTAAAAGTATGAAATTACATGCATTTGGGATTTTTATTAGCTATATTCTTCCATTTAACATTTACAAATCTGTTATTTGTTTCACGCATGGCTAATCACACACTTAGCCGACAAAAAATCGACATGAATAAGAATTGCAACTCACTACTTGGTCCTGCAAATGAAATCTTGTTGTATTTGTCAAGAGCCTTCATTACCAAAACTGAAGTACGCTTATCATCCACTTCTCCGCAGATAAGCAAGGACACCCAATCCAGCAACAAGTGCAGCACTAGCTGCTACTGCACTGTATGCAGATGCCCATGCATCAGCCTGAGCATAGTCTAAGCTCGCAGATCCAGAAGCATGTTTACGACGTCGTGAGCCAGAATAATCTAAATGTAGTTTTAATCCCTGTACAAACCCAAAATAATTGAGATTCTCTTGCAAAATAAAAAGAAAGCTTTAAATTCAATAGATTCAACAGCTTATGCCATGAAAAATCACTAAATTGTATTATACTGAACATTTTCCAATGGAGATTGTTGTAAACCTAATAATCACGTTTAGAACAACAAATGAGATTTATTTGAAGCAGATTTGAAGAAGCCAACCTTACTGAGAGTTATCAACAAAACTATTTCAAATTGACCTTTGATCTAAAATATGTTCCGCCACTTTACTATAGATGTGAAGCATATAGTTCGCTGAGATTGCTTATACTAGACTAAAAGCTAAAATGGTGTATGTTAGTGAACTTGCAATTTTAAAGGAGGGAAACCGAGAAAACGAAGATGAGGATAGAAAAATCAAAGTTACAAAACATACATGATTGGTTTCGAAACATACAAAACAGAAAACAGAAAACAGAAAGATGACAATAAAGAGAAATCAATGTTACCGACATAGAAGACTGGTATTACTAATCAACTTGTTAGTGCTTGGAATTTATGGAGATGGAGACACCGTTCGAAATTTGAACACAGATATACCAGAAAATTATGTATAAAGATATATATTTTATGATTACTATATACTTGCACGAGGGACCACAACAGCACTTTGTCAATTCTTGAAAAAAACCAAAGGAAAAAAACAAATTCTGAATGTGATGGCCTGCTCTTGGTCCCTTCTCTCACCCCTAATCTACAATGCAACTCTTATTTCATTTGCATTTCATTTGGGAACTTTCTTTCCCAACATAATGAATTGAAATGAATTAAGTCCATTAAATTTACAAATACATCCTTTTTCAATCACCACCTAAAGAAGTATTAGCAATTCCTTATTTCAATTGTTTCTATTTCTATTTTGGCCCTCTTTTCTATTTTCTCCTTCTTGTCTTTATGAAATTACCAGTTATTATCTTCGTCTATTGTAAGATATAGAGCAAAACAATCATGGCTGCCATACAAGACGTCGGAGAAGCTCACAGGTTCACCTTTCTACAATAAAACCCTGACTTTTCGTTAGCAATATGATACATGTTTCCGTTCAACTTGAAAAAGTAGGGTTCTTCTTCCCTTGTGATGTGTCTAAGTAGATTGTCAAAACCATCCAGATTTTATGTTCATGTCCGTGTCGTGTTGAACACAGGCAGCAACACCCAAGTAACAAAGCATTACCCCACACTACTTGAGTGTGGAACTTTTCTATACCAAGCATCGTGTAAAAACGCGGTCGCGTTCCCGAGTTGCAGGAACGGAAAAAATGTGGTTATTGTGGAATGGATCGCAATATATTATATTTTTGAAATATAACTTTCATATATAAGTTGAAAGAATTTAGAATTAAAAATTATCTATTTATATAAACACCTTAATATTTTCATAATTACATTAAAACTCTAGAATACTAGAAGTGTACTTCTTAAACTATAAAGGAAAATATCAGTGTCCCACTAAACCAACCCCACTAATACTATTTAATTAATAAAAAACCCCATAATTTTCACTTACACTATCAAATTCCTACCTTTTAGGCTTGTAGTATAGTGCTTGCAAAGTTGCACTCATATTTTATTATTAGTAAAAAAAAAATGTTTCACTGCACACCCTTCTTCTCCTTCATCCTTCCAGAACATCAACTGAGACTTCAAGGCTGGAGCTTTCATGGCAAATGTTCAATGTCTTCAAGTTTTATATCTAGATCTATAACATTGTGTTTGGATTAAGGGATTTGGAAGGAAAGAAAGGAGGAGACTTGGAGAGATGTGTTTTCCTTTGTTTCAATAGCAATTTTGAGGGGGGGATTTAGATTTGGAAGGAAGGGATTTGAGGGGATTAAAAGGGGTTTAGTTAATAGTTAATCTTTTCAATTTTGAAAAGATTTGAAAGGAAAAGGATCTATTGACTATCAAAATGATAAAAATGACTTACTTTTAGCATTTCTTTCTAATTTAGATGAAACTATGTAATTTTTAGGTACAAAATGATGAAAATGATGAAAATGATTTTTAGGTACAAAAATTTCGTCTTTTCCATGTTTTTTCTCTTCTTGCCATTTCCCTCCTAAACAAACTCCTTTCATTTCCCTTCCTTTCCTTTCTTCTCCCTCCCTTTTCCTTCCTTCCCTTTCCTTTCCATCCTAATGCTCTATTTAAACACAAGTGCTTTGTAAGGCTTTTTAAAATTTTCTATTATGTTTTACCTGTTTAAATGATGGAATTTTGAGAACTCGCCGATAATCTCAGTGGTTCAGTGCCCTATAACGTTTGATGAGGCCGATTTCTAATATAACTCATTTTTAAAATCTCATTCCAAAACGCGAGAAATCGGAATGGTGAACATAAATACCAATACAGAAAGGTCGTTCAAGATGACTCGACCGTATTTTGACTCCCTAGTTCCAAGACCCTTAAGCCAGGCAAAGATCTCAATTCAAAACGAATATCCTCACTCTCGGACAATCTTGCAAGCACAAAAGATTTATTTCACAAACATGTGAACACAAGAAAAGTATACATTGTTAGACCTTTTTAGTTGTTTCAATTTCTAGGAGAAACAGAATTAGATATTCAATAGCAACCTTTGATTCCACCTAGTTGGCTCATAGAACACAATGACAATGTATTCAGATTTTAGAGCCCAATGTGATTTGGTGAGAACATAAGGTTGACTATAGAGCCAAACTATAAGATATATATTGATTAAACGAAATTATGTGCCAACAATAAGTGCCATCATGACCATAGTTTCTAGTTTCATTAAGCTGAATAAATAGAGGCACTGATTTAAAACCCCTATGATGCACAGCTCCTTAGCACTATCTTTTGCATGAAAAATGTGATTTCAAGTTGAGTCTCTTAAATGCTATTTAAATTCACCATTAAAGTGGCACTTTAATGCCATATTACATTCATGTTACGTATGAGTTTGGCTCTATATAAAGAGAAGATTGGGCATTTTGTAAAGTGTACTAAAAAATAAACACATATTACATATTATTCTCTTCTCTCTTATTCTCCCTTTGGAAATTGAGCAATACTTTATATATTTTGGTGTTTTCTACCTAGTAATACTGTGCAAACTACTAGTATTATAGACAGAAGGTTGTTTTATCCTGGTGACATACGATTAGCACGATCTACTAGCACAAATCTAGGGCAGTACCGCAAATGTTCTAAACAGAGCGACAGTCTGCGACTCAGCTAAATTTCGATAACATTGTTCTTGTTATTTTGCAGTTATATTTACAACAATTTGTGTTTAATGATAAGTTTGTATTGTAAAAGTTGACAACAACATTAGACAGTTAGTGGAGATTAGATGTGGCAAGAGTTTACTTAGTTTGGTTTCGAAGTACTTCAATTGAAAATGACCCTAAACATGCCCAGTATCCAATTGATTTAAATCTAAGCCACTCCAGATCTGGAATGAAATTAGTCCAATTTCTTTAAATAAAAAAACAAAGATAAATCAATCTCAAAAACCTAATGAGTTTGAGGTAACCTCCCTAATGGCTCAAACACTCACCTTTCTCCCTCTCTGCCTAGTGCTCTATTTCTCTCATGTTCATTTTCTTCAACATTCTATTTCTCTCATGACTTACCTCTCATTAGTCATTGATAAGTCCCATTTTACACGTGTCATGACATGATTAAGTATTGTATTCAAAAAGTTTCCATGCCTTTTCCCCTTGTTTCTATTGGATTTACATCCCTTGGTAGGGTAGCATGTTTATTGCATTTTTATAAGTTGTTGACCAATTCTAGAGCACTGAAGCATGATAGGGAAATGCCCCTAATCCTCCGAAGGAAGCATGAAGCAAAAAGCCGAGCAAAAAGAAGAAGATAGGCTGCAAATTCAGCAAGCACATATGAACATGCGCTACTCGTTCCCCTCCCTGATCTACTCAACGTTCACCAAAGGAACTAAAACGTACCATTCGTTGACCTTATACTACATTAGCATATTGCAGCAATCAGCATAGTGGGATGAAAGTGTGCAATTTATTCACCTTTGAAAGTTAAATGTATCGCACGTTCAATTATCAAAAAGGGTTATTTCGGTACTTTTATGGGAGATTTTTTGATTTGGGGGCCTTCTTGCTGACTTAAAGCTTATTTCGCATTTATGGGCCTAGGGTTTTGTGTTTATGAAGATTATAAATAATGAGCTTTGTAACGACAAAAGATCTCTCAGGCCTTAATTTTCATCAACTTTTCAGATTTGAACTTTTTCCCACTACATCTATCAAGAACCCTGGTTTTTATTGCTTGAGGTCCTTGTTCCAAATACTTAATCATTAAAAAAAAGTCAAGTTTTTATTGTTTACCAGAATTATCATTATTATTTATTGCAACTTTTGGTGTCAATCTTCATCTTCAACCTCTATTGTTAAAGGTTGACAATTAGCAAAATTTCTAGCTTTTAATCTTTTGTTCTCCGATCGTTCCCATCTTTTATATGTATAAACTATAATCTACTGCTTCTTAATAGTTTACATGTTTGTATTGTTGATTATCTTTGTTATTGATACTTGCCTTTTTTGTGATTATTGCTTTTACTAGCCCTTTGGAACTTGTTTGTTTCAGTTAATGATGATGATGAATTATGATTTGAATATGCATTGTGACTTGTGAGTAGTTGTTAAGGTTGGGGTTGACCCAAACCCATTGTGAAGGTTTGAGAATGATCCACCCTTATGTTGATTTTGGGTTGTTGTCAAGAGTATGGAAGGTGGCTTTCCTCTTCCATTGATTAGGTGGATTTCCATGGTTCATTCCAGAACCTCAAAAGTGAACCCCAGTGATTTGATCCTCGGCTCAATAGAAGATTAGGGAACAATGGATCAACGAGGATTGAACCTTGTAACCACCCATTTCTCCATTGATCTTACGCTATGATCATGAGGGTGACATAGTATTGGTAGTAGGTGATTGTGTGTTGCCCAAGATGGTCATCTATGCTCACAAGAGTGACGTGGATGATATCATTGTAGATACTCCTGTCCCTATCCTAGAAGGGGTTACTTAATGATTGCAATTGCCTACCTTTGAGCAACTCAGGGAAAACCTAGGAGCAATCATTCCAAATCTTAACAATGGTGAGCAACCTACCTGTTTTCCTTATATTGATTAACCCATCATCATTATTAGCTTTTATTAATTAAAAAATTCAAACACTCTATTCTCAATTTATCACCCTGAAAGATACAAATCTCTTGTCCTCGAGTTGACTCGTACGGTGCTTATGTGAACCGTGTAGTTGCGGTATTACATTGGTATAAATTGTGTCAACAAGTTTTTGGTGTCGTAGCTGGGGACAAGGTATTCTTGCTATTTTTCATTGTGATTAGTCTTTCTTGTTTGCTATTTGTTTCCTTGCTTGATTATTCTCCCCCTCCCCCGAATCTTACACTTGTTTCCTCCTGCGTTGCATGATCACTAGGTCACTTAGTAGGGACCAATGGCAATATGGCCTCTTAATCATAAAAATCAAGGCGGTAGCAAGAAGGTTGAGTTCAAGACAAAGGAGGTTAAGGAGAAGGTTAAGTGGTAACGAAGCAATGGCTAACAATTGATCCATTTCAAAGATGTTTATGTCAAATGTCAACTCTATTTGGCCAAGCATAACTAGGCCTACCAGGCTACAACCATGGAGACAAACTTTGAGATCAAGTCGTTCTTTATCCAATTCATGGCTTGGTTCCAATTTAGAGGTATGGAATCAAAAAATCCAAATGATCACCTCGATGAGTTTATAGGAAAGTGTGCATTGGTGAAATAATTGGGTATCTCTAGTGAACATTTCTACTCTTATAATGGTGAAGCCAAGGATTGGCTAAATGCTGAAGGTCACGATAAATTCACTACTTGGATGATCCCTCAAAGGCACTCCGAGCCCGACTCTTCTCTCCCAGAAAAAAAATGCAAGATTGAGAAATGATATCACCAAGTTCACATGAGTTGGGTAAGTCATAATATGAAATTTGGGAGAATTATAAGGGTCTTCATAAGAAGTGTGCTCATCATGGAATCCCAGAAAGGTTGGTGGTGCAAAATTTTTACAATGTGTTGAAAGAAGAGATACAAATGTCAGTCAGTGTTGCGGCGGGTAGAGCTTTCTTGAGTTAGCAAAACAACTCAATGAGCAAATCGCCTCCAACAATTTGTGGAAGGACATGAGGCTTCCTATAAGAAATTATGGTGCAAGTGCAATCGAGAAGAATGAAAGTGATGAAATGAGGGTAATGCAAAATACTATCACTTGACTAAAAGGGTGAATCAACTTCCCAATGGGCAATGGGAGCTCCAGTAATGGCATGTTAAGTTTGTAGTATTCAAGGGCATGTCCCCTGCGAGTGCACAAATCATATGGAGCAAAGGTGAGTCTATTAGTATGGGTATGGTTGGTAACTATGTTACTCGGACCCTCCATTTTCAACGGCTCACCGGTGTCCGGTACTGATACCGGTGCCAGACACGTTCCCAGTACGTCGGATTGCACATGGGTACTTCATGTTGTCATTCTTCCGCTATTGAAGCTTCAATTTTTCTTCGGTTTTTCTTCTATTTTAGAGATGGGGAAGAAGAATAAGAGAAAAGTGTTAAAGGAAGATGAAGGGTGACTGTGTTAGTATAAAACGGAATTATAAAACAACATAAGATATTCTATGTATAGGAAAGAATAAGAGAACTTGTACATGGAATAAAGTAACAGCTCAAGTCATGCTTTCTTATTTTACAAGCTTCTCAGACAAGGATATTTTACTTGTTTTATATTATTACTTTTTCACTCTTTCTTACTTATTATTTTTTAATACTTTGTTTTCTTACTTTTTTTTACTTCTTTAATAGATTATTATTTTTCAAATGAATGCAGTACCACTAGTACTAATAATAATAATCCCTCCAATTCACACCAATTGTGAATTTAAGTATAGACAATTTTAAGTATATTTAAGTATGCTTATGCCGTATCCCCATACCATATCTAATATTAGAATGGTGTCCGCGTATCCTAGACTTCCAAAATTGATGTATCGGATCCTCGGATACACACCCGTATACGATACTCGTACCTGAGTTCAAGTTACATAGGTTGGTATGGTGGAGGTGAATGGTATTGAAATGTTGACTGATGAATGGGTGGCGAAGGTGATTCTATTAGTATAAGTGGCAAAGGTGTTTCTATCAGCATAAGTGGCAAAGGAGATTCTACTAGTATGGGTTGTGATGGGTGGTGGTGGTGGGTGGCGTGGAAAGTTATTGATGTAAAATATGTATTTGGCTCCATCAACTAAAGGTGGCATGTGCGGGGATGGGAGGTAGATAGCATCAAAAGAAACAGTTTTCCATCATACATAATACCCTCCATCTAATACCTGTTTTTTGTCTACCAATTGTGATGATGTAGTTTTTCTTTTCGAATTTGTGAATGAGGGTATCAACATATTGATATTTGGTCAGGACATTGGCCATAATGAAACCCTGACATGAAATGATGGAGTATGACTCAGCATTGTTGATGATGACCTTGAAAGCGTCAATCAAGGTTTTAGTGAGGTTAATCTTTTGTATTGGTTGTGATTGTCTAATTGGGAAGATTTGATTCATTCAATCGGTTGGACTCTCCCTTATGATTCAAGAGCCACACCCGAAGAGCTAGGTCATGGACATCACTCATTTTTATGTCTACAGTCTTTGTGGCATACAAATTGGAAAGGGCTGACCAAAAACATTTAGTTTTGTAATGTTGATTCTTATTTACGATTCTAACATTGGGAACCCCAAGAATCTCAGCCTACTCATCAACATTCATGGTTATATCTCAATTTCTTAATTTAAAAGATAACTAGGAAACATATTCAGAATCCATACTAAAGTGGAAGAAATTAAAAAAACTCAAGAGTCATAATTGAAAATATTTTTTCCATGATTAAGTTCTAAAATATGTTCCGTTGTCTCATCAAAAACACCCAACCTTCTCAAACATCCATGATCAATGAAACCAGCGTTATAAGCTTTTCTTTTTCATAACCATTAAAAGCATACGTTGATGGTTACCGATGTGCGTGTGCTTTGAAAATGCAATTATTCGCACTTATCATATCATTTTATACCCTTTCATAATGGTCGTTGTTAGTGATTTTATGCCTATTTTGGAAAATTTACTATTTTACTTATTTAGGCTATTTATGTTGATTTTGAGTGATTTTGATGGTTTAAAAATTGTTCTTAGTATTTTAATAATGATTGAGTTTAGTAAGAGATTTGGGTTTGATTGAAAAAGTTTGACAAAAAAAGAGAACAAAAGAGCTAAAAGGTGTTTAAAATGCAAAAGTTTTGAGATGAAATTCAATACATATTCACTATTTTGATCATAACTTTTAATAAAAAGATTGTATTGATGCACGGCTAGTGGCATTGAATACTAGACTTCAAGAGCTTTCCAACGGTATATTAGGTGATTTTCTATGTTTTTTTTTTCACTGTTTAACATATATTATTTTTTTTCACTGTTTAACATCTAGAGTAGTGCGCCGATATTCAAATTAGTTTCCTTGTGTTTGAACCGCAGCAACATATACACCGTGCGCTTTGGATACATAAAATTTCACATCATGCTACGTCTCTCATGACTCGTCTTTCATCAATCTTCATCGTTGGCTTTCAAGAGTTAGAGGCATTGTGCAAAAATGTGGTAGCGTTCGCGATTGTAGTAACGAAATGGTATCGGTCACGAGAATGATGCGGTTATCATAACGCTAAATATATGCTCAAAGCATGATATATCCCTTGAATGGCCCCAAATTTGTTTTTTTAACAAATTTACAATGCGGATAATATCAATTTATTTTTTTAAACATTAACAACCTAGTCGATACGATGCAATGCGGCCTTATTTATATACTACGGTCAAAAGTGGGCCTCCCTCAAGAGCTCACTTCTCACCTTTTTCTATTTAATCAGATCTCATCATCCGCACCATCACGAAACTGGATATGTTGTATTGAACAAGGAAAGATTCAAGCATCCAGGTTTTAAACCGTTCCAAAAAATTACTACAATTTTAAAGTCTGATAGCCCATATATGAGAAAATATGGTTTAAAAATGAATAACTAAATAAGGAAGCAAGTATCACCTTCCACCCAGCTAGCTTAGCATGATCTACAGCTGCAACAAGATCACCATCAGTAGCAAGGACAACTTTATCACCATCTTCATCCTCATACTGTAAGTAAACGCAACTAATAAAAACATGCTCAAGAACGTATTAAGACCATTCAATGATAATCAGGAAACCCAAAACATGAACAAAAAATTACCAAAATTTGAGGCAGATTGTTGTGATCAATATCATCACCCACTCTTTGAAGAATGCAAGTAATGACATCGGTCAAACTTCGAGTATCTGCATTCATGTAACATTAGAAAAGTGTCAAAGATAGAATTCAAAACACTCTCCACCACAGAAACACAAAAATGGACTTAGTCCATGCCTCCCCTACTTTCTAAAAAAATTGTGAGTCTTCTAATCATTAGAGATATTACCAACACTAGTTAGTTACGACTTACCACATATAAATCGATGCATCCAGCCTCTCTTGTCTTCTATTTTGAAGGCAAAGCTATTTGCTTGAATCGAAGATGTGAGATAGGATTTTGTTGTATCGCCGCTTTCAGACGCCAATTTAAGGGATCCCTCACTGAGATTAGATGAACAGCTATCAAATATGTTAGCAATATTTCAAAAAATTGACAAGAACAACTGCAACTATGTGCATCCTTCTCTTATGTCCCACCATTCATCAACTAACAACAATCCTAAGTTGTCTCTTCCGAAAATGGGTCCAATTAGACCTTCAACATTCACAACAGGTAAATTTTCTTAACTAATTAATTGACCTGGTCTAATCCCACAACAAACTTCCTTATCTTTCCGGCTGGCCACAAATTAGTAAGAAGAGGGAGAAATAGCATGTTTATAGCTTCTTTGGCCATAGTAGTAATGATGACCAACAAGAAGCAGGCTCAACCTTCATAGCAAGGCATCAACAATAGATATGAGACTCTTTCCTAACCACTATGTCTAAGTAGGAAGCAAAGGAAAAGCAAGGAAACCCCATGACAATAATTGAAGAGATCCAATGAGAACCTACCAAATGGTGTGTTAAACCTTTTCTAACAGCCTAGTGGCGATTATAGGATCGGTTTTGGGAACACTTAATAGTGATAAAGTGGGACTCTTCTTAGAAGGATGAGTATAGTTGAAACAATTATTGTCACTTTTTCCTTCAATTCAAAATGAAAGAGACACATTGTCAAAGCCTTTACCTCCTCGAATCCTCTTCATCATCTGCAGGCCCCAATTGCATAGCAGAATCCCAAAATTTTTGCATCATATTGGTAGTAGCTTCGGTATTTATCCCACCAGTATTGCCGACCTGATTATCAAAGGCACCAGGGAGAAAATATTTAATATTCACGAACAGATCCAGAGAAACACCAGTAGGTGCCTCAGCCCTCAGCATAAAACTCATAAACAATGCTACAAAGTTTGGCCAAATCACATATACTGAAGATCAGATCCTTCAACGAAAATTGTAAATCACTAAATATTGTCAATCTTGCAGATACCATTTCCTAACAATACATCATCACACACAATCAAGGGGGGTTTCCCTATAAACAAAGATGGAGGATATAGAATTTCATGTGTACTGCACGAGTACCATAATTACTTTTTAAATATCATTCAACCTCCATAAATACCCCATCAATGTGTGGCAACACTTACCCTAACAAGAACATATTACTTGTGAAGCTTGTAAAAATGGACAAGGTTATAACCAGAAGATAATATCTACTAGATTGCAAACATAGTAGAATAAACAAAATCACATGTAGTGTAAGAAAGTAAAAGAGCTGACTCACAGTGGCAACAGCTGCATGGGTGATGTGAATTACATCAACAACAGCAACAACGTGTCCCTCTGCCAAATAGCTAAACTATGAGAAAAGAATAAAATAGTAACTTTAGTTACTAAGTTACCCCTAAAATCAGCTATACCTCTATCCACAACTGGCAAATGCAAAAATTTCCCATCATGCATCGTGTGCAAAGCATCAACAATCGGAGTATCAACCGTTGCACATTCTGGATTAGGTGTCATGATCTGCATATTCATTGGAAGACCAATTGTAATACAAAGAGCGTAAGATTCTTTCTTTCATCAGAAATCGATACTTAAAAAAGTTGACCGTCACAGCAATGCCTATACTATATACCTTTTCAACAAGTGTTGAATCTGAAGGAAGATTTTGTGCAATCACCCGCATCAATATATCCTTGGAACTGAAAGAATTCAAAAACAAATGGTAAGTTGATAGGAAATTGAAATTGCCTAAACATGAGAGTGCAGTAATAAAACCAATACTCCCTCCATCCCAAAAAAGTATGTTCCACCTATTTATTCATATGAGTAAATTATTTTTAATCACATTGGAACATATCTCTGAGACAGAGTCGGTATATCATTTCCCCTACAAAATTGATCAATAATCACCATTTGAAAATATATCTTGTGAAAAGGACTCACGTTAAAATGCCCTTTGGCTTATTTTCAAAAGTCACAATAGCACAACTAACACGCAAGTCAAGCATCTTCTTTGCCGCTTGTAAGACGGTGTCAGTTTGTGATATAGTAAGGAGCCTGAGAAAACATACTTAAAATCAGTTATATAAGTAACCTGAAAGCCAAATATATCAATGTAACTTCTAAACAAACAAGAGACATTACCTACTTTGAATGCTCAGAAAGAATTGTAGACAATGAAGGCCTAAATATTCGCTCCCTTAGTGCGTCGATGAATGTATTAGGGCCTGGATCCAAACACAAAAAAGAGGGGGTGGAAATGTAAGTGCAAGAAGAGAAAAATAACAAATGCATCACCGATGTTGAATGAAAAAAGATTATGATTTTCTATAAGCCTAATATATTAATGTTATCCAAATCACTAACCAGACACCGTTGAGCCCCAATTTTTCTCCACGCCTTCAACAGCTGCAACAATGGCCTTTCCTTTTTCAGCTGCCCTCTCCATACGAGCAATGGCATCATATAAACACTTTGCTATGTCAAGCAAAGCTATAACCTCTCCATTATCCACTACCGGCAAATGCCTAAATTTCCCTGCAAAGTAGTATTTAAAATCAGGTGGACATGATCTCCAAATTACTTTACATAAATAAATTCTTAAAGTTTTTACCTTGCACCATCTTTTGCAAGGCTTCCACAGCTAGAGTGTCAGCAAGAACAAATACAGGATTTTTGGTCATCACTTTTGAAACAGGGGTTTCTTCAAGATTAAGATCTTCAGCAATAACTCGTGTAGCAATATCCTTAAAACATAATAAGGTTTTTAAACTTATCTGTAAACTTGCAAATTCCATATGTAGAAAAACGTCACAAGAACCTCCTATTTTTACAAGTTTTATGTCATAGAAAGAAAGGCAAAAGCTAACCTTATCTGTAAGAATACCACAGAGTAAAGCATTTGAATCAGTCAATAATACAGCATCTACCCTGCGAGAAGCCATCCTACGACAAGCATCATAAACACTTGTGCTTTCAGGAATCGTAAGAGCCCTTGATAGTCGCAAGCGCTTTACTGTCCGTTCTCCAGTTAATCCTCTGCATACACGAAGAAATAAATTCCTTTTCTAAGTGGTGCCAAAATATGGAAATAATGCTAACTTCCTTGTATAGATCCATAATTGTATCCCACGCACTATGTGCATTAGATGCATGGCCACTTAAAACACCTGGACAAAAATGCTTATTGCATGTAGATTTTATTATAAAAAAACATTCAGGTTTTCTTGCTCAATAAAAGGCCAAAGAATTATAATCCACAACACGAGACATATAACCAATAACACAATGTGTCGACATACTTGAAGTTCACATAACATGTAAACATGCATGTACTAGAACATATTTCAGATTTTAAAATATGGACAAGTGATAGCCATTGAAAACCACAGAAAGAAAAGAAAAGAGGATAAAACAAAGTTATAAAAATCATTTTCATTGTGTCTTCTTCATAAAGAAGCATAGTTAAAATACAAGGTCCCATCGTATCGTGTCGGTCACGTCATAAAGGTTTTCAAACCTATTGTGTTCGTCTGGTCATAAAGGTTTTCGAAACTACTGCAAAGGTGTAATAAATGTGTTTCAGGCTTGTACGAGTTATGTCATGTTAGGATCGATATTGGTGGTACGACAACTGCATCACCACTGTTACTGCATTATCGTGATCATTACTGCAATCGCATTTTAGCTCTATAGAAAGGAGAACAAAGTTTATACATTGTGTGTGAACAAAATTGAAGAAAAATGTCATAAAATCCTAGGAAAACTATATAAATATGATAGTCGTTTGCTTCAATTTAAGTAAAAAAACATACTTTGAAAACTTTCAAAGATTCTCTAATGACAACAATTAAAAGTCAATATAAGCAGCTAACTTACAATGTTTTAACAATCAACAAACTAGAAGAGGTGATGAATCAAATTAAATCGAGTACTATAACTAATTAAGATAGAGAAAAAACAAAGGAGAAGAGATAGAAAAAAAGAGAGAAGATTGAGAACAGAGAAAGAGTTTCTATAGATATTGAAATATTGATGATGGCAAAAATTATCAAGTATACACACTGTCACGAGGCATGTACTCTCGAGAGAATGCCTACACTTTTCCGAATGAATTTCTAGATTACCCTTCCTTCCCATACATATGCCTCACACACTCTCGCCAAAAAAAAGCCTCAACTTTGACACTATTACTTTTCTCTCTCTAAAATATTAAAGCATCTTTTTATCATTTTCCACTTTGTGCATGTATCATTGTATCTACTATATGAGCAAAATTTGGGGTGGCATTGCTAAGGTCAACACAGTGGATATCCTAAACAGCATATATCAACATAAAAACTATTCTTACATATGTATCATGCATGAAGGGCAAGGGCAAAGGCGAGGACAAGCACATAAAGTACAAACAATCCTTTATTGAATAAGATATTTCACAGAAGCAGAAACAATGAATGAAAGTTGAGATTCTCAATGGACAACCATCACAATTCACTAACTTGTGGTTAAAGGCATCAATCAAAAACACCAACCAAAATCCAATGGCATAAAGCCCAATTTACCCCACTCTCCAATATACCTTGTTACAACAATCTAATTCTCTATATAAAAAAAAGGATAATTTGACATATCTCAAAGGTAAAGAAAAAACATTGCGAAAACAAATTATCCATGTAGGATAATTCAAACAATTTCAAGGTTTCTAAAGTAAATCTCCATATTTGTGTGTGTCTATGTCGTGGGCTATGTTACTCGGACACGGGTACTTGTGTCTAACTCGGTTATACGTCATAGGGTCAAATTTTGCCCAAAAATAAAGTGTGACCTGACCAAAGTTACTATGCCTGATAATGTGAAAGAAACATACGTTAAAAACTATGATGGAACAATCAACAAAATAAATGACAGAAAACTGAAGGTAACAAATTAAGGGTATGTTTGGTTTTCCAGAAACATTTTCCTTGGCAAAATTTTAGATCAAAACTAATTTTGCAAACGATAATTAGTTTTGCTTTGATGAAAATCTCTTGCAGAACGTTTGGTTGATGAATAAATGTATTTTTTTTGATGAATATAAAAGTAATAAGATCTTTTAACAAAACACAAAAGGTAATTGAAAAAGGTGAAGAAAAGCATACATAGTGCGTGAGGAAGGGAAAGGCTTTCGAGCAGCATCAGAAAGACCTCCATTTTCTACGGCTTTGTTCTTTGCATGTGAAGATGACGACGAAAAACTTTTCCGGCCTTGACTTGACATTTCTCCTCAAATCAACACTACAAACAGCGAATATAGATGCATTCAATAAACAATAATCCATCAATAACAGAAAACAACCATCAATTAACCATCAATCTTGAAAAAAGATCAAAGAGGACCGAATCTGATCAACTCAGCTCAAAACAGCAATCTGAAGCAGAAAATAAGCTCGAAATGATTGCAGCAAATGGAAAAATGAAAACAAAAATCAAAATATATAAAATTTGATAAATTAACGAATTTATTACCAGATAATCGAGGAATTTAGAGGTGGAGCTGCGAGATATAGAGCGAAATGATCAAGTAATTAACGAAAAGGAATGAGAGAGCGAGAAGGTGATCGGCGGCCGAGAAATGATCGGGAAGATGAAAAATGATTCCCGGAGAATATGTCGACCGACGACGCGTTTGAAAGAAGGAGAAAATTGCTGGGGCAAAAAAATGGGAGGAAGAAGACTTGTTTGAAATTATGGGATGGATGTTGAACGAATGTTGCTTTTTCTTTTCTTTCTTTTTTCTTTTTCTTCTACTTTTATTAGGTTCAGTAAATCTGCTTTTACTCAATTGCATAATTTTAAAGTTGTTATTTTAAAATTTATATTGAACATTTTAAATTTTAAAATAGGTAATTTAAGTTTCAAATTTGATAAACTTTAAAATATTGAAATAGATTTGATAAGTTTTGAAATGAATATTTTACAAAAATTAAGGGTTGGAGTAGGGTTTTGAGAGTTAAATTTGAATGTTTTAAGAGTTGAAATCGATAGCTAAAAAATTAAATTAAATCTCTAAAAAAAAAAGATTGAAAGTTGGAGTAGAGTTTTTGTTAGATTTGGCTTTTAAGTCTTAAAATTGGTGTTTTAAGGCGTGAATTCGATAAGTATAATTTTTGTCGCATGCGTAAGGCGATCGCATACAAATTTTTGTGTTTTATTAAAATGAAATGTTGGAACCTAAGCCAATGGCACACCCATATTGACATTTGACATATTGTATTTACGAGTGAGAGTTACCTGTTATTTTTCCTTTTTTCTTAATACTTTATGACTTTTTGTGATTTATTTGATTTTTATGATTTTATTGATATTGATTATTGATTTATTTTTATTGAATGAAATTGATTTTTATTGATTAAAACTTTTTATTGTTATAAATTATAACTAAGGTTTATTTTACTAATTAAAACTTATTTTCCTTATTGAAACTGATCTTTATTGCTTATAATTGATTTTTACTTATTTATAATTTATTTTTACTTATTAAAACTAATTTTTGCTAATTAAAATTTATTTTTACTGATTATTTAATTTTTGGAAGGTGGACTAAACAGGGTTTTTGTCCATTTAATTTTTAAATAATACTCTTTGTGTTCTAAAAATTCGTTTTTTTCCTTTTTAGTTTGTTCAATGAAATTTGTCTTATTTTTATTTTTGGTAATAACTCACTCTTTTTTTTTAATTCTCATTAATACATTTAACATACTTTTTAATTTTGTCCTTGTTTTTCCCTCACTTTCCCATAAGATATACATTTTTATGCTACTTATTCAATTTTCTAACCTTATCTGTAGTTGAGGCTATTTATTAGGACGGAGAGAGTAACATAGATTACTTCTGCTTTTAATTAGTGAAAAAAAGATAAAGAAAAAAATAAGAGGAAGGAAATTTACATAAATTGGAACAAAAATATAGAATGACTTCATCCATGCATGATATTAAAAAAAATGTAAGACTATTATTAAAATATAAAATTTAATAAAATTATGGACAAAATTCAAATTAAAATGTACATAAGAAATAATATTTAAAAAACTATGTGCTTAAATAAACAAGTAACATTTTGGCATTTTTTCTAATTACATTGAATGGGTTGTACGAAATAAATGGAGAAAACGATTCAGATAGACAATAATTTATATTAATATATTAATTTATGTAGTTGATCCTATTATTTTAAAGTTAAGACTATGTGGAACAGCCCAAACCAGCGTAAAACAACATAATAATATTGTCTATAAAGCACAGCGGAAGACTCATAGAAGTCTAGGCTGAATCCAACCTGTGGCTCGATAGCCACAACAAACCAATATCAGAGTATTACAAATTTACATTAATTAAACTTAAATAGTTACAAACCATTTGAAAGCTAAGTTTATACATTATAAAATATCTAAATCCTTTAATTTACAATACACGATTCGTTAAAATGTCATTAAAAGTTAACTTTCCTAAAATGGCGTCCTCGTTATCGCGGCACATAACACATAAGAGCTGCAAAAGTTCATCTATACTAGAGTTGACCTGAAAGTGGATCTATCCCCATAAGGGATAAGCCCCATCAAAGACTATCAACAATTGAATTGTTGAGTAATCTAACAAACTATTATATTTATATACAAGTCATTAACAAAATCTCCAATTAAATCTTTTACTTATTTGGTAACTCCTTATCATATAATTATCTAAGACAACAACCGCTGTGACACTTGTCGTATTGAGAATAAAAAATAAAAAATGATAAGAAGATGTCACGTGTACCTTGCAAAATAAGTTTGAGAACAAATCTTTGCATATCCCATAAGACTTAAGAGTAAATCATGCTAATTCAAAAGCTTCTGTTGAAAGGTACTACATACTTGCTTTTTTCATGAATTGGTAGTATCTTTCAAAAAGGATAATTACTATATCTATTCCATAAACTTTCCTTTCAAATGTGCATCTCTCTTTTATTTTAATTTTTTTTTTCCATTTATGTATCTTTCTTTTTATTTTCTGAAAATCTCTCAAAGATTATTTCTTTCATATATTTTGGAGAAAGGGCATTAGTTGGCTGACTAACCTCTTTAATATTATTCTGAGGACACATAAGATGCCAGAAGAATGGAGGAGTAGTACAGTAATACCTTTGTTTAAAAACAAAAGCGATGCGCAAGTATGCGGGAACTATGGAGGTATCAAACTTCTAAGCCATACAATGGAATTGTGGAAAAGAGTAATAGAGAGGATAATTAGACAGGAAACGGTGATTAGAGAGAACCAATTCGATTTTATGCCAGGAAGGTCAACCATTAAGGAAATTCATATTTTGAGGAGACTGATGGAGGAATATAGGGAGAGAAAAAAAGATCTGCATAAGTAAGAGAAGATATTAGAAGCAGCCTTATCATTCACACTTTTATCAAATTGTCTCTGAGTTCTCAACATCATCATCCCTTCCATTCTCTGCCTTCTATTCCCATCGCTATTTTACTCCTTCACAATTAATCTCACCATCTTAGAAAATTTCTTCAATCAACAAAGAAAGGGACCCAAATAAATTAGGTTTTCAGTGCGTTTTGGGGCGTTTGGGGCTACTTCAAGAAGTGATTTTCCCAAGCTTTGATAGTTTTTAACCTTCTTTGGTGTGGGTAAGTTCTAGTCTTCATTTAAATTTGATTTTTGTTAAGTTTTCTAAATTAGGGTTTATGTTATGAAATTGATTTGGGGCTTTTTGATTTTAAGTTTCTATAAATGAATTATTTGTAATGAAGAGTTAATTATGTGTTTATTAGTAACTTAGATTTTTTTTTTCTCATTTATCTTGAATTAGGATGTAGAAGAAATTCATAAGAATTTCTGGCAGTTTCGAAAAATATGATTTTTAGCAGTTTGTGGGCGTTTTTAGCAAAAGTGCTATTTCACAAAAGTTGTTCGTATTGAAATTTTACCCAATATAGGCTCAAGAAACTTATAATTTGGATCTGTATAGAGAAAGTTATGACCTTTTTAAATTTCTACTGAAATTTTAATATTAAATTAAAGTTTTATTATTGATTAATAAACTAAGAGAGTGTTTCTATATGGTGAATATTACTTTGATTATTAAAAATACTTGTTGGTTTAATTATATTAATTATACTAATAAGTTATATTAAATTCAAATAAAAAGTTGATACTTCATAAAAATAAAATTAAACAAAATTCATTAGCTAGTCAAGTCAAATCTACCATCCATTTTTAAACACATACATGTTTATATTGTAGATACCGATTTTATTGAGGAGTCATATTCATTGTGCTAATTGGTTTGCTGTAATTTAAAAGGTTAGATTTCTTACTCGAATCTTTATTAGTTACGAGAAAAGAGTACAAAGGTATGTATCTTTCTCTTTAGCTGAGATTGGTTTAAGCACAAGGAGATGCTCTTCTTAACATAGAAAGTGGTTTCTCGAATCTTGAAATCATAGAATAGTTATAGAAAAGTTATAGGTTGTTTAATGTCTTAAAACGGTTGGGATTACCTTTGTGGTGTCTCAAGGAATTGGAACCTCGTCGGGATAATCTTGACGCTACATAATAGTTGGGGGGTACGTTGATCAGTACCTCAGACTTAGATCTTCTGCTACGTTTTGACCGTTTGTGGGGTGTGCACACTAGGGATCTTTGTCTAATAGTTATCCGGAGGGCCTAGCTAGCCCAATGGAAATAAAGTTTGTTTCATTCCATAGATTTGATTGGTGATTCTAAGATTTTGAAAGAAAATGATTTATTAAAGAAAAAGGAAAAGTGTTTGATTTATGAAAACAAAAAAAAATAAAGGGAAAGTGATTTTATAACGTATTATTTTCATAGTATTGTGTTTGCAAAAGTAAATGATTTGTAGTATATATGTAATCCTATCTGCATATATGTTTGGATTCATAGTATGGAAGCTAGCTCAGCATGTTTGGCTGATATTACATGTCATTATATGCAGGTACCTAAAGGTTAGAATCGGGGTACGGGCAGAAAACTACGTCCATTCATTTTGTGTATATAGTTATAATATTTATTTTCGCCTTAGTTTTATGTATAATTAGTATTTTAAGACTTAAAGGTGTAGATATTAATCTGCGCTACATCTTTTCGGTTAGGTTGTAATAGTTTAACTTAAGTTATGATTTAGATGTTGGATGGATAGTTTCCTTAGCGATTATTCTTAAAATAATCGTGGAATAACACGCTTGAAATTTCGAGTTTGGGGATGCGTTAGCGATTGAGCTATGTGGAGTTGAAATTTGGAATATGGAATGAATATTTTTTTTGTTGAAACAGGTTTATATTTTGGACATCGGTCCTAGGTTAATATTTTAGGCAGTCCATAATTCAAACGGAACTCTGCCGAAATTTCGGTAGAATTATTATACAATATAATATAGTTCATAGTTACTCAAAATTCAGGGGTGTTATACCCAAGAGAACTTGGGATGAGCAAATAAGAGTTGACTTACATGAGTTAAACCTCTTTAAGGGCCTGACTAGGGATAGGGGTAGTTGGAGGCGTCATATCCATGTTTTAGACTACTGATGTCATCTTATGTTACCTTTGGGTGTTCATGCCATCTTGCTTCTCTCGTTTCTTTTATTATTAGTTTTGTATTCTGTTTTGTTTTCTTTTATAGTTGGTTCTACTTATTTATTTTAGTATATGCATTTAATTTATCTTTTCCGGATAGCTACGTCTTATTATCTTTCTCGAGTCGAGGGACTCCTTTGGTCGCGCTCTCCTTTATAGGTATGAGTTGCCGCCGTCCTTCCCTCTCCAGACCGTATCCATAATTTTTTCTATGAGCGGGATACACTGAGTAGAATGGTGATGATGATATATTTTGGGAGTTTATGAAGACAAAAAGGAGATTTACCATATAGAATACAAATAAATTTAAGCTTCTTCAAGGTATATGTGTGATTATGTTTTGCCAAAGTCAATTTCGGTTTAAAACTTTGCATATTTGGGGTTTTAACTTTCGATTTTTCAAAAACTATGATTTACAATTTATAGTTTGTGAATCAAGATTTTTTGGGTTTTAAAATTGGTAAAAGATATCATGAATTTGTGACTTTTATAATTAAATATGTAACACCCTAATTTTTCCCCTTCCTTCATATGGCTCTGGTAACCACCAATGGTTCCTACTTTGACGCTCGTATTCTAAAGTCTTTAAGGGGTTGGAAATTCAGAGGTGTTATAAAATAGAATTTTGAATTTTGTATTTTTGGCTTTAAATTTGGGAAGGGATTTTTACATGGATTTGATAAAAAGGTGTTGAATTTTATTTTTTGCTTGATTGTTTTTGAAATTATTCAGCTTAGTTAAAAATGCTTACATTGGAAGTTTCAATTAAACTTACCTATTTTTCAAGAGGGTAAATTTTGGTTAAGAATGTCTTTTTGCCTATAAGTATATCTAGCATATATAGTGAATCTAAATAGTTAGTATTTTTGACAAAAACAGGGAGTGATATAGACATTTGTAAAAAGTGTGCTCAACCATATGAGTGAAGTATATCTTTATCTTTATTGTCAATGCTCATAATTGATAGGTAAAAGAAGCTAAAATTCGCTAAATTTAAGTTGCTAACAAGAAAAATATGATTATAAAAAACTTTATACAAACATAAAGCTATGCATTTCGTGCATGGCACAGGTATTATATTATTAAAACATTAATTTATCAAAACCCAGACTCTTTTAATAAACCATTCGGTATCGACATAAATACGACTAAGAACCTTTAGTTCATAGTGAATCAAAATACGACTATAACTTTACAAGTTAATAGCGAAACAATATTGCAAATGAAACATACAATTTCATGGCGAAACAAACAAAAACTTTATATATCAAACGTATTTATTCAAAACTAATAACAATACTTTAAAACGTGGGAATATATATGGACCGTCAGGAAGTATGCTTGATCCAAATCCTGAGAATACGGGTGATTTTCATCACCGAAAATACGGCTCTTTCAAGAACGAAATGAGATCGGAGGCTCGAGACAAAAAAAAAAAAAGAAAAAGTATTAAAAATTAAAAGTTAAAATCATAAAATAAACTTACTCGATTCTTCTTTTTAAAATTTTAAATTTTTTGATATTTTTATAATTTAATTTTGTATTTGCTTTTTTATTGTTTTTATGCAAATTGACTTGTTGTATATGTAAGAAGTTACCTTGGTACATTCTTAGCAAGCACCTCTTATAGTTGTGATTATTCATGGTTTATTAAAAGTTAGGATTATTGTAGGAAAATCAGTAAAAAATTGGATTATTCTAGGTAATTTTTCATAAAGCATAAAGAAATCTATAAGCTATAAGAAGCTAAGTCCATAATTTCAAAAAGTCATTTTACAATAAACATGATCACCGGCCACATACTCCCTTGTGTTAGACTATTGTCTCCTATTCTACTTCCACCCTAATAAGCCTTGCGAAAATATACTTGACTATAGTGTAATAGTGTAATAATGTATAAATATCATAGTCATACAACCCAAATTAGAATACAGACAATCCTTTATTGAGTAAGATATTTCACAGAAGCAGAAACAATGAATGAAAGTTGAGATTCTCAATGGACAACCATCACAATTCACTAACTCTCCAATATACCTTGTTACTACAATCTAATTCTCTATATAAAAAAAAGGATAATTTGACATATCTCAAAGGTAAAGAAAAAACATTGCGAAAACGAATTATCCATGTAGGAAAATTCAACTAAAGAGTTTGAACCAAATTTCCATATTTGTGTGTGTCTGTGTCATGGGCTGTTACTCGAACACAGGTACTTGTGTCTAACTCGGTTATACGTCATAGTGTTAAATTTTGCCCAAAAATAAAGTGCGGCCATACCAAAGTTACTGTGCTTGATAATGTGAAAGAAATATACGTAAAAACTATGATGGAACAATCAACAAAATAAATGACAGAAAAGTGCAGGTAACAAGTTTAAGGGTATGTTTTTGCTAGAAACATTTTCCTTGGCAAAATTTTAGATCAAAACAAGTTTCGCAAAATGATAATTAATTTTGCTTTGATGAAAATCTCTTGTAGACTGGAGCGTTTGGTTAATGAATAATGGTATCTTTTTGATGAATATAAAAGTAATAAGACCTTTTAACGAAACACTAAAAGGTAATTGAAAAAGGTGAAGTTAATCATACATAGTGCGTGAGGAAGGAGAGGCTTTTGTGTTGAAAATAGGCAAACTTGAACTATGATTAGTATAATAAATATAGTAAATGTATATTTACCATTTAAAGTTTATAGGATAAGAGATAGGACATTATATTTAGCCTCAAGATAACTATAAAAGTGTAATTTTGTAATGCAATTATAAAATAATTAGAAAAGAATAAAAGTTAAATAAGTGCTTGCACATTTTTATATAATACTTTTAATATTCTTTCTCCTCTTACTTTTGTGCATATCATATTTCTTACATATAGGAATAGCAAATTTCCTATTATTTTCTACATGGTATCAGAGCCAAAATTGTAAAATAATATATTTGAATTTTAATAATGGCGTCGTTAAGCAACACAGTTCAGGTGCCCCTTCCAATATTATCAAATACAGAATTTTACAATGACTGGGCAGTTCATATGAAAGTATTCTTTCGTGCCCAAAATTTATGGGCTATTGTTGAACATGAATTTAAAGATGTCAAGGGCTCTACAGCATTTGAGACTTTGACAAAAGAGGAGAAAGATTCATTACTTGAAAAAAGAAAAAAAGATCAAAAGGCATTGTGCTTTATATTTTCTTCTATTGAAACAAAAAATATATTTCAAAAATTTCTTTAATGGAAACTGCACATGCTGTGTGGGACATTCTGCAGAACTCCTACAAAGGAGATGAAAGAGTTAAACAAGTACGTTTGCAAACGTTACGTGGCCAATTTGAAAATTTAAATACGAATGAAGATGAAACAATTGGAACCTATTTTGATCGGATCCAATATATTGTTAATCAGTTATGAGCTAATGGTGAAAATATTAATGACCAACGTGTAGTTGAAAAAATTGCACGATCAACAAATTCTAAGATTGATAATGTTGTTCCAGCTATTGAAGAAGGGAATGACATGTCTCAAATATTCTTAGAAAGATTAATGGGTTTGTTTTCATCACACGAACAACGAATGTAATATTGCAACAATAATATTAATTCTAATTCTGAGCATGCTCTACAAAGTAGAGCACATGTTACTACTCGAGGTGGATATAACAATGGTCGCGGTCAAGGAAGAGGAGGAACTTATTTTTTCTCTAATAAAGACAAAAATGGAGAAGGTAGTTCTTCAGGAATTCGTGGAAAGGCATTTAATAATCGGGATAAGTCCAAAGTACAATGCTATAAATGCAAACGATTTGGACATTTTGCGTCAGAATGTCGATCCAAGTTGCAACGTCATCAAGATGAGCAAGCTAATGTTGCTGAAGTAGAGCAACCATTAATTCTTGTATACAAGCAAGGAGCAGATACTGAAGCAAACAATATTTGGTATCTTGAAACTGCTTATATTAACCATATGACAGGTCAAAAAGATATCTTTAGCTTCTTAGATGAATCAGTTCAAGGAGAAGTTAACTTTGGGAATAAAACAAAGGTCCCTTTGAAAGGTAAAGGTGATATTTGTATTCATTCTAAGGATGATACTAACGTTACCATTGTTGATGTATTTTATGTACTTGATTTACATTGGAACTTATTAAGTTTGGGTCAGCTGTCTGAGAAAGGACACAAGATTGTACTGGAAGATGGAGTTTGCGAGATCAAAGGCAAAAATAATAAGATTATTGCAAGGGTGAAAATGACAAAGAATCGCATGTTTCCTTTATCTTATTCATACTAAATATTTGATGAACTTGCAAGCTATGATTAAGGATAGCAACTGGATATGGCATCTTCGTTTCGTTCATTTAAATTTTAAAGGTTTAAAATTATTAGCCCAAAAACAAATGGTGACAGCGTTACCAAATATTGAAGCTCCTAGTAATCCTTGTGAAGGTTGTATACTAGGAAAACATCAGAGAGATTCATTCCCGATTAGAAATTCAAGGCGTGCAGAACAGTCACTAGAGTTAGTTCACATTGATATATGTGGACTAGTTGAGGTAGAATCACAAAAGGTATTTTTTACTTTTCGTGGATGAAGAAAAATATGGATATATTTTCTTAGAGAAAAATCAGAAGCATCCAACAAGTTCAAAGAATTCAAAGCTCTTGTTGATTAGCAATGTGGATCTCATTTAAAAACATTAAGATCAGATAGAGGAGGAGAATTCACATCTAATGAATTCAATGACTATTGAAAGCAAGAAGGAATTAGGCGTGAGTTAACTACAAGCTATACGTTACAACAAAATGGTGTAGCAGAAAGGAAAAATCGAACAATATTTGAGATGGCGAGAAGCATGTTAAAGGCCAAACATATACCAAAGTCATATTGGGCCGAGGTTGTTGCTTGTTCTGTTTATTTATTAAATAGGTGTCCAATAAAGAGCGTTCGTGGAAGGACACCAGAAGAAGCTTGGACAGGTAACAAACCAGATGTCTCTCATTTTCAAGTATTTGGATGCATTGCATATGCTCATATACCTGATGAGAAAAGGAAAAAATTAGACGATAAAAGTAAAAAATGTATCTTCATTGGATACAATGATGTTACAAAAGGTTACAAGTTCTATAATCCGGATAGAAAAGAAGTAATAATAAGCAGGGATGTCCACTTTGTTGAAGATGAAGAATGGCAATGGGACAAGGTGATTGATACAAATACTAATGTCAGTGTGAATGAAACAAATTACAATGATACTTTTGAACGTGTTACCACAGAGTCATTGTCGTCGGCATCACCATTTGGGGCAAAAAAATGGGAGGAAGACTTGTTTGAAATTTTGAGATGAATGTTGATCGAATATTGCTTTTTTTTTTTCTTTTTCTTTTATTAGGTTTCCCATTTAATACTAAGTTGTTGGAAGAACCTAAGGCAAAGGCAATGGCAATTCGCAAGACACTCATGTTGACATTTTGTGAGTGAGAGTCCCGTCTTCTTTCAAATTTTTTTGAAAGGATCATTAAATAATTTTGACTCGTTTGGTTAGTGGTACTAAATGATAGTAATGAAAATGATTTATAGCGTAAAATTTTATTAAAAGTTTTATGTCATTCTCATGTTGGTGAAACTTTGATCATAAAAAAGCTTTTTTGTGTGCAAATTTTCATTACAACGTAATAACGTATCTCCCAATGGTAATGCATTAAAATGAATTTTATGAAGAAAATGAGATAATTGAAGTTGCACAAGCATGCCATCAAGGTATCCAAAAGATTTTCACCAAAATTACTCTAGTTTTTATTCTCATTAACACCGTTTAATACCACTTATCAAACGGATCGTTCATGTATGACCTTTTGTAATTTATCAGATTTTTATGATTTTACTGATTTTCATTGATTATAATAATTAATTTTTTACGAATTAAAATGAATTGTATTTGGTTTTTACTAAATGAAACTAACTTTTAATGATTGTAATTAATTTTTAGTTATAAACCATAACTTAGTTTTATTTTACTGATTAAGAATTATTTTTATTGATTGAAATTGATTTTTACTGATTAAAATTTATTTTAATTTATTATAAATGATTTGTGCAGATAAAATTTGATTTTACTATTTGAAACTTATTTTTACTTAGTTACTTAATTTTTGTAAGTTGAATGAAATAGGGTCTTTGTCCATTATATTTTAAATAATAATCTTTGTGTTCTAAAAATTGTCTTGTTTTCTTTTAGTCCGTTCAACTAAATTTGTCTCGTTTTATTTTTGGCATTTACAGTGATACCCCAGATATGCTTAAAAAAGGATTGATAGACTATTCATATTTTTTTTCATGGGAGCTCATTTGCTAACAAGTCCACAGTCAAGCGTGCTTGGTGGGGAGCAATCTTAGGATGGGTGATCTCCTGGGAAGTTTTCCTAGGTGCGCACGAGTGAGACCAAAGTACGCTGGATTACTTGTGTTGGTCTGTGGGGTCAGCATACAGTCTCCATGAGTAGTCACCGGCGGTACGAGGGACAGGGGTGTTACATTTACTCACCCTTTTCTTTAATTTTCATTGACACATTTAACTTATTTTTTTATGTTGTCCACATATTTCTCACGCTTTTCCATAAAATATACAATTTTTATCACATTTATTCTTGATTTTCACAACATATCTACTTAGGGGCTATTTTTCGTGTGGAAGGAGTAACATATAGTATTATTATATTATTCTTAATTAGTGAAAACGATTTCAAAAATTAAGTGGAAGAAATTTTACATGGATGAAAATGATTTATGGATAATAATAAAAGAAATTAGGTAATTATTGTTAAAAGATAAAAACATAGTGAAATTATAAAGACAATTCAATTTAAAAACTACATAATAGATGAAAATTGCTAGAATGTTAGTGGTTACTGTAAGTAGTTTCACAAAAAAGATATAAATTGATGATAATGTTAGTGATTAACCATTATAGCATAACAAATTTTAGTGTTAGGGATTTTCCATGTTAATTATTACAAAGAAAATAAATCCACTAACATTGTTAAGAGTATTTTTAGTGTCTCCATATATACTTTGATTTATTAATGGGATATCAAGGATATCAGATCGATTAATAAAATCACACTTAACAACGTGTTAATTTTCGTAAGACTTCACGAACAATCTTTCATCATTTTTAGTTGTTGTTCATCATTATTCATTTGCATTTGAAATGTTTTTTATATTTCGCAATTCTTCACATTTGTGTATATTTATAACTTTATTAAGTCTAAAATTAAACTCGCACAATTAAAAGTTTATACTAATCATCTCAAGTAATCATAACTTAAATGAAATGAAGTTATATGAGTGACCTATTTATAGTCAAAGGGCAAAGGCCTATAAGCACAATAATCCATAGCTAGTGCTAGTTATTTAAGTTATTTGGTAAAATTTAATTGACAGTTGAAAGTTGAAAGTTGATTGACATGAAAAAAGACATATAAGGACATTACAAACTATTCTTAACTTCATGTTTTATTATTCTATCTTCTTAAGTAAATTATTAACAATTTATTTAGAATATCGACACCATTTAACAAATTAAGACTCAATTTAGTCACATTTAAAAAATAAGTAATCATTAAAAAATTAGTTTTGTTTAGATTTGTTGCTGTCAATAAAAATCATTTACAATCAATATAAACCAATTGTAATCAGTACAATTAAACGATAATTTATAAGTAAAACTTACTAACAATCTTTAAAATTAATAATCAATAAAAATCAATTCTGATAAGTAAAATGAATTTCAATTAGTAAAAATCAATTGAATTAATAAAAATCAAATGAATTATATATACATAATTTTTCTTAATTGTCTAAATATGTATTTTTTTTTTCTTGTCACCGGTGACCGGTCTACTCTTTCGAAATCATAACACCGCAAAACACACCCTGTCCGCTGCCCTTTGAAGAAAACCCGTATTCAGGCTCCACAATACAAACTCTCTTTTCCTGTACTTCAACAATGGCGACGTTAGCTAGATTTTCAAGAAAAACCCTAAAACTTATTCCCTCGTTTTCAATCTCCCCTCAACAACACAATCACCACCGTCCTCTCCGCTCTTTTTCATCGGCCGCCTCCGCCGCCGTGGAAACTCACCAGCAATCTCCGAAGCGAGAGATAGTTGAAAATCCAGATCGAGTGAAGTGGGACTATAGAGGACAGAGATTGATGATTCCTTTAGGTCAATGGAACCCTAAAATCGCTGTTGATGCCTATGTTGCTCCTAATGTTGTCCTTGCTGGTCAGGTTACTGTCTGTGATGGTGCTTCCGTTTGGAATGGCTCTGTTCTTCGCGGTGATCTCAACAAAATCACTGTTGGATTTTGCTCTAATGTTCAGGAAAAGTCTGTTCTTCATGCTGCCTGGTCTTCTCCTACAGGTTTTCTTACTCGTCCTTTATGATTGTATTCAATTTTTTTGGCAATTGTTTATAATTTGTTTCGTGAATGTGGATAATCAATTTGGGATACCCAGCAAATGATGTGGCTGGTACTACTACCGGTTTTTGGTTGATTAATTTTACTTCCTTTGGAAGTTTAGTTTGTGATGAGGTTTACCAAATATCATAGGAAACTTCAATTTGCATTTTTATGTTGTCTTGAGGAAACCAAATCACCGTTTCAATATCACTTTAAACTGCCATTAACACATGGACTTGTATAGTTGTATAGTGTTGTATTCAACTCTTGTATTGGCAGTGGTTTAACTGTGGAGAATCATCGTGTTTGTTCAACAGTAAATATAGAAGATATAACTCCATGTAGAGTATCTTCCCTTGCTCAACTTCTTGCTGTCTTTGATGGGGTTTATAGAGAGTAGAAAAAATAGAATATAAATTAAGTGAATTTACAATTAGGAGAACCAGGATAAATTCACTCCTTGATCAAATGGCCTAGAATTTAGTTATTTCAGCTACATCAAATGATCTTTCAAATTGGTCAAGGTTCTCGAGTTTATGGCTGCTTTTATACGGTACCAATTGTTGCTTCATTGAATTCCTTGAATGGCTTTTTTGACACTTTTGTTGTGTGTTGGGCTTTGATCTTAAAGTTTTGAAATGAAAAACTTTAAATTGCATGTGACTCCTCTTATCCTTCACTTCAAACAGGTGTGGATAATTAAATTTTGATTTTGGTGAAGTAACAGAAAAATGTAAAAAGCAATTGCATTCCCATAATGAATACTTCCATTGACTCCCCACTTTTTTTTGGGGGGGGGGGGGGGGGGCGTGAGCAAAATGCTATTCAGATTTCAGGTATTTGAACTCATACAGTGATAGTTCCTTGAAGTCTTTTCAGTGATGGCTTTTGAGCGGTTGCCTTTTGCAAGTTGTAAACTATAAACTGTAGCAGAAATTATTGTATGGAGATCTCTCAAAGCAAGATAGATCACTTGCTTTTCACTATTTTTTTTTTTTGATTCAGTTTCGAATTTTGAAACTAAAGATTTTCATTGCATTATCATTGTTGTTTAAAAATCCCTAATTTTAACCCACAAAAATGTGGTGGTTTGTCCATTGATTGGTGTACATTTACAAATAGGTAGAGCCAACTCATCCACGTGAGCACACTGAATGATTGCTCAGTCCCCAATTTTGGCAGGGCCTATGATTTTTAGTTTACATATTGGTATTTTTTTCGTTCTTGTGAGATTCTTTGTCAGTGTTTGATTATTTTTATATTTGTTTATATGATAGGTAATATGCATTGTAGATTTGCTGTATTCTTCGTATTGCTCGGTATTTTTAGTTGGGTTTTTTCTATTGAAATCATTGGACCTAGGTAATAGGTAAAGTTGGTTTGCTGTATTTTTTTGGTTATTTAGGGTTATTCGGTGAAGAAATGTCGTCTTATTGAGAAAATTAGTATTTTGTCAACCGTCACTAAAAATAATAGAGTAGGCCCTTGTTTCTTAAGGGTAAATGTTATAAATATTCGCTCAGGACGTGAAAAAGTGGATGTGACCTTGACTAAAATTGGTTGCATTTGGAAAATGCACGGTGTTGGTTGTTCCTTGCAAAACTCGCTCTCCAATCAAGTTTTTAGTGACTATTGACGAACAAAATTGTTTCTTGAAGCATGTGTGCTTAAATACATACTTTATCAACTTGAGTAGGCTTTTATATTGTGCATCTACCCATTTAATGAAACATGTATTGTGTATGGCCTACAATCAACATAATTTTTTGTAGTAGATTTTACAGATGAATTTTTAGTATATTACGTTTGTTGATTTTATTGAGCAAGTTATTCATGGGGATGGTTGTTTTTTTCTCTAGGAGCATAATTAAGGACATAAATACATAACTTCAAAACTCCTCGAATTGTTAGTATTGGGCATTAATGAAGAAAATTTTCATCAACCTTTTACTTTGTTGTTGCAATTTCATTAAGTAATGATCAAAGGATCTAACACTCTGATACATGAGACATGGGGTGAGGAGAAGTGTAAGATGAACACATCTTCAATCTAACCCTGATCTGAGAGTTTAGGGAGTTTAGGATCAGGGTTGAATACTTAGTTTTTGAAAACTAAATGGCATGATTTAAGATAATTTTATCCCAAAGAAGCAACATTTCGAACCAAAAGGTCCGTCCGAGTTTCTATGGAGTTTCACTAGGTAATTCTTCTTTAGTTATTGATGTGCATTTATAGTGCTTACATCTTGAGCCGAGAATCTCATTGGTCGAACCACCTTATATCTCCTTTATAAAGGGCATGGGCCGTCGTTTTCCACTTTGAGGTTGATCTACTGGGTATGATGATGACGATGTGCATTTATTGTGCATAATAATTGCATGGAATTCTAAAGGCTCATCATCCTATTTTTAGGCTTGAACTTAATATAGGTTCAATGTCTATGAGGTGGTATTTTTTGAGAGTTTTTTTAATTTATTATTTATGTTTGTTGGGCCGGGAAGATTTCTAATAAAAAAAAACTAACAGAGTGGACATTGGTCCATGCAGATGTTTAGAAATGATATTCCACCTTTCACTTCCCATTTTTCATTTTACATAATCTTCATAATGAAAGCCCAAAGCCCTTGGATAAACTTTTTTTGTTGTTAAGTAGTCAATGTTAGTAGGTCTCACACATTTTCGCTTTGCTTTCATCCATGTTGATTAACACGATTTATTGTCGTTGAGGAAGTCCATTAATTAGTAAGCTATGTAAATCAAGGAGTTAGGATCGGGAGTGTTTGGGTCCCTTCTTAATCAAGAAGATCCAAGGAAACTCTAGAACGATCTAGATTTTTCTAGAATCTTTAGAATGTTACAGATAACTAATGACAAGACTAGAATTTTCAAGAAATGTTTGGAAGCATCGGGAATACTCTAGTGTAGATTATTCTAGAGATGTGTAAACTTTTGTAGAATGTTATGGAAGGCTATGGAAGAGGATGGAGGTATCTCTTGGAGATGTTTGGAGGATTTTTGAGAATTATCTCCACTATTCATTAGGGGGGAGAACTCGTATTAACATAGGAGGAACCGAGGAACCCTCATATCTCACCATTCTAGCCCAGTCTCCATGAACACTTCTTATGTTACCAAAGTGGATACTTTGGTACGATCAAATGGGGATCCAAAATAGAATTAAGATTGTTTGGATTTGAGATCCTATTTTTGACAAGCATTGGATGCAAGCTTGCCGTGAAAGATGCGAGAAAAGAAATTTAGTCACGGCTTGAGAAAATAAGGCATACTATATATGATGCAAGTTAAACTTTGCAAAGGAGAGGTGAACTCGACAATTACATAAAAGACTGAAGACACATAAGACACATACTTTGCTCAAAAGCAGATCCTTCTCGATTTGAAAAGTTATTCAAGTTGGTTGGAAAATGTCTTTCCAAGTTCTTGCTTTCGCAATTGCCAACTGTGCTAGACTTGACTTGGAGATTGCACATCTTGATGCCAAGAAAACTTTTCTTCACAATGACATGGATAAAGGAGACCATTTTATTCTACATCCAGAGGAACGTTGTGACAAAGAAAATTTGGTGCCCAATCAAGAAAGAAACTTTAAAGCAAGCTCTAAGACAATGGTACAAAATGTTTGAGTCATTCATGATCGATCAAGTATTGGGATGCCCAATAGCGATATTTGCATGTTTATAAAGGAGTATGCAAGCGATGAGTTTCTTATTTGGCTGTTGATAATATGTCAATTGTCGGACAAGACGACATCAAGATAAATGCTTTGAAGAAAAACTTGAGCAATGCGTTTCCATGAAAATTCCGATTCGACGAGGAAAATCCTTATGATGAGGATTATTTGTTATTCGACAAAGATATTGTTATGGTTATCCGTTGAGAGATACATTGAGAAGGTACTGGAAAGATTCAACTCGCACACAAATAAACGCGCCACTTATGGGACGCTTCAACTTAAGCACGATGTAAAATCCAAAGAGCGAGGGAAAATGGAGGAAATTCAAGATGCCTCATATTTTTATAGTCGAAAGTCTCATGTATACAATGATATGTGCATGACCTACGACACAATTGGTTTTGTGTCGCTTCTTGGCTAACCTAGGCAAGGAATCTTGGTCCTTGGAATGTAGTTAAGTGGAAATTTCGGTATTTACGCGAATCATCAAAACAATTTTTATGTTTTGGCAAAAGGAAACCTATGTTAGAGGGTATCATAAATTCATACTTGGTATGTGATATTGATTCTAGGAAATCAACTTCGGAATATCTAACTACATTTGCAGGGGTAGGGGAGCTGTTCACTGCTTTCAAAGTTACAAAATTGTGTTAGCCTTATCCACTAGTGAGGCAAAATACGTTGCAGCTAGGGAAGCTTGTAAGGGTATGCTGTGGATGAAGAACTTGTAGCTTGAATTAGGATTAGATCAAGACAAATATGTCTTGAAATGTGACAGTCAAAGTGCTATTGACTGAGCAAAAATTTTACATTATACTCCTGTACGAAGCATATTGATTCATGATGACATCATTGGATCATAAAATTATTCTAAGACAATCATCTAATCTTGACAAGGACACATACTAATGAACTGGTCAGATATGTTGACCAAGGTAATTTTTTTCCGAAGAATGTTGTCAAGGTGTTGGTATACTACGTCTTAGTTGAATTGAAGGGGGATATTTTTTGGGTTCCTATTTAATTGAGAAGTTTCAAGGAAACTTTAGAACATTCTAGAGAATTTTATAATCGTTTAGAATGATACTAGTTACCTTAGAAAGACTAGAATTCTCTAGATGTGTGTGGAAGCATGTGGAATACTATAGATTATTCTGGAGATATGTTGAACATATTGGATACTAGTGAAAAGCTGTTGAAGAGGAAGGTGGGTAGAAATTTCTTGGAAGTCTCTAGATGTTGATGTGTGGAGGATTCTAGAGGAGCATCTCCACCATTAACTAGGGAGAACTAATAGAAGGGAGGAACCCTCACTGTTCACTCCTTTTGTGAATAGAACAATGTATGTCCAGGTTCTGCAATTTGACATTAGAAGAATCTTAAGGAAATTTCCTTTAACTTTTGAGCACAAGTGATGTTGACTGCTTGAGGTCCCAATAGCTCAACTTTATTTTCACTCCTGTAATGTACTAATGTTCATAGAAGAAGAAAAGATGCCGAGGATACCCATAGAAGTGTGTTTTTTTCTTATTAAAATGACTTATATAGAATTATTTGATTCCGTTTATCTTACCATAGCTTTGTATAACCATCTTAAACATTGCTAATCTTAACTAATATTGTTGCTATTTCTATAACCACCTTGGCAAGTTATTTTTTTGACCATTAAGTGTATGTTGCACAAGCAGTAATTTATTCGTATCCTGCTATATTTGAATTTGTTCAGGTCTACCGGCTGAGACATCTATCGATAGATTTGTGACTGTTGGTGCATACTGTCTCCTAAGAGCATGCTCAATTGAGCCGGAATGCATCATAGGACAACACTCAATTCTAATGGAAGGTTCTTTGGTTGAAACTCATTCAATACTCGAAGCGGGTTCTGTGGTTCCTCCAGGAAGAAGGATTCCTACTGGTGAACTCTGGGCTGGTAATCCAGCCAGATTTGTGAGAACCTTGACTCATGAAGAGACCCTTGAGATACCTAAGCTGGCCGTTGCAATCAATGACCTGAGCAAAAGTTACTTCTCGGAGTACCTTCCATATTCGACGGTATATTTGGAGGTTGAGAAGCTAAAGAAGAAGTTGGGGATAAATATTTGAAATTTTTTTTTTTTTGGTTTAGGAGATTTTCGTGTTTCATCTCTGAAATAAGCCAAGTATCATGACTCAAGTAACATGATTTTTGCATTGTATTCACTAATGATTTTGCCGTGTTCATTAATTTTGGACCTTCATTTATTTGGATTTTGTGTTTGTTAACCCTGTTATGTGGGCTTGAAGCCAAAAAATAAAAGTTTCTTAATTTTCGTCGGATGGAGGCGTGGAACTTCATACTATCATCATGACATACTATCAAAGTGAGTATTTCTTGTGGTAATGTCTAACGAGTAAACATGCAAATCCCACCTTCCTATGCTAACTGCTAAAAGACTAGATAGCTTCTATGATACTCCCGGTTACCCTTCGTAAGGAAGAAAAATACGAGGACGTTGGAGATCAAACACGTTAAATTTCACCCAAAAAAATTATTTATAAATAATTGGTTCTTTAAAAAAGGGAAATTCCACATGGTAGCATTGAACTTCCATGAAACGCTAGTGGTAGAATTTTTGTAAGATTTTTTCACATGCTAGCATTCAGTTTATGCCTTATTTAACTGTCGTAACATTTTCTATTAAATTCTTGTCAATTTGCGTTCTAATTCATCATGTTGACGTTTCTACACTTATTAAGTATTGGTTTTTGTATTTATAATTTGCCCTAAACCATTTTTATGCTCTAAAATGTTTAATTCGCCGTTTTGACGTTTAATTCACCGTTTAATTCATCAAAGCTCTCGAATGTTTAAGGCAAATTATAAAGAGAACAACCAACACTTAATAAGAATAGACATGTCAAAATGGTGAATTAAAGGAAATTGACAAGAATTTAACGGAAAATGCTACGGCAGTTATATAAGGCATAGAAAATCTATCATAGAAAATGGCTTGAAAACTGTTATTATGATGAATAATAATCAATGGCTTTTTTTAAAAAAAATCTAGTGTTTTGACTTTTGAGTATGATGATGTGAAGATGATGAAAAACGTGGGATGATTTTTATTTTCGATTATTTTAACTTTTTTTTATTAAGTTTCTTTTTTTTTTATTTTTAATTAAAATAAAATATTATAAACCTACTTCAAGTTACTTATGTGATCCAAGGTCATAGTTTTTAGAAGACAAGTAAAAAGTAAAGTCTTCAAAACAAAATTTTCTAACAATAAATGTGTTAGTTGTTCTCCCAAGCAATTTAAATACGGGTTTTTGTAGAAAAGATACTTACTAATATTGGGAAAAGAATATCAATGAAGAAAGTACTCCTTTTGTTTTTTTTAATTTGAGTATGATGAAGTGAAGAAGATGGAAAAACGTGGGGTGAATTTTATTTTCCGATTATTTTAACTTTTTTTTATTAAGTTTGTTTTTTATTTTCATTTAAAATAAAATATTATGAACCTACTCCAAGTTACTAATGTGATCCAAGGTCGAGTTTTTAAGAAGACAAGTGAAAAGTAAAATCTTTAAAACAAAAATTTCTAATAAAAAAGTATTGCTTTGATGTGTTGTTCTTGACTAACTAGAATACGAGTTTTTGTAGAAAATATACTAATTAATGTTGCTCTTTGTCCTTTTTATTTTTGCTACAGATACTATGTTAGTTAGTGCCACATAGTTTATTATAATGCCTTTGAAAGACTGAACTTAACTTTATTGTAAGTTATACCTTAAGACGCGCGCCATCCGTGCATGAAAACATTAGGATCAAGCAAAAGACCTTTGGGTAATTGGTGAAGCAATGAGACAAAGGTTATGGTACAAGTGCATAGTTAGATGTTTCAGTGAAATTGGATTATGTGATTTTTACATGATTGTTAATCCATTTATTATGTCGAGTTAAATCGAATTTGATTATAAAGTCGAATAAATATCAAATCATCAAGTTTGTTTTGAACATCATTGAGCATGACCAAATATTTTGTCAAGTAGTCTCTCTAACCTAAATTGTATGAAATTACAGATCATTCTCACTATTTAGTATCAAAAATCAAACAGATGGTTTGAATTTTGCATCATGATTTGGTTCTTTAAGGATTTGGGAAGTGAATACAAAATGTCCTTGCAATTTCACCAAGTCGAAGCAATAATTAATCCAATTGGCTAGTAAAAAAGACAAATCAAGAACAATGGCGTAAATCATAACTCTTGTTCCTTGATTCAAAAGTCCTACCAATTTTTGGTGGAATCAGTTTAAGAACCTCCTTTTACATCTAATCCAGTCTAAATCATGGGTTTATAACAAATCAGTACTGATGTTCCTTTATATGATTACAAAGTAAAAGACAATTTGACTATGATACAACCTCATAAGAAGGGCTACATCAACGAAAAACCAAGCAAACTTATCAATCGCTTCGTAAAAGAACATCCTATGGCCTAGAAGGAGAGCTGTAAGACATGAGTAGGTAAATCGTACTGTATACATGTAAGTGAGTGTCTGGGAAATCTTGCTCGTGTTCTTCATTTGAATTCCCTAAATTAGGGGAGCCACCTCCAATTTCTGCACCACAATACATTCCCGCAAGTGGAATGGTGGGAAAATTATCCAAGATTGGGGAGCTATCCACATTTGGTTTTCCGAAGAACGTTTCACCCCTTCCACAGCAAGCAAAGACAAAACCTCCTATCATTTCCTTGTGCTTTAACTTGCCAAAGTTTTTGGCAACAGTACCACAAGAGGTTAATGCGCGATTTACGTCAGGAGTATAAAAGGAAAATGAATCTCCAGTCTTGATGTCCCAACCACCAACATACAAGTATTGCTCATCACCCCTGAAAAATTTGTCGACACAAAAGTGGAAGAGTAATTAAATGTTCAGGAACCCATAAAAACACTTCACTAGAACTGGTTGACAGACATCTGAAAAAAATCGTCTAGCAATCACGACATAGGAGTAAGGTGTCATTGTAGACATTACCAAAACTCATTACAGCAGGGATCAATACTCAGTGGTAGAGTTGCTAACTTGCTATACTAGTAATGGCGAAAGCAACAGAAGTCAAAAACTAAACTAACGATAAGTCCTAATCATACCAAGGTGGATAAATGAAGTGTTCAATAGGTTAAGCAGCAGAGTTCTCTGAAGATTACAAATAAAACTGGACCCTACAGAAGAAACACTGAAAATAACAAATGATCTCAAGCTCCTAGGCCTCCTCTGTTTTTAAGTACATATTTTCTTTCAAGAAATTTCTAAATGGGTGCATCATTTCTTTTTTAGATAACTACATTAACTTGTGACCAAATTTCTCTCCTTTGATGTGTCCCATTGTTAGCACTCTTCTCTTGATTTGCATACCACAGAGAAATGATGCACTCGAAAAAGAGCAAAGTACATAACAAGCTATGACTATATGGCTTTAAATCCTACAATGCACAAAAGCACACTAGAACTTCTAGGATAAACCTTTACATTACAAGACGAAAAGAAATATCTAAAACACAGCACAATCAAGACACCCACCTTTACCTGAATTTTATTTCCTACAGGCCTTTTTCTTGCTTATTACACTTAGAAGTTCATACTATCAACTCATAAAAAAAAAAAAGCTCCCTCCGCCTCAAAACAATTCATCCCATTTTTTTTCAAGGTCAATGATCATATCATTTAACCAAGTTTTTTCACTTATATATAAGAAGAAAACTATCATACCGCCTAGCGGTATCTGGGTAGATTAGTTTTTTAACCATAGCACATTTAACCTAATTTGATATAAATTTAGATACGTCACTAAACTAAATTCAATAATCCTACAGTAAACCATAAGAGTATAAGACACAATACACTTGGAACGTACTTTAGAGCATATTTTGAGGTTTTTTAATAAAAAAAATTATTTAAATACTTTGTTATGTACCAAAAGTTATGCTCAAAAGATTAACAAAAGGTACTTGTCAACTTGTTATGAAATCAAATATGCCACACTGATCAATATGTTTTTATTTTGTTATGTGACACACATAGAAGACGCACTCTATCCTACTACAAAGTACAGACACCCACTTTCAAATTAGACTGCTCTCGGGGATGCTTTGTACACCGAGCTGTTCTTATTAAAGATACAAATGGTCCATATTGTGTCTTGGAGACTGCAAAGAGCAAGGGATCAACTATTTGGAAACAGAGGAAGCGGATATATTTAGGTTTTACAACTTAATCATTGAACAAATCATCCATTTAAAACCTAATTAGGAAACTTAGTATGCGCTAAAAACAAATAGCGTTCAATAATAAGTCGCATTTCCTAGAGTTACTAAGGCTGGTGATTTTGTTTCCTGGTCATCAATGATTGCATGTAATTCCTCAAATTGTAGATATGAATGCTTGATTGGAAAACTCTTTTAAAGCCCAAAGACATGGTAGTGCCATTTTGCTTCAAGTGGATGGAGTCTTTCTACCTCATCTATCTGATTAAGTAGCCCTTGATTAACAAGCACTCAAAACAGAGTCACTAGATTACACTAGAAAAGCTTCAAGTATGAAACAAGTAAGAAGCAACAGCCAACATGTTTGAATAAGCAAGTATGCCTGGTAAAGAATAAAGTTGATATCTTACTCCTGAATAGGATGATAGGTTAAAGACATCATTGATTTGATCTGCTCTGAACCAACAGAATATTTTCTTCTTTTTCTAACCCCAATGTACAGATCATAACTTGAGAGAGGCTCAGCCATCTGCCATAATCCAGCAAGAGCATTTTATGAAAACCAAAATTTTATAACAATGCACCGCCACTGCCATATCAGGGATAATAAATACCAAAAGAATTAAAAAAAGAAATGAGACTAGTGAAGTCACAAAAACTTGATATGGATATATTACAAGTGCACAGCGAAACTAAAGGACAGCATACATCTTCGGAAAAGAAATCATGAGCACACATTGACTCCATAGAACACACTCATTTTGATTTTTCATCTCCTTAATTTATTTTCTACGGAGTTCACGTGTGTGTGTGTTTTGATATGGATAAAATGAACAACAAAATAGAAGACTTGTGTGTTGTGATGCAGGATAAACAGGCCTATTCATGTTAATTGTTCAAATAGGTCTGTTTTGGGTACAAGGTCCTAATATTAATTGGGTCTTGTTATAAAGTCAAGGAAAGTCCATGACTCGGTGACGCCCAAGTCAAAGATAGTCAATGAAATATTCAAGCCCAATTTCAGGTTACGCATCGGTCAGTTCAATATCCATAATAGTACAGAGCCAACAACTATGAAGTACTCGTGACACACCTAATGAAGGAAGGTTTTCCAAATTCTCTCTAAGTGATCCTACTTTCATATTCACATTCAACCTCCGTGTGACTTAAGCTTTGGAGGGGCTTTTCCCGGTGCCGCCCCCGAGTTAGTAACCTTTGTTCGTTTTTTAGGTTTACTTGAAGATTTCCAACCCCTTTCAACCATCTTCAAACACCTTCAACCCCAAAGAATTGGACTTGGAGTTGGATGGGCAACCCTATAGTTAGACACGTGAACGCTTCTACTCTGACCTACAATAGACATTACTCTTCTCCCACCTAGTACAAATTGTAACTAGATTTCACCCGAAAAAAGGTTATACTCTCTCCATCTCAAAATAGTCTCGGCAATTGCTACATATTCTTTTTTGCAGTTCTCACCATATAACCCTACTACCTAGCCTAATCAATGTTATTAAACCCTAGAAATTTATCCTTTTTCATTGGCCCTATTTAATATTTTACATTTTTCCAACATATAATCTTTCTTTCCAAAGCTATCCCACTATCCTACTACACATTCTCAAAGTTCCCAAACCCACCAACCTAAATCCACAAAAGGAGCTAAGACCTATGGTACAATTATTTTAAGATGGAGGAAATTAAAATATTTGCATATGGTTTACCCTCATAAGTTAAGATAGATACTGGGATATGATAGGTATTACTTCCTCCGTGTTTTATATGTCCACCTACCTATTTCTTCCTTCTTATTTTTTGTTTTTGGCACATTTATGATTTATCCCAAATAAACCACAATGGCACATCTTCCATCTTTGATTCTACCACTTATCTGCACTTACCCATTTATGAACTACTTATTTTCCCGCTCTTTTACTCTTCCCCTCACCCCCTATATCGTCAATCGTTGTTTTATAAACTAATTTAACGTGGATAAATAAATAAAAAATATATTTTATATGAACAACAATGGATTATTTAAATTGTGGTAAATGGTAATGTACATAAACAGAATGTTGCTTGCATCGTGAAATATATTGAGTTGGTTGCCCTTTAGTTACTAGAATGTAACTACATGATTAACTATTAGAAGTCCTAGCTTGTTGAAACCTGGCTATTTATTTTTAGTAATATTATTTCCAAGTTGAATATTTATCTAATTAAGATCATATTTTTGGTTGTTCTTATTTACTAGAAAATTCTAGAATCATAAGAGAGCTACTCACTATAGCTTATGATTTCATCATAAGCAACTTTTATGTTTGCTTGTGAGCTTATGAAAAATAATATTACTTCAACATGTTAAATTATATCCACTCTTACAATGTATATAAGGCTGTGATTGTGGTGCTACCACCAGTTATTTTGTTCTTGTCTTCTCACTGCTTCATCTAGCTTTGACTGGGCCAATATGATATTGAGATCCATACAAGTTATGAGACTATTTGGAAAAAAATTCATCCAACTTGCAAGATCTTATGTTATAAAACTTGTAATTTAATCATCATCAGGATACTATTGCTAATATTAATTATAATTACACGATGACACGAATTAGAGACTACAGATCATCCAAATTCTTATAAACTATGCAAAATGTCATGGTAACTTGAGATCTTGGTTCATTGTCCCTTGGTCCTAGTATGGATTACGTACTTTGTGATGTTGGTCTTATGGGAAAGAAATTGTATATATCCTAAAACTCTGGAAAAAGCTATAAAAGAAACTTATATGGAAGATTAGTAGAGGTTGAAAGTTGAGAGAGAAGATCAAATTACCTCATTATCTCCCATAACAATGAGCATGATTATGTGACCTCCCACCAAATTGAAAAAGAAAGTAAAGTGGAACAGAAATTATATAAAAAGAAAAAGAAGTTAAATTTTCTTAGGAAATAGACCCTTGATGAAGTTCTTAACAAGCGGGAGTCCACAAAATTTTAAAAAACTTATTTCCTAAATTTGGGAACATTCATGAAAAGTATGTCGGAAAAATGGACTATCAAGCATATTTGAGGTGTCTCAATAGTGCCACACTTGTATACAAGTATGATTTTTGCTTTGATTTGGGAATACAACTTATTTTCGTGTAGAGAATACTCTGGTCAAGTGTATAAATTTCAGAATTGGGTGATTATACATGATTGACATGGAACACTTTTATAATTCTGACCTATTATATTTGGAATTTAGAGAATTTAGTTTCTCGGAGTATTAGTTTTTTACGAATGGCAATTTATTGGCAATCAAGCGTTTTGTTAACTTAAACTCGGAGGTATACTAGATTGCTCTTGATATTTCTTCTAAGGAAAATTATGCCAAAGACATTCATTATGGCATTATAATACCATCAAATGTGGCTCTTTTTGTGTTGCATTATCAACAACAATGATATTAGAGTCTTAGTCCTAAAAGATTGGGGTTATCTCACTTCACAGTTCCAATGGTCATCCACATGAATTTTTCTTCTTCATTCATTTCGATTTTCTCTCATTTCGATCTTAAAGTCTAAATCCTTCATATACTTTTCTACTCCTACCCACCTCTGCCCTCCAGGTCATCTTCGGTTGTCTTCGCCCTCTCTTTTAGGTCCCCTAAGTTCCAACTTTCTATCTTCTTTACAGGATCCCTAATACCCTGTTTTTTCATATGTCCAAACCCTCTTAAACGATTCACTTTCAACTTTTCCTCAATATATGTGAATCCTAAACTATTTCTTTTATTTTCATTTTGCATTGATTTATGGTTCATGATAATGAGATGCGAGTAAGTTTTACTGAGCCGGTGTCACTAACTTATCCCTCACCCTCTGCTATGACTTGGTATTTGGGGATAATGGGACCGAATGTTGGCATGTAAAGAAGATTTTCGAACATAAGATGGAAGTTACAGAAATGCGTATGCTGAGGTGGATGTGTGGGCACACATTGATGGATCGAATTAGGAACCAAGAGTTTAGGGACAAACTAGGGGTAGCCCCTATATCTAGAAAAATGCGCGAAAATAGATTGAGGTGGTTTGGTCATGTGCAGAGAAAGACTTTCGATGACCCTGTGAGGAGGGTAGAAAGCATTATAGTAGAGGGTAAGAGGAGTCGAGGAAGACCCAGGAGAACTTAGGGTGAGCAAATAAGAGTTGACTTGCATGAGTTAAACCTCTCTGCGGACCTGACTAGGGATAGGAACAGTTGGAGACGCCATATCCATGTCTTAGATTACTGATGTCCTCTTAGTCTGCCTTTTAGTGTCCTTAACCTCTTGCTTTTATCGTTTCCTTTCTATTAGTTCTTTGTTTTCTTTTGTAGTGGTTCTACTTTTTATAGGCCTTTAAGTTATCTTGCACGTGTAATCACGTCTCTTTATCTTCCTCGAGCCGGGGGACTCCTTTGGCCGCGCTCTCCTTTATGGGTATGAATTGTCGCCGTCTTTTCCTCCCCAGACCCTGGCCTTAGTTTTTCTATGAGCGGGATATACTGGGTAGGATGATGATGATTCTTGATAATAATGAGCCTCTTAAACCGGGCTTGGGACCCACTTAAAATTAGCTTATTCCCCAAGTTACTCCTAATATGGAAATTACCTGATTACCCATTCGTAAACCATTATCCCCAAAATACCAAGTCATAGCACCCTCCTTAAACCGGGCTTGGGACCCATAGTTTGCGAGCAAAATTTTTGCGTCGCTTATGACTAATGATATTTGCTTGATTTATTATCTTTTAAGGGGAAGATGAAACTTATCATTGTATCCTCTATCTCTTTGAATTTGCTACATTTGGCCAAAAAGCTCTCATATTGAAACCACAATGTAGAAAAATTAAAAGACACAAGAGTATTCTTGAGTGTAATAGATGGAGTTCCCCAAGTCAAGCTTTTATGTCATCACCACAACATTCTTCCACCCAGCTTCTTGTTTCATCAAACAAAGCCAACCACTTTGAATCATAAGCATCAGAAAATTCACTTAGTTCTAACATTTAGGGAGAGGAAGTTGAAACAGATATCCACATACTCAAGCTAACTTCAACTTAGAATGCTTTTCCACAAATAAAAATAGCATACCTCCAATTCTAAATCATCTAACATTTCATGGCCATCCAGAATCTCATTTTCCCCCTCTCGTTTAGCGGTCAACCATGTTGTAAACTCATTGCGCCTAATTTTTGCAGAAACTACTCTATATATTGGACCCAAAGCAGTGACTCCAGCTCCTACAGCAAAATGAAACTCAATTTTCCCTGCACCTGCTCATCAAGAAGCAACATTAAATATGTTAATGCAAGTTACCTGTTTGATAAAGAAAATGTTGAAGATATTTGATAGATATTATCTTCTTTCTTCAAGACCCAGCCAAATAAAACAGGGGATTCACAGTATGAACAAAATAAAATTACAGAGAAATGCTCATGACCTTTTGAATAATACAACAACCACATAAGAGACTTAAAATCTGACATGAGACTAAAAGTTTCTGTTATCATTAAAGTGTTGAGATCAATAAACAAATCAAAAAATGAAAAATGTACAGATATCTTATAAAAAAACCAATTAACACAGTAAGGACATAGCTTTAAAAAACAAGTGTAACTATCATACAAGCAAACCAAATTGTAACATGATTATATTGAGATTCAGAATAAAGAAACATAGCTTCTCATAGACTTATAGGAAGCAAGAAGAAGATGAAGCAATGAAACAAAGCCAACAGTTAATAGTAAGGAATGCAGATGTTGAAACTTAGAGGTATCACATGATAAGCATACAATGATTACCAAAACTCTTAAAAAATATTTGGTACAATCACCACATAACGGTCCTAATCCAAGAACAATAGTGAACCATATACACAAATCTGAAAATGAAAACAAGAGATTAAGTGAATGGCCAATGATTGAAGCTTAACTCGGAGAGTGAAAAATCACACATACGCAAAAGCTTCCATATCACACAAAGTAACAGAAACTTGATGCAAACTTTAATAATATAATTGCATTGAGATAAGAGTAAGTATATAGCTTCATGTGATCTTTCAAACAGATTGAGCAAGTTTTTTTGCAAATTGACAGATGTAAACTGCATAATAAACCACTGAACAGTTTATTGATGTTTCAGAACCCAAAAAGAGAAGGTAAAAAAAATACCATTGAACATATTTTTATGCCTTGCAAACACGAGAGCTACAGTGTACGCGTCAGATGATTCATTTCCTCGATGTGTCGAATACTTGAAACTGCAGCTTTCATTTCCAGCAATGATAGTCTCTTCAGTTAACGCACAATCTGCAAGAAATAAAAGTCACCAATAGAAACAAATGAAAAATAAAAAAAGATCAGATAATTTAAATTCGCGTTTAAGAAGCAACATAAAGCACAAAAATCCAAAACTCAAGTATTGTTTGATGGAATGACTCATGAGAGAACCGTACATTGGAAATAGAAGCTAAAATAGGCTTCCTTCACAAGAACTAAGTTCTTTAATCGAAAATAATGTACCTACTTGACTATCAAGTCCTTATATGGGCGCAGTAATAATATATTTTCCCGTATTCCCTTACCAATTAAATTAAGTGATTAGTCTTTATCCAAGTTCTTTTCTCAATCCTTTAACTCAAATATAATTGCATTCCCAAGTGTTAGAGGCTTAGAGCCTAGTTTGTCTCCAACAAAGCCTTAAATCATTCTAATGGATGGTTAGCACACCATGGTGAGAAGATCCCTCCTCACGCAACTATCTCCATCAATAATTTTCCCCATTAAAAGGGACTCTTGAAGAACTCTGGACAATTTATTTGAGCGTCAAATGGTCGGCAGATATCAGGAAAGTGGATGGTAATTCATAGATAGCAAAAAATCAATGGCAGCAAATGGAGGGAAAAAATAACATGGCTTCTATTGTAAATTGAGTGCAAAATGGGCTTGCTAGCACTATGGGAGGAGTGAGGAGAAAAGACATAGAAACTAAGGGCTCCCTAGTCTTCCCTATTACACTATTAGTGTCTAGTAACACAAATTAAACCTTAACCAACCTTCATTCAACCCATACTACAATCATGCTTCTCTTGAAAGGACAATTGGAGACATCAGACTAATCTTCTTACAAATTATAATGACATGTGCATACAACGCCTCAACTCTACCAAACCACTGCACTGTACCATGCCTCCAACTAATCATGACCATATGCCACCACATCAACTCCACAAAAAAAAAAAAAAAAAAAAAGCATGTGTGATCATGTCAACATATCATTTCAGCCCCTTAAAATAGTTCCCCTTCTTTTTGATACATCATCTCTGCAAACCCCTACCACCCGTCACACTTACTCCTCATCCCTAATTTCCACCGATGGACACATTCCCACCAAATTTAACCCCCATGAAAGGACAACCATCAATGAAAGTAAGAATTTATTAATGAAAGAGAATAGCAAAATTGCGGTAAATGCACTTTGGGGAACCTTCAAGCCAAGGATGCAGCAGGGGCTAACCAGCTAAGGTTACGAACTTGCAACCATTCTTATTTTTCGGTGAACTTAAGTAACCAATTAGGTTTTGCAAAAAGAACGATGCTAGAGGAGGCAAGGCATGAAAGAATGCAAATGTTAGTTTGGTTGATGGTGGTGTAATGGCCAGATTCTAGCCGGTGGTGGTCAATGGGCAACTGAGTCAAGGGCAACATGCAGTGACAAGGAGGCACCTGGCAGTCAGGTAAGTACCAATGATTAAAATTATCTCATAAGTAATATCTTAGTGGGTTGGCTTAAAAGGGTAGGCAGTAACAGGGTGGGGGAATGGCAAGTAAATGGGTTTTAAAAACTAAACAATAAATAATGTTCAATTTTTTTTGAAAAAAAAAAAAACTATATGAAAACCCCAACAACAGTCCATCATCCATTATAATCCCACATGTTAATTAGAGATAACCACAATTTCAATGAGTAAAACTATACAACAGATGCCATAATTGAGTAACGTGTTATACATGAAAGCAGAAAGAAAGACGTTTATGGCATCAACTCCAAAATATAATTAAGAAATCCAAATTCTGATTCATGCTTTGCTCAGGGAAGAAAAAAGATCAACACAAAACTATTGTCGACTTGACGGTCAATTGTAAAGTAAAGTGAAATCCTTTAAGAGGAAATGAAAAGTACTCCTAAATGTGGATAAAATTTAGTTTTTAATATTACAATCTTCTATTTAATGCATAATGGGACAACATTTTAAGAAAAGGCTATAATGAGGAACGGTGGTGATAATCAGTTTGGAAACATTGAGAATGGAAACTCTCAAGCTTGTCAAGCTTTTGATTACAACAACTACAATCCCAAGGGATGGTATTGGCCACATAAACCAAAAGTTTAACTCGTGAGATCACATACAACAATCCTCGCTGTTGAGCTTTACCTTGACGAACGAAATATGAAAGCGGTGTTGTAGTAAGGCACAACAAATGTTCCAAAACCTTGGCCAGTATTCCCAAGCATACAGTGCCTAAAACTATTCATTACATGCACAACTTCTTAAAGCATATATTAAGATTGGAAACATAGACTTCTCATAATCCTTCCTAAACCAAACATTTGTGCCATAAAAGCCACACCAGTTCTGAACTTCTATATGTCTTTTGGGGATAAGCAATGAAAACAAATAAAAATGAAAATGAAACTCACCTAAGTTTTCAATAACAGGTTTCATGTCAGATTGTGAATCCTAAAACATCAAAACATCAAACGTTGAGGACACGCCATTAAAGACTATAGCAAGGGCCAATGCAAGAATAGTTTTGAAGCAAAGCAACCATATAAATTTACTTACTCCAAATATGATTATTGCCTCAGGGGATGTGCAGCCCGATACAGTGGCTGAGAAGTTCCTCGTGTCCATCACAAACTTATTGATATTCGACCCCTATCATTAAGAATATAATTCAACCTTGTTAAAGTTTTACTAAAGGAACCATGAAGAAATAAAATCCAAGAAATGACAAGTACCTCTAATAGAGGAACAACATCAACTTCAAATCCTGGTAAATAAGCAACTGTCAATGAAATTCCCCCACTACTAGGAGGTTCAAAAATATCATCAGTGTCATAACATGGGAACTTCACCTGTCAGTACAACAAATATTGAAAGGTATAAATGTCTGCTTACTATAATACAATATTAAGCTCTTCAAAAAACGAGAGAATATTATTTTTTTGTCTTGTTGAGTTTGCGATAATCAATGCACAATTGCAAACACTTTAAGAACCAGTACTGCCAAAAGCGATCATATCACCCTCTTCACCCTTGACAATGGGCATTCCTCCCTTCTCAGGTACAACATGGATATAGCCAATACATCTACTATCAAACTTAGAGTAAATATGATGGCCTTAAGTAGTTTCAAGACCTCGGTCTTAACAATCTCCTTCATGTTTGGATTGAGCCTCCTTTGGGACTCAACAATTTCTCATCCTTAAGATGTATCTAATGCAACATTGCAAGAGAAGGGTTGATACTTGATACCCTTACAGCCGGTTTGGTTGTAGGTACTAAATAGTGGCAATGGGGATGATTCGTAGCATAATTTTTTTATCAAATGTCATGTCATTATGGTAATGAAAACTTGATTATAAAAAACTTTTTGTTCACATTTTTCAATACAATTTAATAATTAGGATTTATTTATGCAGAAAACATTCATACCTCTTGAAATTCATCAGTTAGAGCATGTTTTCCCATAATACCACCAGTTGCACATGTAACAATTGGGATTTTAGTACCCAATTTCTCCATTATCTGAAAAGAGATTGCAATCAAATATACTTTCTTAATCCTCTCAAAAGAATCGAAAATCAAAAAAAAATGAAAAATCAGTGAAAGAAAGTTATAAATTACAAGTCCATGAGCTTCATTCAGATTAAAGAAGGGACAAATAGAGACAATTGCGAATTGGGGTCGAATTGGGCATGAAAGAGCTTTATCAGTAACCTCTTTGACAGCTTCCTGATATTCAATAATTCAATCAAACAACTAAAAACATTGATTAATTGGTATAACTATATAGAAAAAAAAAGAGAGAAGAAGAGATTACAAAACGTACATGAAGCGAGGCATTCAAAGATAAAGCTGAAATGAAATTAGGACGACAGAGAATGCGAGCGCAGATGTGATTCCAAGCACGGTTGACACATGATGCCGATGCGAAGGATTTCGCCGGCAATTTGGATAGAATATCTTGCAGAAGATAATCGTTGATTTCCGATATTCCCATTTCTGCCACCATAAGGAATTGGATTTTCCATCCAGAGAAACTGTCTGCTGGAGAAGAAGGAACTGAGGGGAAGGCCAATTTAATAGGAAAATTGGAAAATAATAAGCAAATTAATTAACAGCTAACAATTCTAAACTTTACTTTTAACAAAAATTGTTTATTTTGGAAATTAACTTTAAAATGTGTTTATTTTTAAAATTTTTTATATTAATTTGCTTTTTTTTTTCAAATTTTTATTTAATAGCACGTGATTTTGGATTGATGTTTTAGATTGGTTAAAAATTTGGTCTTATGCTCGTGTTAATTTTTTAAAAATAAATTGTAAATTATTTTTAAATTTTGGTTAAAGTCAAATTTGATTGTGAGGTCGGATAATTGTTTAGATCTACTTTAAACACTTTTAAAACAATTTTATTTTACTTTTTGACTTAAAAAAAATGAGGTATAAGGTAAGACCAGAATATATCAAGTGATTAAATTCAATCCTAGGAGGTGGAAAATATATATATATATATATATATATATATATATATATATATATATATATATATATATATATATATATGATCAAATAAGAATGATTTTAAAATGAGAAGAGTGAGAAGGATTTTTGTTTGATTTTGTTTGGTTACTATATATACAAAAAATGATACTATGTTATAAATTAAGAAAGTTTTAAAAATTATTTCATAGTTACCTCTTTGTGTATCATAGTTACTTTTACAATTATGAGTTTTTGGCTCAATCGTGACAATAGATTTTTTTTATTTTAGTGAAATTAAGGGTGTAGAATCCTTCTTATCCTTCTCATTTTCAACCCATTCTCAATTGATCCCTCCCCTATATATATATATATATATATATATATATATATATATATATATATATATATATATATATATATATATATATATATATATATATATATATATATATATATATATATATATATAACGGTTAATGCCTTAATGGTAAATTTAAACATTGGTTACGAACATTTACTCTAGATAAAAGGTAGCTTGTTTTATTTTCTTAAAAGTAATTTTTACTATTAGTTAAAACATCTATCTGACTAGGTTTTTGTTTAATTGATCAATTAACAAGTAAAAGTCAGTCAAAAATTCCAACCTAAATTTTATTTGCCGAACACTCATAATAGTGCAATTGAACACATAATCGTGATCAATGTTTGGAAAACTGATATCACATAAGGGAGTAAAATGTTACTACGTCCTTTGTTTTATTCTATTTTAATAGCTAAATTAACTATACAAGGATTTTACACAAGAATTAATAAATTGATATTTTTATGTTAAAAAGACAATGATAATCTCTAAATAAATAGATGTAAAGTTAATGAGCTGTGGTAAATAAAGCAGGGATAAATAAACATTTATATAGGAATTTGTGTAATGCACGAATTTTTAAATATATTAATATTTTAATAAAATTTTAGACTAATAAAAATATTAAATTTTATACTACTTATATTGTAATTTCTGTCATTAAAGTGTTAATATACTTTTAAAAAGGAATAATTATATCACCGAAAATTAGACAATATTTTTAGTTGATTGATTTTTATTGCATAATATTTAGTAGCTGATTGCGTACAGACTGATTACAATTGGCTGCTTTTTTGCATTATTTATTGGAAAAATTGCCTTGAATAATACAATATTTCAACTATTTTCAGTCAATAATATAATTATTGATTAACTATGAATAATACAACCTATGACATAAGTTTTCCACTAACACTCATTTTTACCCATTACCCATAAAATAAGTCATTTTACCCAAAAAGACATAAATTTAATTTAAATTTAAAAAATCCCACCCTTCCCCCTTCTTTCCACCAATGCACTACTCCAACCCCCACCCTAGCACAACCCCACCATCACAGCCCCACCTACCCTCCCACTACCACCCCACCATTGTCAGCAACCCACCATCACCACTCTTGTCAACAACCCACTTTTAATGTTCCAGTTTTTCTAGGGATTCACTTAGCTTGTGTTGGTGTATTTTTTTGAGCAATTAATTGTATACTTCCAATTAGTTTCGTAAAAGTATTTAGAATTGTTTGATTTGATGCTTATAATTTAATAAATAAAGTTTAAACCTCAGATGCAAGAACAAAAACTAGCTTCATGGGTAATTCTCCTCTTTATGTTCTTTTTTCTTTATTCTAATTTACTTAAAAGTTTTTACTCTTTCATTTTAGAAATTGTTAATTTGATGGTTTGTGTTCTGAGGGCCGAGAAGGGTTGTTGGCCGCAAAAGGGATTGGCAAGGGTAGGGGATGGGTGGTGAAGTTATCAGGGAAGGGGTGGTGGATTCACGTAGGAGGGTTGGTCCAATGGTGATTGAGAGGATGGGTGTTGGGAAGAGTTAGTGAAGGGGTGGGATTGGGATGAGAGGTTTTTTCTTTTTTAAAGATTTTTCTTTCTTTGTTTGATAAGATGACCTACAATTGTAGGTAACTAACTAGTAAAGTTTGCTAGTGGAAAACATACCTATTAGTTAGTATTATCAATGGTTAATTAATAGTTGGTATTATTGTAGTGAAAAGGTTAAAAAGTTGTATTATTCATGATAAATTTTCCTAATTTATTTGTTGCCAAATTCAAATTCAATTCAATATTCTTGACATTTTTCCTAAAATTCAAAATTGTAAGTATGGTAGTCTAACAATGTAAATGATTGATTTTAAATTTTATGTTATTTCAGTTTATCAGAACAATTATTGGAAAAAAGGGCAATTATGTACTTCTAGTAATTTCCTAAATTACAATATAATTGAAATAAATATAATTTATTATGCAATATAATTTTTTACGTAGAACATCATACATTTCGCAATATACTTTTTTAAATAGTACATCATATAGATTACAGTGTAATTCTAACAATTTATCAGACAATATATAATTTTCTACACAGTACATCATATATTTCGTAGTATAATTTTTTAAACAATACATTTATATATAATAGTGTAATTGGAATAATTGTAATTTATTGCATCCATTAATGTATAAATTTTTCTAAAAATGCAAATTCATAAATATGGTAATCCACATGAAAAAAAAAGACAAATGACATGCTAAAAAACAAACTACCTTATTATACAATAAAATTAATAGAATGTTTGATTTTTGCCATTAATAATATTGTACTCAACAAGTCTTGGGAGCGACCTTCTCATATTGACACCAATAGCCCAATCTGCCTAATTATAATTCTTACAATACACGATTAGTAATTGATCAATTTAAGATCATAATTAATACTTTTAAGGTAAAATTTGATTTCTTTTATAAGTTACACATAATAATTTAATTGATCATTGTATGTATAATTGATCACTTTAAGGTGTGAATTAATCACTTTAACGTCAAAATTGAAGATTTTAAAATAATTAATTCATTTAAGGTTATAAACTTGTAACTAAAAAGATTGATAACTTTAATGTCACTCACTTTAGGTCAAAATTGAAATTTTTTATTTTAATTGATATATTAAGATTTGCTTTAAATTGAAATTGATCACTTCAACATTAGAATTGATATCTCTAAGGTCAAATTAGATTTTTATTCTTTAATTTTTGGATTTGGGGAAATTTTTATTTTCAATTTTTGGCTTTGAGACCAATTCATATGTGACCATAGCTCCCGAGATTTTTGTGTCTTGTTCTAATAGCTAATTTAGAACAATTAAATTAAACAATTGTACTGCACCATGAAGAGGAAGAAGTATTTATTACTACCTTCGTCTTCTATAAAAGTTCTTACTTTTTATTTTGGCGTGTTTTCTATATTGTTTCTATAACCAATCATCTATTTATATTACAAATTTTGAATAATAATAACTTTTTCGTCCTTATTTTAATAATTCTATTTTAAAATTTTTTATGGTAGCCACATATCTTCCATTAATTTCATTTTAGCATTTTTATATTCCTTATGGTTCTCATCTGCGAAACACGGACACGGCTGGCGACTGACGTGTCGCGTGTCCGACACGTGTCGGACACGGACACGCGACGGACACGCGAAAATCCGTGTCCGACACGCCAAATGGAGTGTCCAATTTTTTAATATTTTTTCGGACACGTGGACACGGCAAGGACACGCAACGGACACGGCAAGGGACACGTGTCTTATTTAAAATTAAAAAAAAAAAATGGAAAAAGCTAAAAAGAAATAAACTCCTGACTTACTCAAAGCCCAAAGGTCACGCATTGTCGCATTCTAAAGCTGCTCCTCCCTCTCAAATCTCAATTCCCTCTCTTGCTCTCATCTCACATTCTCACTCCTCTAACCCTTAAAATTCTACGGCTGCTCCTCCACCACGCCACCGCCACCGACGGCTTCACTGAGTGGTGCTGTGGTCTGCTCCTCAAACACTCGACGGCTGCTGTAGTGCTTCACTGAGTGTTGTGGGTCTGCGAAACACTCCAGCCGTAAGCAGTTTCCAATATTTGGAAACAAATTAGATGACTCGTTGGTTGCACTGTAAGAGTTCAAGAAATTAAGAAATTAAGTGTTAATCCTAAATCCTAAGAACATTTATTGTATTGTATTGGTCAATTTGATTATTTGTTAATCTTGATTTATAAATCTTTAATTGTGGTTGTTTGAATTTGAAGAGTTCAATCATGTCTAGTAGCGGGGCTAGTGGCTCTGATTCGTGCAATGTAAGTGGTGATGCTACAAATGAAGAGGGTGATTTCTGTTATTATCCTTTGTGGAAATATGTTGTGAAAGGGGAAAAAATGAGTGGAGGTGGGGGTAATTATACTTGGCAATGCAACTTTTGCAAACAAATAAAGAGTGGTTCATATACTAGAGTTAGAGCACATTTGATGGGAGTTGCAAAAGGTGGAATTAGTCAATGTCCTAATGTAACAAATGAGGATAAAATGCAAATGAGAAACTTAGAAAGACAAGTTGAGCAATATAAAGAATCTAGACAACCAAAAAGACCACCACTTCCTAGTCATTCTTTGTCTTCCGAAACTTCTCTTTCACCAACTTCATATGCCAAGAAAAGAAAATCTGACAACCCAATCACCAAAGCTTTTGATATACAAGCTCGAAACAACTTAGATGCGGAGATAGCAAGGATGTTTTTTACTGGAGGATTGCCTTTTAACCTTTGTCGAAACCCTTACTATGTTAGTTCATACAACTATGCTACCACAAATAATATTCCTGGTTACAAGCCTCCCGGTTACAATAAAATGAGAACCACTTTGTAAAATTATCTTTAATTTGATATATTTATTATATTACCATTTACGTGTCCCCGTGTCCGCCATTTTTAAGTTGGCGTTTTCCCGTACCCGTGTCGTGTCCGTGTCCGTGTCCGTGTCCGTTTTAGTGCAACCTAGGTTCTCATATGTTTCTCGCTGACTTTATAATAGAAGTAACATTTTTTTATTTGTAGTAGTCTCATATTTTTTCTACTAACTTTCTTTTAATATTATTTTAATGTTTACTCACTTTTCTCCGCCAAATTTATTATTTTGTAAAAAATACTTCCTCCGTTCCATATTATTTGCACAAAACTAATTTTTGCACTATTCATCATTTTATGGTAATTTACATCTTTTAGCTATTATACGAGAAAAAAATATAATCATATGGGATCTTGATTTATTCGTCTCATCGCATGTTTTCATAATATCAAATTTATAATTTTTTGTTATGTATAACTGTAAATATAACGATCCGACAAACACTTTAGATTGCGCAAAAAAGTGTTTAGTGCAAATATTTTAGAATAGTGAAAGTATATCAACTATCTAAAAAATTTAACTTTTCTTTAATTCACATGAACATTTCTATCGTGTAAGGAAGGGAGCGAATAGTTACTAGTATAAAGCGCGGACTTATACAACTCAACTAGGGCTGAACAAAGTTTGGTCTAAACCGTAAACGAAATTAGGATTTTAGTATTTGGTCTGGTTTTTTTCAAATTAAATTACGGTTTATGGTCTGGTCTGGGTTTTTATTTTTCAGGCCAAACCAGACCGTAAACCGTACTATGGTCGAAAATCATAATTTTGTATTTAAAAAATTAAGTTGCTACTTAGATATTTTAAAATGTAGTTATTTCTATAAAAGAATATATACCTGAATGATGTTGATGTTATCAACTAATTTCAAATTATTATATTTATCAATTGTAGGTGTAAAATATTTGCATAAATATATGTATTAATTTGAATAAAAATATAAGAATAAAAAATCGTAAACTAGATCAGACCGGACAATTGTGAAACAGTTTAGTCCGATCTAATTTGATAATTTAAACGTCTAACCGTTCTGAAAATTTTTCAGACCGAAGTTTTTAGTTTAGTCAAAATTAATTGTCAGAACATACCAAATTTCACCCCTAAACTCAACAGAGCCCTTCCTAAATACTACCGTGAGCAAAAAGAAAGTACGATCCCTATTCCAAGAAGTTTGATTTGATATAATGGACAGACTGACGAGAATGTTCGCCGGCGCCGGAGGAGCTCTAGGCCACCCACTTCCTGATTCTCCGACATTAGATACCTCCGAGCAAGTCTATATTTCTTCTCTTGCTCTTCTCAAGATGCTAAAACACGGTATTTAATTTTCTGAATTTTTTTCTTTTTCTTGATTCTTGATCTAAAAATTTCTTCGAGTTGCTCATTGAAATCTGGATCACAATATTCGGTGAGAATTTGGTTTGCAGGTAGAGCTGGTGTTCCAATGGAAGTTATGGGATTGATGTTGGGTGAGTTCGTGGATGAATACACTGTTAGGGTTGTTGATGTCTTCGCTATGCCTCAAAGTGGTACTGGAGTTAGTGTTGAAGCTGTTGATCATGTCTTTCAAACCAATATGCTTGATATGCTTAAACAAACTGGAAGGTAATTTATTGCTTTAGTTGCTTATTCAACTTGTTTTTTGTTGTTTTTGTAAGAAAATGTTTGCAATTTAACTGGAGAATTTTACATTGAGAATAAAAGAATGTGATTGATACATTGCTTTTGTGCGAGAATTATGTTTAATATTGGTAGATAATATTGATTTGGCGGAACATTTTCGGCAATTGCCTCTATTAGATGTTTTTTTCCATGATGATGAACACCAAAGCTCTAAGTTGTGATTTGATAGAGCATACATTTGAGAGTTTCTGGTATGATGGAAAAATGTTACTGCAAAACGAAATGGAGCCTTAAATTAACCAAATTCATTTACATGTCCAAAAGATCCAGAAGCAAAACGCATGCCAACTTCTATGTTTTCTTCCCTTCCCCTTTGCTTTCCTCTTCCAATCATTGTGATTGGTAAAGCATTCTGATTTTGATAAATTGCTCCAAGTAAAATTCAAAAAAGAGGGTGTAATGCTGAAATTTAGTAAGAGGGTGTAATGCTGAAATTTAGTAACATTTGATGTTGCTTGTAGATGGATCTTTGCTATATTTTAAGTGTTCACTTCAAAATATTTCATATGTGAGGAAGATCCCTCATTGCTAAAAAATGGTGGGTTATGGACTTGCATATAATTCTTAGTGGATAATCCTTCCTCCTACTGGTTTTGGAAAAGAGTGAACCACATCAAGTGTGTATGCAAGTTAATGTTCATTACCCCTGGGTTTTTGGCTTGAGCCCACTGCTACTCCATAGGTGTCTTCACACGAGTGGGCCCATGGGGTGATTATTTGACGAATTATCACGATTTAATATGGTATCTAAGTTAAAGGTGGTGTTTGAATATGATCTGGCTCATATGTAAGGGGGAGTGTTATAAATACTTCTCTTGTGAGGAAGATCTCTCATCGTAAAAAAAGTGGGTTATGGACTTACATATAATGGTTGGTGGTTAATCCTCCTAATACCGTATGATTTTGGAAAAAACTAAACCTCATAAAGTATATAAGTCAATGCTCATCACCCGTGGTTGGTGATTTAATTATGTGACAAATTGTCACAGCCTAACAATAAGAAAAGTTTTATACTATAGTTAGTAACTAATAAGGTGGTGGGGTCTCTATTGAGCTTAATCCCCTATTCTAGCACCAAACTATATCTTGCTTTTGTTAGGGATTATGCCTTTTAATAAGGACTATACCACATAAATTTGTGAATGTTAGAGCAAGTGTCAATAATCTTAATGATGACGTTAACTTTAAATATATAATCGACCGTGCTTTCTCTTGTAATTTGGAGAGGGTCGATAAAGATGTGTCGAGTTGCGTGGGTTTAAGGTTTGGAACGATAAACGAGGTGCTTAACGTGGGGCAAATAAGGCTCCATTGAAGGTGGGAACCATGCCTTGAATGAGGCAACAAGAAGAAGCAAAACAGTGCGTTGCTCGACAAGGGTGCTCGTTCGAGCAGGTTGTAGCTCATCCGAGCGGTTAAGTCATAAGGCATCAGAAGACAGCAGCACTTGCTGCTTGAATGAGTATGTGGGGTGCTCAAACGAGCAGCAGGTCAGGGGGCACTCAACGGCTCTTTTTGCTACGATTTTGTGTATTGAATGTGTGCATTACTCTATTGTTTATTGTAATGTTTATTGCTGAGATTATTATCATTGTTAATTGAGTGTTTTATTGTGCTTTGATGGTGCATTGAGTGTGGTTCTAAGAATGATGCTTTCCTTCCTCTATAAAAGGGAGCATCATTGATAGAACAAAATAGTACAAACACATATTGTTGAGAAAGCTATACTTTGTTGAAACTTGAGAGTGTTCATCATAGTATTAGCATTTGTGATCTTGAGAGGATTGTTCTGAAGATAAGGGGAGGTTTATTACATTGCAATTGTTGAATTCAATCTAATAAAACTACATTTGAGGGGGAGGTAAGATACTTCAATAAATACTTGTGTTCATTTTTGCTTATATTTTTCATCTTATTTTTCATTGTTGAACCTCTTTGAAGCTTTCATTTCAGTGAGGATTCGTTTTATTTGGGCAATTTTTAGTCTTTGCATTCCATGAGATATTTTTTCCCCTTTTCTTTGATTTATGTTGAAGGCTTGATTAATCCAATGCTGTATAATAGTGTGATGGAATGACTTGAGAGATCTCTTAGAAGTTTTCTTTTTTGCAACCTTCATGCTTTTTTATAATTCTTGTTTTGCTATATTGCAGCAGAGTTTTCGTCAATTTGAGATATAAAATGGAAAGTTGGCTATCATCATTTTGACATTTTCAATCTGAAAATTCTAGTTTAATTTTATTTTTGGATAATTTGAAAATTTTAGGATTATTTCTCAACCATAGATATGTGTGATTTTTTGTATTTTTATAACAAAGCCCAAACACCTAAACCCCCAAATCTTGATGATACTTTCATAAGTTTATGTTGGGAATGTAGTATTAGTTTTACTATTATTCATGAATGCTATTATATATTTTTTGTCGGATAAATGCTTGAATATAGAACATAGTTTTTTTAATAAAAATTGACCATTATTTGGATTCAGATATCCTGCTCGTTTCAGAAATTTGTTATTCATTCTTTTGGATAGAATCCATATCGAGTTTTTCTTGATCATAATATTGTGAACCCCTCTGACAATAGTGGTGGTTCATTTGGCAAGGCACTAGAGAGCATTAGAGAGGGAGGCAGTGAAATGGCAAAGAAAACAGGGGGGATAGAAGTATGAAAGAGAGCAAATATTAGTATATAGTAGAGGGGTTTGAGTTTGATTAAAAGTAAGTGGGTATTTAATTACAGTGAGGTGGTACCAAATGAAACTATTTTGTTATATATATATTGATTAGTTTGCAATAAATCTTTTGAGCGATCAACTCTATATATTGTGTAATTTATTCATTGCACATGTCTATGTGGCACACCTACGTCCCTTCTATTGGGCTGATCTCTTGTTGGCAATACATGTATTGTTTGCGAATTGCGATGTATCAAGGATGTGGGATTTGTCAACCTATGTTATAAGCTAATTAATAACACATTTTGATTTGTTAATACTTTTTATTATTTATTCTGGGATTAATCTTTAGTTTTCTTGTTTTTTTAGGCCAGAGATGGTGGTGGGATGGTATCATTCGCATCCGGGATTTGGTTGCTGGCTATCTGGTGTGGACATCAACACACAGCAGGTCACATTTTTTCTAAAAATTAGTTATCTAGTTGAATTTGGTATTGCTGGTTACTGTCTTCCTTTGCATGTCCTTTAGACATTGTCTACCTTTTGGTAGTTTCGTTTAAAATGTGTTAGTCGCATCTGACAGCTTCTCAAAAAATCCTGACACGAGGTGGATAATTGACTAAACTGAGGCACATTGTCAACCTATTGGGCTGATCTCTTGTTGGCAATACTAAAGTCAACAATAAATAAGGTTCTCTCATCTTTTCCCTTCCAAAACTCCTCCATTTTTATCTACATCTTCATTTTTATTTTCTTTCTTCATCCTCTTTTATTAATCGTTTCCTTATCCTTCATCATTGTTTTTCTTCAAACCATTGCCACTAAATTAGTTTTTCAGCTGATTTTATATTTTACTCCACACTTAATCTACATATAAAGGGTTGATAGAAAATTCATTAATCAATACATGTAGCCTCCAAAATTTACTAACGGAAAATTCGATTACATTCTAACTTCTAAGAAAGTAGGGGATGCCATTCGAACTTAAATTTAACATCAGTATGGAACCAGAATAGCGACAACCAACATACCAGAAATTCCTGGCTCAATTGGGGCCCAAATGATTCTTCAAAATCCAGAATCCCATTCTGCAAAACAGAAGATATCCTGGAAAAGAAAGAGTACTTTCCTCACCATGAAAAGGTGGCGAGTGTGTGTATTTATGGATGATTAGAATACAAAGATATTTTTAGCTAAGATATAGATGAGTCTGTGTAAGTCTAAGTGAGGATGTAAGCAAAAGATAGAGAATTCCAAATTTTTGGTGGATGTGAGTTGATTTGGTTGGATTGATTAAAATGAACTAGATGGAGACTCTAAATTAGGAAGAAGAAGAAAATGATGATGCAAGTTTTTTTTAAAAGAAAGCTTTTTTCCTTTTTATTTTATTAATTTAATGTTGCTTTTTCCTTTTTAACGACAATTTAACAGTTTAGGTCACGTGGTGTAACAGACCTATGCTTTGGTGTTATTTGTGGATATATCAAAAAAATTGGGCTAATATTTGTCAAAAATAGTTGGTGTTACCAAATGGAATTTCCCTTAAGAATATACTTCCTACGATGAATTTGCTATATTTGATTTCAAATGCTTTTTTAAGCTTTAGGTGAAATGGATAAAAAATGCGTGAAAGGTATAAACAAACAAGTGAGTGAAACGAGAGTGTGGATGAGATAGGATAAGTATATGGATAAGGAAAGGAGAGAAAATGTGGCCCTATTTGCCCACTTTTAGAAATGTAGTAAAATTGCGAGACATCCAAAAATGAGAAAGACCACAAATTCAATGGGACATGGGGAGGGGGTATGGGTGAGGAGTATATGTTCTATGGAAATTTGTTTGTGAAAGGAAAGCTACAATCGGTTACACTTATGATAAACAAGATGATGAACACAAAGAAACAATGAGCAAATGACACAATTTGTTTATGAGGTATCTTGGATACCTCCCCCCTCAAATAAAGTTTATTTATAATTGGATTCAACAATGCAATGTTTAAATAACCCTCCCCATCTGGAGAACAACCTCTCAAGATCTCAATACTAAAACAAAGAACACTCTCAAGTTTCTTACATCATTCTAGAACTCCCTCATCAATCACCATAAACTCACAATTAACACCCACAATTAATTATGACAATAAACATAGCAATTAACATAGCATTAACCAAAGGAATACAATGCCACTTTAGCTCAATAGTCCAAAATAGCGTCCAAGGTTGAGTGCTCGAATGAGCATAGCATGTGCTCGAACAAGCAGTCAGTTCAAAACCCACTGCCTTGATGTAGCACACTGTGCTTGAACGAGCACCGCTCTCCAGCCCCTTTCTGACTTTGTTTTCGTGTTGACTTGTTCGAGCAATCTACTTCCCATGCCTTGACTCGTTCAAGGCATGGTCCATCCCTTTAGTGAAGCCTCATTTGCCTCACATTAATCACCTCATCGATCGTTTGAAACCTCAATTCACTCACATACGATACATTCTCAAAGTCCTTCTCTAAAGTACAAGCTAAGGCATGTTCGATTAAGTGATCGAACTCATCATCATTATTAAGTGTGGCACTTGCACTAACAGTTTGTGTATATTTATCTCAAAGATCAAGCAAGAACCAATTTTTTAGAAAAACTCATCTAACTTTAACCTAAAATTTCAGAGCTTTGAAGCATTAAATCAAAGAGCTGTTGCTGTAGTGGTGGATCCTATACAAAGTGTGAAGGGGAAGGTTGTTATTGACGCCTTCCGTTTGATCAGTCCACAAACTATGATGCTTGGTCAAGAGCCTCGTCAAACAACATCCAATCTTGGGCATCTCAACAAACCATCAATTCAGGTAATTAGGAGAATGTTGCGTGAATATACAAATGCTACTTTATTTTACTTCTTATCTAGTTCTCTTTCCATTGAAACTGTGATCTTCAGGCATTGATCCATGGGTTGAATCGACATTACTACTCCATAGCCATCAATTACAGGAAAAATGAATTAGAGGAGAAGATGTTACTAAACCTTCACAAAAAGAAATGGACTGATGGATTGACACTCAAGAGATTCGATGCTCATTCCAAAACCAACGAACAGACTGTCCAGGTCAGCTATGATTTAAGTCTTCAAGACATAGAAATTTATCAGTAGCCAGTTTCGCATAATTGTCCTGAACTGTGCTTTTCTGAAGCTGGCAAAAGAACTTTCTCTTCGATTTTGAAGATAGAACTAATAATAGGTAATAGATGGTAGAATGTGAAGTATCTGATCATCTGCAGATCATTAAGGTTAAGTAATCTGTGATGGAAGTTTTTCTCTAAATATAACCTTCGATATTTTGGAGAAAGTTGATTAATTGGTTACATTCACTTTGATAGGCATTTTAAATCAATGTAAATATGGTTATTGATTTGGAATAGAGGTGGCCAATGGGTGCTTTGGCCCTGAAGTAAAATGAAAAATCGATCTGAACCCTATGTAATTACCTGTCCGGTTTGAAGTCATAAAACTAAGAAGTAAATTGGATCGAAATCAGACCGCAAATTGGTTCCAAAACGACCCGATCCAGAACTAGATTGCAAAAAAAGCTCAAATTTACAAGCAACATATTCAAAAATAACCACGTAGTATAAAAATTTGGCATATGATTGACCTAGCTATTGTAAATAGAAAATTTTAAAATTTACAAAGGTAAACCACCACCTCCACAGTATAAACCATCGAACTGCTGGGAACCACATGCTATCACCAAAATAAGACTGAAGAATATTTAAAAACCCTAGAATAAGAAATAAAAAAGAAAATCAACTTATTTAGACTTTCATATCTGTTAAATTTAGGGAAATAGGGTTTTAAATTTGTTAAATTTGGGGAATTGAAAGTTATATATGATGATTCATACCCTATTTGTCGTGTGTGGTCAATTATGTGGGTGGCTGAGATCTTGAGACTTAAATCTTACTTTTTTTAAATCCTGCTTATGCAATTTTGTGATAGTGCTGATGATGAGGAAGAGTGGCTAGCGTTTGAGGTAGCATACTGGCTTCCTTCGACTCTCTCGAAATCATAGATGAAGATTAAAGATGATGAGTGATGAGTGATGAGTTGAAGATTAAAGATGTTGAGGGGAAGTGAACACGAAGATCGAAGATGGTGAAAATTGAAGATGGAGGAGAGTATGAGGGGAGAAAGGTGCAGAGTAATTGAGAAATGAAGATGGGCATGCACACTGCACAGACTGAGGAGAAAGCGATTTATTCTTTTAATATTTTCTTTTTTCAAATATTGACCTGGCACAGAGCTACTTTGACGTTTTGCCAGTTCATGTCCGTTTGAACCAACCCACAACTCGATCCAGACGAAAGTGGTACAATCCGTCCCATGGCCATCTCTAATTTGAAAGTTGATTGAAGGCACATGGCTTGTGAAGATACCGAATCCGATTTACTATTAGGGATCTTTCATAACCCTATATTTTGTGAAGTTCAGCAAGTATCCTATGGTTTTGTATTTTCATTAGACACCCCCGAGGTCTTAAAAAAATTACTCGGTACCCTCATGAACAAACATCTTCATTTGATTCACTGGATAATTATGGCTTTTGATCTTGAAAAGTTTAGTTGATGACAAAAAAATGTATAAACCAATAAGTTAGTCTTATTGAGTTTTGCAAGAGGGATGAGTGTAAAAACTGTAAAATGATGAGAGGAATGGGAAATTTATATTTGGTGAAAAAGTATTTGAATTTGGAAGAAATGAGTGAATAGGAACATAGAGTTCTTGGCTAATTGCTTATTTTGGCATTTATGAGTTTAAGATTTTTTGTAAGAACTTTGAAGACATCGAGCACTTATTTTTTGTAGATCTCGGGATACTAGATGTAAAATTGAAACTAGGATTACCTGATTGGTGTTCCAAAATCGCAGGGGATGAAAAATCCTACTCTATAATGTGCAATGTTATAAATTACAAATCAATAACATTTATTAACCCTGACTACCTCAGGATCAAGTGAGAATATGAACTACAATGTTCACGTCTTGTACAATCCATCGTAATCAATTTTCTGTTATTATTTTCAATGTGAGAGCTTTTGAGTGAAATTGTAGCAAATTGAGTGAAAGAAACGGACTATGTTGGAGAAATAATTTTGCTTATACTTGTGATATAGCTGCATTTAAGAATATACAAATGACTGGAAACTGTCATTCAGATTGCTGCTTATCTAAATTTCTCAGTGCATGCATTTGATATTTGCAGGAAATGTTGAATCTTGCTGTTAAATACAACAAGGCAGTACAAGAGGAAGACGAATTGCCCCCAGAGAAACTAGCAATCGCAAACGTGGGAAGGCAAGATGCTAAAAAGCATCTCGAAGAACATGTCTCCAACTTGATGTCCTCCAACATTGTTCAAACTTTGGGTACCATGCTAGACACTGTCGTGTTCTAAATTGGTTTTTCAAGCTCGATAAATAGACAATTTCTTGAATTTTTTTTGTTAAAATCTAGATGTACTTCGTGTTTCTAAACACTTTGTCCTTCCGAAATTGAAATATCCAAATATACTTGTGTAATCTATTACACAGATGAGGAAATTGTGTTATACTGGTGGGTTAGTAACATTGTTTTTGACAAGCCTTGTTATTCATTATTTTTTTATTTATGAAGCTTAACATTATTCATAACGCAAATGCTTCTGCTCCCAAGAATTCAGCTCTACAAGTTTAAACATGTTATATATACTTCTATTTGTCTCTAATCACCTATGCAGGAAACTCCAACATGAAAAAATGAGCTGTTTTCCTAATCAAATTTATACTACATAAGTACACATAAATATACTACCCAACACCAACCCTTGTGAGCTATAAGAAAGGGTGCTAATTGAGCGAGTTGATTATGAGTTGCTCTATGTTTTGGTTCCGGCACATTTATGGTTTTGAGACGGTCAGGAGTTGTGTGAAAGTAAAAAATCTTAAGTTGAGTTTGGTTTTTTGGAGAGAGGAGCCTAGTCGACTGTCCTCTATTATGAGTTCACGATTTAGTATATGCATCACGAGGGAGAAGCTCCAAGGATCAGAGCCTAGTCAGGTGTCCACTACAGCACAGTCGGCGATTCAAAGGCAAAATTTGGCGTTCCAACTAGAGAAAGGAGACGCATAGGCGTGTTCAACCGCCAATCGCCTTTCCGTAATACTTGTTGTAGTGTTTTGTGCGTGAGATCTTTTCATATATTTGTGAAACACTAATGTTCTGTTTCATTATAAGTATCAAATGATGGTAATGAGAATTACGTTTAGTGTTAATTTTGATGGAATGTGCTATGTCATTAGCAATTTACTTTATGTATAATGCAGCTTTCATCCTCAAATATGTATTTTTTTTCAAGATCTTTATTATCACATAATATCACCTTCTCAAATGATAATAGATAAGAATAAATTTTCTAATGAAAAAGAATGATTAGAATAGGCAAGGATGATCATAAACTTGTAGACAAAACTAGCACATTCCTACATTGGTAGACCTCTTCTAGCATTAAGTCTCTTCATACTAGTGCACATACCTACTTGGGAACAACACAACCGGACACACCAAAAGTTAGATATATTTCATTCTCTCTTTTAACACTATGTTTAAATAGCAATTTAAGAGAGAAAAGAAAAGAAGGCAAAGGAAAAAAAAAAAAGAAGAGAAAGAAAGGAAAAGGGAAAAAAAAAAAAAAAAAAAACTACATTGTTTATATAGAAAAGAAAGACAAAAGAAAGGAATTTCATTTTCATTTCAAATTTTTTCTCTTATGGAAAGATTTAGATGTTAATAAAATGAACACTTAATCCCTTCAAATTTCTTCCCTTAAAATCCTCTCCCTCCCTTTTTGCTATCCTAATAAGGTGATTTCCATCCCTTTAAATTCTTTTTTACTTTTTCTTTCATCCAAACAAGACATAAAAGTTATAGTATATATAAGCTTGATATAATATTAAGCTGTCACGTTAAATTTTGATGATAGTAAAATTATTAGTTAATATCAAACTTGTACACAGTAAAAAAAATCGAATCCAAATAACGTCAATAAAAAGATACAAATTGATGCATTAAACATATATTTGCTCACAACATTTATTTATTAAAATAAAAGGCAAGATTACTACAAAGATGTTTCCATGTTAATATTGATGGAAGATCATTGTATGGAAATAGTTGGTATTAAGTATAGGTAAAATCTAATTAAGGAGGAACATAAATGTGCATTTGCTTTAAAATATGTTCGAAGTTATCAGTGGACCTTTCTACAGGGTGAGTATGTATGCCTTCATATGTTGTTACCACCACTTCTTCATCTTTTGTTAGTCTTTGCACTTGCTTTTTCACATTACACCCTCCATGTGTGCATCTATAATAGCTTCTGCAAAATGTATAACTATCATTAACGACTTATAATTTTCAAAAATAATATTGAATTATAAATACATGGTAAATTTTATGTGGTGACCATGAGTTTTTGGCTTTTTCACAAATGTTTTTTTTAAATTGGCGTGGTGATCTTGAGCTTTTAATTTTTCAATGTGGTAAATAAAATATCAAAATTTTTGGTTAAATTAAGTTCTTATTTCGACTGGATTTCGACATATGTGGTTATTAGAGTGATCATGACGTTTGTTTTTTGAAAGAATTGTCATTACGTTGGGCAAAAATAGCGTTAAGTTAACAAAAAAACTTCTCTTTTTGTCTAATACATGGAGAGTTCAAAGATCAAGCTAGTCACCACGTGGATTAAAAAAATATTTGTCTTTCACATAGAAAAGCAGAAAATTCAGGATTATCACATAAAATATCCCTAAATACATTATAAGTTACTCTTATAATTTATATAAGAGAACATCTATCGGTAAAACAATCTCAAACAATAAATTTGTTTTCTAATACTCTGAAAAGGGATTTAAGATAGAAAAGATCCATGCTCTCTTAAATAAAAACATTAAGAAACAATAAAAGTCAAATCAATCTCATACCATGGCAAACAATAAATAAAGATCTAAACTAAATCTCTCACTATATAAGAAAGATCTTGACTCAAATAGGAAAAACGAGAGAAGAAACCCTAATCCTGGTCGAAAATGGATCAAGTCAACTCGAGCACCATAAAAATCAAGAATATATGAACGTAAAAAAGGTGATCATGACACCCATGAGCTAATCAACTTGAGTGGAAGAAAACTAGAAAACTACTAATAGAATCAAGCAATGATCTATCATCCTTTATGTGTGAGGCTTTGAGGGCTCCGTTATTTCAACACAATCCCTAAGTTTTAAAATTCATCTAAGGCGCTCATATAAGAATCTTTTGGAATAACAATGTGGATGCAGCATATGCTCTCCTTATACCTAACGCTAAATATTACACTTTAAATACGAAAAAGTTGAGATTCGAATTTATAATCTCTTATCCCACTGGCTTCTGATACCATATTAAAAAACAAAAAAAAAATTACCTATATAATTGAGTATACAATGTAACATAAAAAGGAACGACTTTTAGGCCTTAATTATCGAATGAGTATTTTTGAGAGTAACCCTGGCTAGTCATGATTGTTCATTTAGGTTATCTTCTATCAATCACAAGAACGACTCTTAGCTTTTGACTTTTAACCTACTTTTCTCTACTAAACAACCAACAATTATTAGTAAATAAATTTTACCAAACAGCTAACTTAAACAACTGAGTTATAAGTCAATACTTTCAGTTAGTCAAACTAATCAATAATTTTAACTAACAGTTTTAACTAATAACCATTTGCCAAATAGACTCCTTTACCCGTTTCATCTAAACCTTTCTTTTCCAACCTCGCTTGCTTTAAGATTGCAATAATGATTCAATGGAGAGATAATAATAGAATATAATAATAGTATAGAAATGGTTAAATGCATGAGTGACCTACCCAGCCGACCATATTAGGATCTTGGAGTATGAATTTATGATTGAATCGTGCAGTCTCACTCTGTGCATTCAATAGAATATTTATAGTAAAAGGAATACGGAAACCTACTACCTACTCTTTAATTCCTTCTTCACTCTCGTAGAAGTATATACTTTAGTCTACTAGTCATCAAAATTCACATGGGATGACGTTAAACCTAATGAATCAACTTAATCAAAAGTTATACTTTTTTTCGGTTTTTTATTCTCGTTTACTTTTTGTATAATTTTTAATGTAAATTTTAAGTTTTAATATCTTTAAATACACATCATGAAAAATTATAACAATTATATAATAAAAAAGTATATATTAAGATGAATTTAGCGAGATCTCACATGAATATATTTTATCATCTATATATGTTTTAAAGATCTTAATCAACTTTCTCTCTTCAAAATAGAATATTCTAAACGGGAAGAACATTTAGAAACGGAATCTAAAACGCTTCTTCATACGAGAGTCCTTTAATTTAGACTAGAAGTGTAGATGCAACACAGACCCGACCTCTTTAACATGACGCTCCACTAAAATGAGGGGTGATTGAGATTCAAACTCGTAATCTCTTTTCATGCTGATTTCTGATAACTTATACTCCCCTGTCCTACTCATTTTGCATCAATTGTCATTTTGATCAAACCCACTCATTTTGCATCAGAAATAATATCCCACCACTTTCTTTTAATCTCATCCATAAATTTTAACTCTTTTTTCATTTCATCAACACAATTCATTCTCTATTTTCATTTATTATAAATTTCTTAAAAATCACACAATTTTTTTTTGCTTCAAATCTATTGGAAACTGAAATAATAGTACTATTTAACTTGAAAAACTCTCACATATTTGAGTGAAATGGTTTAATCTCATAGAGACGGAGAATAATTTGCTAACTACTATTACTAAGTACCAATTAGGAGTAGTTTGCTTGTTAATGGAGTTGGATTGCATATTTAGTGAAGATATTGATTGGTATTGGCAGAAATCAGAATGTAAGAAAGTCAAACACAGACAAGCTAGCTAATTAAGGAAGTCATGTATCAGACTCTACATTTAAGGAGAAATATTAATATCTAACGTTGCTTCTTGCTGTTGGCAAAAGCCTTCTGCTAAGGCATAATTGGTTGTAACATGAGGCAATGCCCAAACCGGTCATGTGAAGTAAGATCATCAAATCTACTCTCTCTGTACCTATGAGAATGTACTAATATTTTTACGTGAAATTTAGTAGAATGGGAAACTGAATTGGAGAATAAGACAAAAAATAAGTGAATGATAAAAATAAGTGATTAAGATCAAAATTGTAAGTGAGATTAAAAGAAAAATGATGAGACTCTTATTAAAAAAGAAAAGGGTATAAAATGATTGAAGCAAACTAATTATATGTAAAGTGGTGCAAATTAATATTTTAAAAGCTAAGGATTCCAATATAAGTATTAAGTAGCTATGACAAGTGACTGTTACATGGAGTTGTTTGTTAGTTTCATTTGTTGGACATTTAATATTGGCCGAAAAGCAAACTGATAAAATTAACTAGTTGGAAATATTTGTTTAAACTATTTATTAAAATTTGGGGAAAAAAATCAAAAAACAATAAAAAAAAACACTACTATGATTAGTATTTTGATTTTGACTTAAAAATTAATTTTTCAACTGACCTGAAAGTAAAAAAGCTAAAGTGCAAAAGCCTATAAAAAAAATCAAAACATTCTGATAATCATGGTTGGCAATTGAATACCTATCTTTTCATTCTTACGATAGAAATTTGATATGATTTTCATCACCTATAAAACAAATTGATTTCTTCTCTTCACTCTCATAACTATAGAGAATTCCCCTTACCTCTTAATTATAAAAAATCTATGTATTAATCGTTATATATAATAATCTTGTCTTGTTGCTGATTCGATTAAAATAAATTAAATGGGAAAAAACCTTATTCTAATAATAATCTTCAAATAATTAAAATGTTGACTAAAAATAAAATTAAATGGGTAAAATAAAGCTTAGTTAGTCAAAATCAAGGTGAAATGAAAACAATAATTATTAAATACTTTCGAATTAACACAATATACAGTAAACGAAAACAACAATAATACTTTATAGTAGTAGCTGATAGCAATAAGAGCCATGCACGAAGTAATACGTTTCAGGGTTACTTACGTTATTTTTCAAATGTAAATTCATTGAATCCATCTATTGTTTTTTTTTTTTTTTTTTTTAATTATTTGATTTGGGTGTTGTAGTAACCATTCACCATTGTTTGGGATAATCAATTCCATACCATATAAATTCTTTAACTTTGATTTATAATGAACTAAAATAAAATGATTCATTATATAATTTATATTTGTTATTTATGTGAAGCTTCAGATGGTATTTGTTACCAATAGTCAATCGAAGACTATCTTTTTGTTAATAATAACAAAGGTAAAATTTCGTACATTTAGTCTTCAAACCTGGTCTGCAGAAGTGAGACTTGAAAGTCACTTAATGACATTAAAGTGTTAATATGTTTTATTTTCTAGAAACTAAGTTCAAATACTAAAATATAAAATATAAAATAAAATAAAATATTGCCAAAACTTTGCTTTTACATAGTTTTACTCCCTATTACGTATTTAACTCTTGATACTTCATCATTTTTGATATAATACACTTAGAAGAGTTGGTAAAAGCTAACAAAAGGCAATGTAAAATAAGATTTTAAATTTTGTAAAAGTATGTAAAGTTTATATATCTTGATTTGAGGAAAAATTCATATGGACAATTATTAAAATTAACTAATATCTTAATTTATGTAGTTGATATTAATATTTTGAAATTATGACTCTGACTTTGTTATTATTATTGCTCAAAAAATAAAGCAAAAATCCTTGCGCATTCGTATAGACAAACATTAAAAGTTCAAATTAAGCAAAAATGGCGGAATTAATAAAGAGATATTTCTTATTCTATTTAGTAAATATTTACTGACTCTATTACATACTATTTTCTCTATTTCAACTTAATATAAGTATTAAGGAAATAATTGATTAATAGCAAAATACCATTATTGTCCTTAGATAATGAAAAAAGTGTAAAAACTAATGAGGTATGAAATAGTAATAAAATAAGGGTAAATATAGGACAATTCATAAGTTACTTTATGATCAACATAAATAATAATGTAATAAGTATTGTGAAACAAATAAAAAAGAAATATATTTTGATAAATTTAAATATGAACAAATACAAATTTATTAATTCAAAAACTTTTTTTATTAAAAGGGTAGTCTATGAGCAGTGGAGAACTTCTGAGGTAGGTGATAATCAATACCAAGATTTGTATATATGAAAAATAAAAAATATGAAATACTTACTTCAACAGAAATAAAATACAATTCTTTTATATTGTTAATTCAGAAACTATAAAAAAAAAATACATTTTTATGGTTTATCCCAATTCCCATCATTATAATTGTAAAGTTTTAGAAGAAAGAAAAAAGTTCATTTTAATAAGTTTTCTAATAAACTACCTTATAAAACACCTCTTTTATTTTCACTACACAACATTTTGTTTGTTTTACATGACTTTGTAATTTTCAAGCCTTTGCTTTGATAATTTTTTACAAAATTCAATAAAAAAAATTTCATATCTTTGCAACTTTAAAATGTATATTCTAAATAAAAAATCAAACAGACTTTTTATTAACCCGATCTAATCCCCCAATATAATTAATAGATAATATATAGCACTAAGTAAAAGATAGTTTAGTTTAATAAATTACAACTTTAAAAGATAATTTTTGACAAAAAATAAATAAAGTTACTCATGTGTATCATATCATATGATCCCAATATCCCATGAAGAATATATCTATGATTGATTGATTGATATGATTAGTAGTAAGAATCTTAATACATGTTTGATTAATCCCCTTTCCTAATTTTCTTCTTGACTTGATAGAATAAGTATCCATCATTGTCACAATAATAGTACGTATATATATTCAAGGAATTTAACATGAAATACAAGAATTTTATTTTGTAGAAAAAGCAATTAATATAAATTGGTGCAAATAAAAAAACACCATATATAGTCTAAAGTTGGTGAATTTTCCATTACTAATTCAAATGCTAATTATGCTACTTTTGTAAAGTGAATTAACTTAAAAGGAAAGTCCTAAGTAACATTCTTTTCATTCAAAGATACTTTTAGATAGGAAGAAGCCCCAGGATTCTTCATTAAAATCAGATGATTTTTTGTTGCTAATAGCTAAAATACACGTAGATAGGATTTTGATATTATAGGGTATGCTAGATAGAAGAGAGAGTTATGTAAAAATCAAATCTATATCTGGTCTTAAAAAGTGATATTTACTCAGACTAAGGAAAAATCGAATTTTTTTGTCACATATGATATTAATGGTTAACAATCCGACCTATTTGTTCCATAAACCCAATCACAAAAAATTGTTTCTTTTATTAGGATTTTATTTATTTTATGCTAGATTATATCCTACTCGATGATTCCAAAGATAAAAGCCCTATATCTCATAAAGATTTTAGGGTAAAACCTAATTTGACCTAAAAATTATAAATGAAATCGATCATCATATATACCCAGTATTTAGTATAGTCCGCTCATAAAAATTATGATCATCATTGAAAAAGATAAGATGAAATGACAATAGTAAATAGACCGTGTACTTATCATAAGAGATAAGAAGGTTGCAGTCGATAAAACGCTCAGCTGAAGAATAATCAAACTAAAAAGTTTTACCTTTTGTCTTTTTTTTTCTATCTATGGATGAGTAAATAGTAATTAATAATATAGAAATGAGAAAACAATAAAAATACCTAGGAAATTTGTTGTTTTTGACAGCTTTTTGGCCATATTTTCTCCAACGATAACCATCATCAAGAATATCAACTTGAGCTCTTGTATGAAATGCATATCTATGCCTTCTTATTTTCTTCTCTTTATAATTACTTTCCTTTTTATTATTTTCTTTGATTTCATTATTAGAAGATCCAACTTGAACTTCATGAGAAGGTAATAAGGTTTTTCCATGGAAGTCATTGCTAAAATCCATGTTCATCTCACTTTTCATTATTCCCATAAGACCATTTTGGTAAACATCAAACAAACATGAAGAAGAAGAAGAAGAAAATGGAGTGTGAGGAATCATTGTCATGTTTGATGAGAAAGTAAAATTGTCTATGTTTGAGGATGAAAATGGAGAAGTCATTGTAGATGGAATTATCCTTGAGAAGGAGCTAGAAAAAGTGAATGAGAAAGAGAAGTATATTTGATTTTATAGGATATAATACTCCCTCTCTCGTATGAAAATTATCAATGGGAAACTTAAGAAAAATTGTCAAATTGGTATTTTATAAAGAGTTATTTTTGTGAGAAATCTTATTTTAGTCTGGACCTTAAAATAAAAGGTTTTTATATGTTGTATTAATTTAAGCCATATATGAGCTAGGTACATCTCATAGTTAGATGATATCTAAAAAAGAAGTTTATGTGCTAATAATTTGATTATTGGACTATTTAACCTATATATGAGACATGTTATAAGGTGAGTTCATCTCATGCGAGAATTCGTGTTTATGGAAAGTGAGAAAAACGTGTGAATGAGATGATGAATGAGATGATAAGGTAATTTAAATATGTGTTTGTTGAAAATTAAAGAAGGAGTTTGGTCATGGAAAAAAATAGAATGAGATCAAAGAAAATTTCATGGGACATAGGGACTATTAAGGACTTTGGAGGAAGGGAATATAATTGTCGTTTATTTTGATGAATTAAAGATTTATAGTAATTTGATTTTAAATTATATTTCCTTCTATTCAGTTTATGTGTCTCATTTTTTTTATGGTCAAATCACCTTAATTGTCCCATTTCTATTTTTGGTATGGGTTTTTGACTTTTATGCCCTTAGTAACTTTATCCTATTTTCAATTATACCCTCTATCACCCATACTAATTTTCCTCCCTTACATTAAAAAACCCATAATACCACTCTCTTTCCTACCCTTAGGGTCCCACTTTTGACTTCCCTTAAAATCCGTGAAAAGTCAAATGGGACTCCTAAGATCAATAGGAGGGAGTAATAAATTATAGTAAAATAATTTATAAAATTATATGTATTTTTTTAATTTATGTAAAGTTATAAATAATATTTGCTATTAAAAAATTAAGATGAATTAAAAAAAAAAAAGATTAGCATAATTAAACGTGGCGTTGGTGGAGTTATGTAGGGAGAATAGTAATAGGTGATGAGGGTAGTACAAGTCAACAATTAGTGTCATTCATGCACTCATAAAGATGTAATTTGTGGAAAAAGAATAGGCGGCTGAAGGACCCCAACTTATTTCATCCTTATTTTGCCTTGTCTTATTACTTTTCCAATTTCGTATGTTTTCAAACTATATCAACTAATTCTTTTTTTCAGAAAACCATTTTTACAAGTTACAATTCACAATCAAATATTATTCCTTTTATAATCTCAATTGTAGCTTATAACTAATTTCCCACTCATTTTATGTTTTGTTGAGACATTATGTGTGGTTGAATCAATTAAAATTTAGTTTATTTTTAGAGTAATTTGTAAATAATTGCCTTAAAATTTAAGGCTTTTGGGAATTACAGCTTTAAAGTTTATTTTTTTGCGAATTACTATCTCTAAAGTATCAAAGTTTACATCATTCAGGCCAAGTGACCGTTGACCAACCTAAATGACCTTTGACCAACTTAAATGACCGTTGACCATCACTTATCATCTTTGACTTTCTTTTGACCATTCATAATCACTTTGACTTTTCTAATTAACAATAATACCCTTATGTCTTATCACTTTAATGTTGTTTTTACCAATAATAACGATATTTTTCAAAAAACGAACGTAACGACTATCCTTATGGGATAGCTCTTTCGAAAATCTGGTCGAAACAAATATAATTCGCCTATTTTCCAACACGTAGACCAAAAAAATATTTGATGTCGTTTTTACCGATCATAAAGATATCTTTTCAAAAAACGGATGTCACGATTATCCTTGTGGGAAAACTCTTTCGAAAATCCGGTCGAAACAAGTACTTATTTGCCTATTTCCCCATACGTAGACCGAAAAAGATATTTAACGTCTTTTTTACCTATTATAATGATATTTTTTCAAAAACGGACGTCGCAATTATCCTTAAGCGATAACTCTTTCGGAAATCTGGTTGAAACAAGTACTAATTCATCTATTTCTCGACACATAGACCGAAAAAGATATTTTAAAGTAATCGTGACGTCTGTTATTTTTGAAAAAATATTGTTATGATGGGTAAAAACAATTTAAATATCTTTTTCGGTCTACGTGTCAGGAAATAGGCGAATTAGTATTTGTTTCGACCGGATTTCCAAAAGGGTTACCCCATAAGAAAGTCGTGACGTCCGTTTTTTGAAAAATAATCATTATGATGGGTAAAAAGCGACATTAAAGTGCTAAGATATAAGGGTACTATTGGTAATTAGGAAAGTCAAAGGTGATTAGTGATGGTCAACAATCATTTAGGATGGTCAAAGGTCATTTGGGTTGGTCAACGATCACTTGGCCTATATGGTGTAGACTTTAATACTTTGGAGACAGTAATTCGCAAAAAATAAACTTTAAGTCAGTAATTCGCAAGAGCTCTAAACTTAAAGACAATTATTTGCAAATTTTTCTTATTTCTAATTGGAATGGTAGAACCAATAATTACTTATAGATGACCAGCATGACCTTTATTTATAAATAAAAAAATTTATTGTAGGGAAAATATAAATAGAGGAAGACATCTACGGTTAAGACTTTTCCATAAACATATACATATTATCTTATAGGGTGTAGAGAATTTTGTGAAGCAAAATATCCATATTATTTACAAAAATGTCATTTGAATATGTACATCTTTTAAGCGTGTATATACACCTTTTAAAAATTGTTCAATTATTTATAAAATTGCCACAAATATGTCCACCATTTAAGCTTTTATATACGCTTGTTTTTGGTTTTCACCACTATGACCATTAAAAATTCCAACTTGTGCAACATGAACCTCAAGAAGTGAACTAGAAGGGATGAGAATACGGACGGTTGGATAAGGTATACCCTTTCTATACCCATATTCACCACCTACGCATCACCCATAGAGAGTAAAATTTTTATATTCATATCTGTCCACCTGAACATGTATTCAAACACATCTCCACCCACTATGGTCAATTAGACATACACATCATGAGTATTCGCATCTTATACTCGCCTCACATGCTTTTACAAGTCCACCTTATACACTTTATATCTTTAAAAATTTAATTGTAAATCTATTTTTCTTTTTAAATCATACGATGTAATAAAATATAATTAATATCCTTAATTTTTTGTTAATAATAATTTTAATAAAATATTCAAAATTGATAAAAAGTAGTACATTGTAAATATAGGGCGAGCAAGTATGGGGGCGAGACAGGTGGGTGAATATGGTGTTGGGTGTATACCTGTGGGGCTGGTAAGACTGCATACCCACCACCTACCCACTATCTATGACATATAAAATCTCTCATACCTAGACTCGTATCTACCTAAAAACCACCAAAGTCATACTCATAGTCTTTATCCAACTGAAATAGATACAATACGAAATCAATACAATCTTTCCCGTTTGTTATTTCTATAAACTACTTATCATTACAAGCAACACTTGATGAGTAGTGACCCAAAGGGCAAAAGGCACCCCGATTGCGTTTGGGTAAGTAACCCCATCATCCCCCCCCCCCCCCCCCCAATTTACACATACTTATAGTAATTTTTATTGTAAGGCGTCGCAAGAAATGTGTCGTAGTGAATAGAATGGAGAACAACTTGAACTCAGATCGTCTCCCTCCTTCTTCTTTTAAACCCACTTCTCTTCCCTCTCATCTTGACCTCTACACTATCCCCAGTCACTCCTGTAATTTTCTCCCCTTTTCTCTCTTCAACCCTAACCCTAGCTCTACATTTCCCCTTTTTCTTTCTTTTTTCTAACCTTAATTTTTCTTTTTGTTTGTTTTTTTGCAGTTTGGTTTTCATGGGATTCTATTCACGATACAGAAAGACTTGAGCTTCGAGAATTCTTCGATGGAAGTTCATTCACTCGAACCCCCAAAATCTACAAAGAATACAGGGATTTTATTATTTCTAAATACAGAGAAGATCCTTCTAAAAGACTCACGTTTACCGAGGTTCGTAAATCTTTAGTTGGAGATGTTTCTACTCTTAATAAACTCTTCAATTTTTTGGATAAATGGGGTTTGATTAACTTTGGTGCTCCTCCACCCCCTCCTGTTCAACCATGTGTTGACGAGAGTGTGAAAGTGAGAGTTGAAGAAGGGGCTCCGATTGGTGTTCGGGTTGTTGGTACTCCTAATACTTTAAAACCATTGAAGGCCCCGCTATCGGTTTCGGGTGATGAAGGAAGGGTTGATAATGGGTTTAAGCTGCCACCGTTGGCTTCATTTACTGATGTTTTTCGCGATTCGGGAGGAGAAAATGGGGTTTTATGTGGGAATTGCAAGGAGAAATGTGAATCCAAGTATTATGAATGCACAAAGGTACTCTTTTCCTGTACGTTTTCCTTTTCTTTCATTGATTCCAGTGTTTGGATTTTGCATTTGTTGTAGTTTTTGCTATTATTGATATATCTTCCCAGGTTTGAGGTACATAGATTATGTACATCTTAGTTCGAAAGTGAGGACATTGAAGTTTTGCTTGCATATTGAGATATTGAACAATTGATCAATTTAGGGTTAGTTCTCTTTATACTGAATTGAATTTAATAGTGCTGAACTGAAGTGAAATGTGCGATTATTAGTACCTATAAGAACTTATTGATGCTCGAAGGAACTGAATTTAGTTTTAGTATAAATAAGTTAATAGAATGGATGCACTTGTTAAGTGGATAATGCCTAGAAGATTAACATCATAGGTAGAATCATTGTTCCCTGGAATAACATTTGGTTTGGAACGAGGAACGGGAACGGAAACTCGGAAAGCAACCTAGATTGACTCGGGAACGATTGGTACGAGATACATTATGTATAAGATATATATTTGAAAACAAAATTAAACTAAAATGATTAATTTTCTTTAAGAAATTATTTTCTAGTGGAAATTTTTTAGATTTTTAGGTTTCATCTTGTTTTTTTCTCCCTTCTTTGGCCAAAATTCCTTTTAAAAATGGTCTTCTACACCAGGATGACGCCTTGAGCAATTTAGGTCGCGTTTCGTGGTGATTGGGGTCGACTGTTCCCGGATCGCGGAACGTCGCTACATTCCACGTTCCGTGTAACTATGGGTAGAATCTTGCTCTATTGCATCTAATTTTTATGACAGGCTTGAGTTGTTGCTTAAAGAAATTTTGTTGGATTGTGATATTTAGCAGGAGAAGTTTTCAATATGCTTGAAGTGCTTTGAGAAAGGTGCATATGGAGAAAACAAGTCCGCCGATGACTTTACGTTGAAAGATAGTGTAGAAAGCAATGCTAATCAAGCAGGTTGGACTGAAGCTGAAACTCTTCTTCTTGTGGAATCTGTCCTGAAGCACGGAGATGATTGGGAACTTGTTGCTCAAAATGTGCATACAAAGACTAAACTTGAATGCATTTCACGGCTTATTGAATTGCCTTTTGGGGAACTCATGTTGGGCTCCCATGGAAAGTTGCCGGTGAGGGATCTTGTTGATGATGATGATACTTCTATAGAGCAGAAGGCCTCAATTGTATCCCTTGAGAATGAAAAGATGGAGATCAACCAACGTGAGGGCAATCAACATGAAGGCAATCATCTTGAGGACAGCAATCACTTAGAGAACAATCACGATCAGGAGAATGGTCATCATCATGAAATTGGTGAAAAGGATAATGGTGGGAACAATGACAACCTAGAGCCACCTCTTAAGAAAAGCCGCGTTGATTCTTTAGTTCCTAATAGATCTTTAATGGAACAGGTTTGAGCATTTAATCCTTGACATTCGACCCATTATTCTGTTTCGATGCACCTGATTGTTACAATATTTTATCTCCCATTTTTTTAACTTGCAACTCATGGTAGGCAAAGACAGCACACACCCCCCCCCCCCCCCCCCCGAAAATAAATATAAAAATGGACAACTATTATTTGAAACAAATGAAATGGGGCAGTGGTAAGCTGACACTTTTGTACAAACTTTCCGAACCGTGTAGCATGTTTTTTTCACTGTGTACATTTGCACACAATGAGTAACACACTAGTGAGGCGTCTTAGAACAGCTAAACATTTCAGTCATACTCAATGACTGCAAGCTTTTTCAGCTACACTTATACTTTTGATGGGAAATCCACAAGAATGACCAGTTACTACAAATCAAATAGGTCTTTTCTCATCATAATCACTTGATTTCCATACACTGTATGTGACATACACACAAAAAAATGTGTGTGCTCTAGTTGGTGGAGTAGATCACCTATGCTACCTAGTTAGTGTATGTGCATACAATGTCTACGGGGTTCTTTGATAGATCGCCATTACAATTTATTTAGATGCATTTTGCATTGCATGGTTTGGCTACATTCTTGGGACAAATGTCACACTGTTAACTTTAACCTACATAATCATAGCACAAGAAATTTTATCTGTGCTAGAACACTCTAAACATGCATTTCCATATGGTGTATTGTATCTAGTTATTGGGAGCTGGCCATCACAACTCATTGTGCTATTTATTTCTCATTAGACTTCATACTTTTGAGAATAAAAGAGGAGGGGGCAAGATTAGTTGGGCAAGAAATGTAATCTGGTAAGGTGCCACTAACAATTATGGGATGCTTGTTTCTGATAGCCCATAATTGGAATAGTCTATCTTTCAAAAAAAAAAATGGCCAAGTTGCATCCTATTTCATTTTAAGCAGAAAAGAGATGCTGCAGTATTTTAGCCTGCTCAGTTGTGGCAAGATTATTTTTCCTCTTTTCATTTCTTTACGTAGCTCTCATTTATACTGTGGTTGTCTCTCCAATCATGGATTTAGGCTTTACTAATGATTTGACATTGTTGCTGTTCATTTTATCAGGTAGCTCTCATTTCTACCATGGTTGCCCCTCCAATCACAGCGGCAGCTGCTAATGCGGCTGTAACAGTTCTATGTGATGGAAACCCCTTGTTGCGGGAGGTTTTCTATACAGATGATACTTCCATAGATGAGCAGAGATCAGGCAATCTCAATAAGGAAATGGAAAGGTTATTAATCTATTTAGACTCTGCGTATGGTGTTCATTCTTGATGGAGCTACAGTTTTATTATTATTATTTGATTTCGCATTTAATTGGACTATGGTGAACTTGCTCATTAAATTATGTGCACTTATTATTTATGTGTAATTGCAAATGATGTTTGCTATCAAGGGTCAATTGGAAGCAATCTCTTTGTTATTACAAAGGTAAGATTGCATACAATCAGTGTACTTGTTCTGTTTAAGGTTTGCAACTGCGTACGTCTAACCCCAAACTCGCCTAGGACGGAGCCACTTAGTGGCATCGGGGTAATGGAATAGACTTTGTGTTTAATGTTTTGTCATCATATATTGACTCTAACCTGAAACATTTCAGGACTTTGCAATCCGAGGATCTAGAAATGAAGGACGCATCCAATTCTTCAGGTATTTCATGCATTACATGTATAATAAAATTGCTCATTTCATATATGCGAAAAGGGGCTTGCATTAGTTGTATAATATAATAAGCTATGGTCAAACTACTTTTAAAAGAAATTAGCCTCAATATCTAATACTTCTATATCTAGCGTTTTACTGAGCGTGAGGAAAATTTGGAGGTCTGCACAATGTATTTTTTTATAAATCCTTTTTGTGTAGCTTTCTTTTATGATGTAAAACCACTCTCATATGCTAGATACTAATAACTACACATCTGCCTAAATAATCAAGGATTCCTGATTCCCTTTCCGTCCACTTCTTCTCTGTGACATGATAATGATGTTTTATCCATGTCTGGTCCAGATTTCAGAACCTTTTACTTCCACCATCTTATTTTTCTATCACCTCTGCATATTCCACTAAATGCAGCATTGAGGGAGAGAATCAGAGCGAATGTCTTAGCGTTTAATCTTTGAATTCAAAGGGGGAAGTCTTAGCATCGAGTATCTGAATTGATAGACTACTTGAAGACAGAAGATTCTACAAGCTCATGTAATTTACCTCTCACCCTAATTCATCCATACTTGTGGAAAGTAAATCAAATGAAAGATTGGGTCGAGTTTAGTGAGTATCGGATTCGAATCCGAGCATAAAAAAATAGTGAAAAATGTCATGACAAACTTTAGAACTTGAGAAAAATATCAGGGATAAATTTTACCCTAGTCTTTCTTTCTTTGGCTAGAGAACTGAAATTCCTTCCATAGGGTTCCTCATAACTTTTTAAGTCTCACCATTAAGTCTCTTCCCCAAGAAGTGAGAATAAATCCTGAGGCCCTCTGTCAGTAAAAGCTTAAGACAAAAAGAAAGGACCTTGATTTGGAATAGAAGAGTTGTGAACTCTACCGCATATTCAAGTATCCCTGTACTTATTTTACACAAATGTGTTGGAAACGTTTTTGTTATATATGTTTTTTTACCAAGTATTTTGCAATTCATATAAACCAACTTATATCTTGTATGTATAACAGTTAACTGTTCTAGATGTATTTCTAGATAATGGGTTTATTCCGGTATATGATAATTTTTCGTGCGAATTCTCAGAGATTGAAAAATTATCACCTGAAGGAGATTCAATTCCTCTAGCCCTACGGATGAGAGTGGCTGTTGGTACCGCACTTGGAGCAGCTGCTGCTCATGCAAAACTGTTAGCTGATCACGAAGAAAGGGAAATCGAACAATTGATGGCCTTCATTATTGAGACCCAGGTAATAATCGAGTCTTGATCACATAAGATCATGTACTACATTTTTTTACTCCATCCAACTGTGAACATTTTTGTTCTCGATAAAATGTTGAGCAGTTGAAGAAAGTCCAACGCAAAGCGGAACTCTTTGAAGTTTTAGAACGTATGATGGAGAAGGAACATGCATTACTAGAAGAGTCGAAAGATGATATAATTAGACAGAGGATCACCACATTGCAAACAATATTTAGTGAAGGAATATCCCATCAGACAGATCATTATCTGTAGACCGACTGTCAGGTGGTATACATTACGGTACACTCCTGACTCTACATGGTTAAAAAATCTTTTATGGCGGAACTCTTATCCGGTGTACCGGAATTTAGAGCTCCTGTGATCACCCTCGTTTCTCTGTAATTCCATTAGATGTCAGAATTTCACTGTGTTGTATCCATTGGTGATCATGTTGGCGTTTATCTGATTAATCGTCACAGTGGCGCTGTTGTTTTAACTGTTATTTCATTAGCATGTAAGCAGAGATTAACTTGTTAGTTCATAAATTTGGCAATTGAATAAAAAATAAATTATAGAAAATAGAAATGTTGTTGATATACGATCCAGGGAAAAGGACACAATTATCAGATAGATTAGTGCTCACTAAATACATTAGTGATCTCATTTATTATATTAATGGCTAAAGCTTTGGGCTTTTAACGATGGTACACCCTATCAGACTTATATTATTGGTTGGTCAACGGCGCCAATTTTTTATTTGAGACGTCATATGAATTTGAGTAATTTTTTTTTACTTAATTTTCTTTTTATTCTGTTTCAATAAATTTGCATCTTTTATTTTAGTTTGTTTTAATGAATCTATTTCATCTTTATATGTGGATATAAGTATATAACCCAATAATTTTATTTTATATATTCAATCTCTTAAATTTTAATATTCTACTGTTAAATCCATTATACTCAATTTTTTTTTGAAAGACATTACACTCAATTATTAAACCCATTATACTCAATCTTAAGTAAAATTATGCCATACTTTCTAGCTATTTATTAGCATCAAGAGTTAATAATAATGACATGCTGGATAAACTCCACAGACACGATACGGCTATCAAGTTTTATTTGAATATAAGTCATTCCATTTCATTATCAGTGTTATTAAGTGGCTTGTACATAAAATGAAATTTGAGAGGGCGAGGATGTATACAAACTGACTATTATGAATGAAAATTTGACAAAAATGATATTTTCAATTGACCATTAGTTATTAAGCGTCTTTTCAAAATTTACATTAATAAAATGCACGTGATTTAATGAATCTTGCTTGGGAATATAAGCGTGATGGTAAGGCGGTAATTTTATGTTTAAAATATAGCATTTTGAATGATCCGAGATCCATATCTATCCCCTTGTTAACATGTAATTAACCAAATTCTAATACTTCTAGTACACCAATGATCATGTATAAATACCAATCTTCTCAATCTGTTACCGCTCCATAACAATACATACTCCATAACCATCAACGGACCTGTAAACCAATCCCGCCTTCCACGTTTTGAATTTCCTCACTTTCCTTAGCAATTAGCGCATAGCTTTGTCGAAGGTAAGATGCTTACTAGTCCACATCCATGGTGTGCTACCAGACTCATGGTGTAATCCTCATGTGGCGCCATTCCAATCAAGTTGTTCGGGTCGGTTCAAATCGGGTCTTGAATCCACATTGGGATTTCCATGATTTTAAACCCATTTTGAAGTTGTGTCAAAGTCATCGAGTCTATTTCTGCCCTTGTCCATTACATGAAAAACTGGTAATCAGAATTAAGATCATAAGACTGTCATAAACCTCGAAAGCCAAACTATATAGTTGTGATGCATGTAAAATATTATAAACGTCATCCAAGAACCATCCATCCTCAAGAAAATTAGCATCAATTATTTAAAGAAAAAATTTAATTTGACGATGGTTTAACTTGTTTCAAAGAATTTAATGCATAAAGCTGCTAAAATGAATAGGAAATTAGAAATCAAACATCAAACCACAGAAAGAAAATTTTCTAGATGCATATCAAGCTTGACAGTTGAGAATGTTCCAAAATGGCAATAGATGATGGTGAGTTTCCTCAACTACCCACATATCCTTGATCAGGCATAAAGTCAGATCTAAATCATACTATTTTCGTACTTTTGTATGTCATGCACAAATTCAAGACAAGAAAAACCGAAGAATAGCTAAAAGTGGAGTGGAAAAGAATACAAAAGATCAAGATTCACAAATTGACGAGAATTCACGTGAATGACCACTAGAACTGATTTTTTGGTTCATATAGTTGAACCCATCAGAACTCCGCAGTTAAACATGCTTGGACGAGACTACTACTAGAATGGGTGACCTCTTGGGAAGTCTTCGTGTTGCACCCCTTTTACTCTTTGAAAGAGTACGGATATGGATTGTTTATCAACTTCCCTCGCCCAGACCCTGTTTCCAAGCGGGATATTGGGTTGATGATGATAATGATATTCAACCCCATTATGTCGGAACTAAGGCTTTAAAATTTAGGGCATATTATACTAGTTCATTAATGATGAAATGAAAGTTACATGTATATGGCAAAGCAGAGCAAAATCAAGACATCTACCTGTATTATAGTGGCACACTAAGAGAAGTATCATTGTCAATAATTACCCTGCATAGAAACCAAAGACAAATCATGTGAGAATAGCATAAACAATTGCAGATTAAGTAGGAAAGAAGAAACCCAAAAAGAAAACCTTTTCTATACAAAAGATTCTCCAGGAAGACAGCATAAGGCCAACAAAACTATATTTTAAAAATGAATGGGAATCCAAAGAGATCAAATTCCAAAAACATATCAGACACATTTCTAATCAAAGAGGGGATGGGAATTTCCATGGAAAAAGCATAATAAATAAAAGAGGACATTAGAATAAAACATCATTTGCTCTTATCTTGAGAAATCAGCATTTTGCCAGGTAAGAATTGTATTAAAGATTCATGTCATTTTTTTTAACCAGAAAAGGAATACCATTTTTATATACTCCTTGTAATATTTAAGCAAGAAATAGCTCACCTTGAGGAATGTTTTCTATGATATGGAACATTGCTCTAATACTTTTAAATGTTGACCAATTCAAATCTTCACAGCTTCAAGCTATATTACTCGGACTCTTTATTCTACTTCACGTATCCGTGTCCAATCCTTGATCCTTGAACGTTGGTATGGCACTTAGACACTTCATTTTAGGCATAAAATTGAATATTTAGACGTATCCGACACTTGAAAATGTACCAGTATTCAACTTCCGTACCCGAGGCTAAATAACATAGGCTTCAAGCAATCAAAGAAAATATCAAGTCAGTGCAATTTTGTTTGCGCTCGAGTCCAGGATACTAGTATAAAATGCATAGAAAACATCAAACGCATTGTACACGTACAAAAAAAACCGGCAATTTGGGTCATATTCAGAGATATCTCACACTTTCATCCGATATTTGGCATTATGACAAGTCACATCACTCTCATTACCTCATCACCATCCTGTTACAGCGATTGGGACTGCAATTTTTGCACTATGATAAGACGAGCCAAACCCTCATGCGTGGCTTGATCAACTCGGCTATCATTCTTCTTATTATAATAAGTTGAACAATCCAATACTAAAAGTGTTTTAATGGCCTACGCAAGACTCAAACCTAGAATCCCCTGCTCTTCACCATAAGATATCAAACATGGGTTAAAAACATAGTTCTAAAAGCATGAACTTGGATCACTAAACATTCTAAATTAAGAACTATGAGATCAGAAAAATCAGTAGCTATAGTTTTAAAGTTTAGTCAGATGATCTGTACAATCAAAAATCAGTACATGAATTAAAACCAACCATCTTTTTTTCCTATTTTTTTTCAGAAAATGAAGTTCTTAGCTTAATCAGATATAAAAACATTCCTGAAACAATCCCCTATTTCCACAATTCTCAACATACTTACATATAAAACTATAAACAAAAAAGAAATAATATTACAAAATAAAAAAAATCCCAACAAAAACAGTAATCCACAGAAGAAATAAAAGCAATATTCATTGCTCTCTTGAATTGTCATTAGAATGAGATTGTAAGTGCTGCTGCTGTTGATGAACAGTTTCAGCACTAACAGCAGCAGCAGCACCAGAATCAGTGTGTTCATGGCCTTGTTGTTGCTGTTGTTGTTGATAAAGTTGTCCAATAACACCATCTTGAGAAAGACCGAGTTGAAGACCAGGAATCTGAGTTCCCCGAGTCAAAATCGGAGTAAAACTCAGAAGACCCATGTTACCAGTAGGTAATCCAACTCCTTGAAGTTGAAAATTAGTGACATAACTCGATGATTGACTCACTAAATTGGAGTTAGTACCAGAACAATTATCAAAAACTTGAGCATAGCCACTTCCAATTGAAGGCCAAATTGAAGCACCCACTTGAGATCTTCCTAAATTATCCCCAAAATTAGCCCAATTAGGCCGATTTCCCACCTCAATCCCGGCTCGTAATTCGTTAATTTTAGAATGTAAACCTAAAGAAACAGATGAACCCTGTTGGGTAGCACCAGAAGCAGAAGCAGTAAGAAAAGAAGCAGGAATAGTACCAGTACCAGTAGCAGCAATAATTGCAGGTTCGGCTTGTTGAAGAAGCCATTGAATTGTTTCGCCATCGGTTTTATGACCTAATTCTCTTGTTAATTGAAAAACCCTTGCTGCACAAAGTGCAGGCATTCTAATTCTTCTGCTTCTTCCATCTACTTTTGTATGTCTGTCTTTGTTTGAGCTTCTTTTGGGTGCTAACTGTTGATTTTGCTGCTTCTTTTGAAGGTCTTCTTTATTGGGTGATTGTGTATTGATTGCAACAACCTGTTTTTCTTCTGGGTTTCTGTTGTCATCCATGGATGTGTATGTGTGTGAGACTTGTGAAGAGAGAGAAAGTGAAGAGAGAGAGAGAGTGAGTATACAATAGAATATAGTTGTGGTTGCTAATTTGCTATGACCTGAGTGTAGTTTTCTTTTGGAAAGGAAAAGATAAGAGGGTCAAAACTCAAAACTCAACGTACTCAAAATAGATTTAATGATTTAATAGTTGGAAAATTTTGTAATTAAATCCAACTTAACTTGAATTTAAAATTACATAAAATTAATTGTGGACATAAGATTTGATTTTAAACTGATTTAAAATCGATCTGATGATCCAAATGAAACTCTCTAAGAACATGGATTAAGTTATAAAAAATTAACCCGATTAATTGAATTATGATTTCATTCGGCCGATATATTTGTATACAAAAATCAAAATCAGATTGTCAAATTTTTATATATGCTCGAAAAAGTAAATAACTCGACCTAAAATATTATATCTAAAATTCGTCCCAACATCGAAATGGATACCTCTAAAATAGACCCTTCTAGATTAAAGGGAAGCTACTTAACAAATCTTTCCCTTTGGTGGAAGTCTGACTTCTTTTTTTCTTTCGGTTAAACAAATACAAATAATGAAACAAAATTGCAGGGAAGGAAATATATAAAATGTGAACTCTTTACTTATGTGTACTTAACTGCTTACTTGGATTTTAGGAAGATTTTTTTCCTTGTTTTGGGATATATTTTAAATTCAAATTTTGAGAGAAGATTTAATTACATGCATCGTTTTCTTGCATTAATTACATTTGGACTTGGATGCTCAAAATCATCTATAAAAAAAATGTAATTTTTATATTAAAATGATTTGGTGAATTTGAATTATGTGATATTTAATTTGATTATCAATTAAGTTTAATTTGTAACGAAAGACTGTTACGCATAACTTAAACACATTAAATTGAATTGTGTTTAGGTTTACTCACAACCATCATCAATTGTCTCATGTAATAACACATGAGAACGTACTCTTTATTATGTGTTGAGCAAATTAGATTATGTTATATAGAGTTCAAAATGGATCGAAATGAGAGTGAAGTAAAAAAATATTGAAAATGAATAGTATAAGTGATGTATTTAACTAAATTGAATGAAGTTGAAATTGTATGAGCATAAAAAATAATAGAAAACTTTGACTATACGCCTAAAAAAAAAAAAAAAAAAAAAAAAAACTTTGAATATACTTATTAGAACATAGGAAAAAATACAATTAGGTTGGATGTTATGATTTAAATTTGTTTCATTGCATTTTCAAAACATCAATCAGCCTTTTATAAAAGGGTTTATTATTTGTTGTGGTACAATGAAATGCTGGTAATTAATAGTTGATTAAATCAATGAGTTTGAGTAACTTGTTATATCAACAATGTTTATGCAAATATTTTGTAAAATTTACTGATAATTGACAATTGATAATTAATAATTAATAGTTGTTTGCTTTATTTAATTAAATTGACATATAAGGATATTTACATTGTACAACAATTGATCTCAAAATACAATTATATGACGCAAATTAAATATAAAAGTGTATTGGTTATTTTTGTTCCATCTTATTATCAAGATATATGTCAAACATTTTCATATTTTTAGGGTTTAAATAATAGTGAGCCTACAAATAAGAGCTATAAGCGGCCTCCTTTTCTTTTTCTCCGTTTTAAGCTTTTTCGATATAATTAGAATAAATATTTGTTCTCTTCTTATAAGAGAAAAGTTTTACCCATTCTTTAGGTTGAGTCTACTAAAATATTGGGCTTTAATCTCTCTCCTTGTGAGAGTTTGGGGTTATGAATTTTTGGTCTCTAGTTGATTTGTTCGTAGAGATTAATGCGATAATGCAACAAACACCAAAATTGCAATTATCATGAACAATATCAAATTCAATTCTATTTTAAGACTACAACAGATTGAAAGTCCCCCTTGTAAAAGGTTGTATCAAATAGCAATGTGAAAGAGGATACTAAAAATTGTCAGATCTTATACACAACGATCGTAGTTTTGTTAATTTTGAATAATATTTGGTTAAAATTATTATTTACTTGCTAATTTTTATCTTTAATGTAAATATCGTATGTTCAGGTATTATTTTAAAAAAATAATAAGCCTAATTGCTTTGAATTATCCATCAACCAAAATACAAAGCGTGATTCTTAGTATGTTTGTCTTCACCTTGTCAACAAAACTTTTAAGTTAATTAAGTTCGAATCATCGATAAAAAATGATTATATTTAATCGATATTGATATCATATCATAAATTTTAACTAAATTCAATTAAATTTGACTAAAATATAATAGAATATGATCAGTTTGACAATATCAATATATTCAACATGTAAAAAACTCAATACAATGAAACAAAGTTTGTAGGAAACAACTTCTATGTGTTATAACTCGTGTGAGTTGAAATAATGTAGGTTTATATAGGTATTATTCTCTTTATTCTATTCATTAAGTATCATTTGTTATTTGATTTGTTTTATTCATTTTGAATCGTTATTATTTTTAAATATAGTTCACCACTTTTATTTTAATTTCATTTATATATTTTAAGTATCTTTTAATTTTATTTACTCAAATTCAATACATAATTTATTTTCTCAATTTTTCAAAAATACTTTATTTCGTTTTAATGCTAATGGAAAGAGACGAAATAGTAGTTTGTAGGACCATTATAGTGTTAGTATTATAGTGAGAAAAGAAGAAAATTGGTATGATGTTTTTGACACATACTCTAATTAAGAAGAAGGAAGAAGGTATGTTTAAAGGGAAGTAAGGAAGTATTTACCAAAAATTCCATGATTGAAGCAGCAATGATTGGCACTCCAATAAAGATTAAAGACCCAACTGTCAATTACACAAGTACACATGGCAACCTTATCAACTATTCTCTGTTTGTCTTGGACCATCCATTCCCCCACTCTACAACCATACTTTTCACATTTTGCCCTTTTACTATGCTTTTTTTTTCTTTTATTATTTGTTTCGGTAATGAAACGAGGAAGTGAAAAACACTTGAAATATCGTTAGTAGAAGCGTTATCAGGAGCGGCGATTCGTGGAAGGAAGCGACTTGAATTCCTGTAAAACAACACGTTAGCCTTGTCCGGGGGTGATCTCCCGGAAAACCCCTCTGACGCTCAAATTAGAACGTGGATATGAGAATATTGAGTAGATGATTATAAACTAAATGCAAGAAGATGCCGGGGTTGATATTTACTGGAATTCCTGTAAATCAACTTTTTATGGGCTTTGTGTGTGTGTGTGGGGGGGGGTTGGGGAATGAGGGTATAATAGTTTGGGGTAAACCCAAAACTAAAATGAAGGAAAGGAAATGATAGAAAGTGACAAACAAACAATAACAAAGGGAATTGAGTATTTTCATTCCCTTTCCCTTTGATTATTACCCCAACCAAACGGCCCCTTAGTTGATTCCTCTAAAAAAATAAAATAATGAAGGAAAATGCTTTAACCGATTGTTAGTAAAACTGTATGCCGGTGGAAAAATGATATCAAACTTTATATTATACGGGATTAATTAAAAGTTCGTATTATTGTAAGAAAATTAGTAAAACGTCGTACTATTCACAGTAATTTTTCCAATAATTAAAAAAGAGTTATAATTGTACAGATGAAAATTTAAAAAATTGGTAGGTCATGTTCAAAAATAAAACAGCGCCTCTCCGAAGAGACCGTCTTTATAAGAGACATCTTTCCAGGCCCAGACTCAACAATTAAAAAAAGAGAAAAAACCTAAAAACGGACGCTCGCGTTTGACCCTATTTGAAAAAAGTTGTGTTATAATCTATTAAAGTTGATATTTAGAGTTGGTGTTATAACCAATATTAAAGTTGGTATTATAACTTATTTAGAGTTAGTTTTATAACTATTAAAGTTGGTATTATAACGGTTAAAATCGCTATTTGGATATTTGGAGGGGAAACACAAACACCCCAACATTTCCCTCCCATTCTCACTGTCTACTTCTAGTATTGCAGGCTGTGCTTGGAAACAATGTCGAGAAGACGATTTCGTACAGTCTACACTTCTTCCTCTGACGATGAAGACGTTCTACAACAACCCCAATTTGAAAACCCTAACCACTCTCAATCTCTGCAACAGCAACAGGAATTTCATGAGCAAGATGACGTTTTTGATGAAGCAATAGATCAAGAATTTATCGAACAACAACAACAATCAGCTACAAACCCTAATCCTAATTATAACCCTAACATCGATTCTTTAACCCTAAATTCAATCCATTCTACTCTCACAATCAATACTGCCCCCATTGTTTCTGAACCTCCTTCAGTCGAAATTTCCGACGAGGAATTTATTGATGTCTCTGAAGATCTCTCCCCTCCTTTTGTTTCTCCTCGTAGAGTAGTTAACGCCTCTTCGGGCTGTCCGGTTAATGATCATTTGAGGAGATTGGGGCTGAATTTAAGGAGAGAGTGGCTTGATTCGTGTATAATAGGGCTTCAGAATGCACACCATGGTTTTTCTAATTTCAATGTCGAAATGAAGGCTAAACTTTGTTTTGGGCAGTTTTTGTACTCGGATATGCGTTATAGTGGTGCTGCTTCTCTTCCTGAAAATGTGCATCAATTGCACAATGTTGATCTTCCTGGCCCCTTTGTTCTGCAGGTCAACTATTTCTTTCTATCTCTCTTTATTGTTTTTGTAGAATATAATAGAATTTATATTGGTGTCAGCTGCAATGTTTGATTTTTGTGGAAATGTTTGCGACAAATTTGCAATCTTGACTTCATATTCTTTCGTTGCGGGTATTTTTAGGTTATTACCAGAAATTGGTACACTTTTTAGACGATGGAAAATCAAAATGGATGTAGAAGGAAATGTCACGTGAACAACCAATGAGAGTAATTTATTGATTGTTAACCGACTCCAATATTTTAGACATTGTTGTTTTGAAGTGGGTCAATATTCCTGATGCTCATGTTTTGATATTGTATTTTGAGAGGTTGTTTTTGGATTAGAACCTAGTAGCATTTCTAGTGAATTGAAATTGTTGTAAGTTCCTTAATCCAGTCTACCATTCAAAAACTAGCTGATTTGTCATTACAAAGATAAGGCTACATACACCCGATCCTAACCGTGTCTAGGTGGAAGCCATATAGTGGGTGTTTGTTTGAGGGACATAAGACTTGAAATTTTTATGTCCAAGTCTCATCTTTTATACTCCCTGTGTCCCATTTGCTTTTGGGTTACTATTCCTCAATCAATTTTAATTTGTATTCTATTCTTAATCCATGCGTTAAAACATTGTCAAATGAGATCTTATTTGATTCGTTATGACATAAAGTTTATTAATATCTAGTTTTCTTAATTTTTAATCATACATAGTTATCGCTGTTAAGTATTGAATTTGTGCATTAGAAAACATGCAAAAGGGACATTTAAAATGAAACAAATGGAGTATTTTCTACTCCTTTCATGAAACTTGAGGCTTTTCTTCATAGTTTTTCCACTCTCACTTTCGAGTACCTCTAAACAAACAATAGACTTTGGGCGAAAAAGTCGTTACACCGGTGAAACACACGACCCATGGTATTTTTAAGTTGATCCTCTTTAGTCGTTACTAATTTTAAATCATACATACTAATAAAAATGTTGGAAAATGACAGATGTCATGCTTTGAAGCCTTGACAATTGTATCATACATGCTAATACAAATGTTCAAAAATCACAAATGTCATCCTTTGGAGGCCTTGACAAATGGAATTATATTAGTGGATAATAGTTGATTACATTAAAATATTTACCTAATTTAGAATTTGATTTTTTAAAAAAATTGGAGCTAAATTAGGTAAAGTATTTATATAATTTATTGTAGCAATTCTATATGCTTAAGTTAGAATTTGATACTTTTAACTGAATGAAAAAGTGATGTATTATAATTTAAAAAATCATTGTTTAATTTTTGTGTTAAAAATCATGTATTCGATAAATTTAATCACGATAATGTATACATGCATTATTCTTTGATGTTATATTTTTATATATTCCATACTAATAAGTTCCTGCATTGTACGAGTTTCTATGCTAGTATATAATATAAGGGTTGAGTAAGTAGTAGAAATGAAACCTTAGTTTTGTGGTTCTAGTGTTTAAGAAAGCTACAAATTTTATTATTCTAAATATTTTTTTTCACCAATAATTTAACCAACTTCTTGTCTCTTAAAATACTCAAGAAACCCTTATTGATATCTTTAATGCCTTCTAACTTATCAAGTACCAAATTATAAAATTTTGTTTTAAAATTAAAACTTACATTTTAACCTTTTTTTCATTTTAGTATTTTGCTCTTGTATGAATATCCATCATTCGACTATAATTATCTTGCTAGAGTATTGGGTATATGATCCCCCTTATTTTAAATTTTACTCTATTCTTCACGTGGTTTTGTTCATGAAAGGTGTCTTTAAGTTTATGGGTAGTTAGAATTTAGTATTTAGTATTTTTGTGATTGGTTGTTGTTCTTTGTTATGCTTGATCATTTACACCTTTTGGCCTTTTCTTTTCAGGTTGATGAAGTAATTAACATTAGTTGTTCGCTGAGAGAGAGGTACAAGAATGCACCTCCGGGGCTTAAAAGATGCCTCAAGCTATCCATGACCGATGGCGTCCAACATGTATTTGGGATGGAGTATAGGCCTATCAAAAGTCTTGAAGTCCTTGTGCCCGCTGGGTTTAAGGTTTTTCTATATGCTTTTTTCATCCTTGCCATTTCCATTTTCTTTCAATGTTTATTTACTTTTTCCTTCATATCTATATATTGGGAATACCTTTTGGTGTTTTCTTGAAATATTGTTGCTAGTTACTCTAGTGTCCTTTATAGTTTGTTTCATTTGATCCAAAAAGCATTCCCATATTTAGGTTAGATGGGGCAAATGATAAGAGATAAAGGAAGTACTATTATAATTGGTAGAGTTACTTCCACATAAACAACTTAGAAGTCACACTAACTTTTAGATTCCCCGCCACATCATATTTGTGTATAGGATATGGAACTAGTTTTCTAGTAATTTTTTTAGAAGATAAATTTACCTTCAATATTTATAGCTTTATGGAGCTTCATAAATGTCTAACAATTACTTTACTGATGAAGTAGATTGAAGTGTTGTAACTCTTGAAATTGGTACTTTTGTAGGTTAGTTTGTGCAAGGACTTCTAACAAGGTGCTTCTTTGGAACCCATGAGAGAACTTTGTTTAAAGAAATTCTTGGCATGGGAACAAATGCATTAATCAATTTTCATGATGTTTAGTATTTCTTGATTGGAGCATATTTGATGGATCTAATGGTTTCTCTTTTACTTGTGTTAAATGTAACCTCTTTAAACTAAACCTAGAAGTCCCCTTTTAAAAGGTTCAAGAATCCCTTAGGCACTAAGGGTCCGCAACGCTAGGTGAAGCCGCAAGGCGCTAACCTTATGTGCAAGATGCTTTGAGGCGCTTGACTTGTACTCTCACCTTAACGAATCACCTCACTTAACCCATTCCCCCTCCCCCCCATCCAAGGCGCTCGTCTTAAGCATTCATAGTGGACTCTTTTAAAACTAAGCTAGCAGCGAATTGCATAATGGACCAGATGGATATAATTTTTCCTCTAGGAACTTTTTAATGGTTTATAGCGCCCTTCATTATTTTTGAAACTAGTTGGCTTTATTGTTGTAGGTTGTCATTCAGAATGTACATGTACGACGTGGGCTTCTAATGTTGGTTCCTGAAGTATTGGAAATCCTTGGTGGTTGTGTTGATGAGCTTGAAGATGCTAGACAAAGGCTTGTTCAAGAAGTTAATAAGCCACCAAGAGGAAGGAGGTAATGAAATGTGGTTGTTCATGTTTGTGTGAGATTACATAAGATTTATAGTTCTTTTACGCTCATGTTTGAGGTGGTTTGGTAACTTAAATTTTGTGTTTGAGTTGATGGATTTCCTCCTTGGATGTTCTATGTGGTGCTCGGGGCTCATAATGTGGCCTTTAGGTTGGATATAATGTATTCACTAATGAGTGGTTAAATGCGATTCCACATATGATTTAAAAGGGTAGTTGTTTATGCTTTCCCTGTTTTATTGTGATATGTGGGTTCTGCATCACAATTTAAGGTTTGGATATGAGTATGTATTCTTTTATATGCATGAAGAAGTTAGTTATCCTATTGTTTAGTCTTTGATCTAGTTTGGCTGCTACTCATCTTACTTGAGGATGACAAAGTTTGGTTGTAGGGAGCACTGGATGTTGATGATTTCTAGAGGGCTGTTTCTGATATGGTATTCGATCAAGTCTCCTGCGTGGGCCGACTTTACATAGCTTTTCTTCCAATAGTATTGGGTTCTTGTAAAAAGTGATGCTTTAAGAGTAGTGAAACATGATTCGCTAGTTAGTCCGCCTTTTGAATCCGTGATTCACTCAAAATGGGTCAAAAATAGCCTAAAACTGACCATAATACGCTTTTTTCGATTCGCAATTCACGAGGTGATTAGCGAATCATGTGACACTATTCAAGAGTTCCAGGACTTAGACCGGAGTAGTATGTAAAAGTATGAATCACTTGTTATTGTGATTTCTAAAAAGGAAAATTCAACTTTGTAAAAAGGGAGCAGTTACGCACTAAAGATCAAGGCGCAACTGCACAAGTGAGAGGCGTGGAGTGAGTCACAGGGAAAGCATGAATCCACTGTTACTGCATTGTTTTCATGCTAGCAACTGTTTTCACACATTAGATTCTCGAACAAGGATGAGATGTGTGCATGCTTGCTCTTCTAGGCTCTAGGACCCATATCACCTCACTTTATCGTGAATGTTTCAAAACACAAGTGTACTAGGGCTAAAACCCTAGATCTCATAGTTTGCTCGTGATTGTGATTTGTACATATGATTGCTGTTATTTAATTTCTTGAGTGTGGTCTTACATAGTACATATTTTGGTAGCCATGGGGTATAGGGAAATTTTGGATTCTGGTTTGGCAGGTAATGAGGTTTGGATGATAGTCATTCAGGTGCCAGGTTTTGTACTATATTCTAGCTTGAAGGATTGTTGAGAACTTGTTGTGTTGAATCCAAATTGTGAAGTTTTTAAATCCTTGCAATTGGGCAATCTCTGAAGAGATGATCAAGTGACTCCCCATGTTTAAGGAAAAGAGGACAAACATGGTGAATTGCATTGTTTATTTCTCCAGTTCACTGAACTGGAAGTGAATTATTGATGATTTTCCAATCGAACACACTGCTTGGGTACATATTGTTTACTCCCAAAAACCTTCCAAATTCATGTCTTTGGGTTTGGAATTATCCCGTTGAAGAAATTATTACCAACTTTTGACATGTAATTCCCTGTCTGTGGTTGTTGCCAGCCTATTTTATCTGGTATCCCGTCTATTTTATCCTTAACGTGATGCTTAGGAGGATAGGTAGCAAGCATGTAAATTGCTTATTTAATACTAGACCACTTCTCACTAACCTCCTTCTGCCATTAATGGTCATGACTCATGAGTGATTATATCAGCAACTTATGAGGGTTCACTTGCCTCCTGTAAGTTTTTAATTTGGATTAAATGCATAACTCAAACCAACAATCTTCCAAGACTCTAGTAAAATTTTTGTTCGGAATCCTTCTCTGAACATTTCCGCTAGCTTAACTAGAGTTCTTGCTGCCCAGAAAACTGAAATTGATCAGTTTTTTTTTGTGAAAGTCCCCCAATCACCTCCCTAAATTTTTTTACCATGTATACCTTGCTTGTTAGGATGTTTAATTGTGACCAAGTCAGCAAGCTTGCTTGAATACCGTACGTTGTTAAGAACGTTCAAATTTGTTCATAGTAGTTATATACAATTTTTTGGGATGAATTGGTGTAATTAGTTTTTTTTTGGGCTTGTGCTCATGAGGTATTCCTAAATGTGGCTCATTCTAGTATTGGAGGCTTTTTATTGTGTCTTGATTGCAGGTGTACTTTTGCTCCCCCTTCGTTGCAGCAGTTCTTTAGATGTTGAATGAAAATTTTCCTTCTTAAAATACAACCAAAATTCACATTAAAAGGTGTTACTTTTTAAAAAATGAGAACCATCCTTATATGAGAACCATGAGAACCATTCTACCTAACAAAAAATATTACTTTTTTACTAAAAATAAGTTAGTTTTAGGTAAAAAAGTGTTACCTATATTTTTTAGAAAAAGCTGGTACTTTTTAGAAAAAAAGTGTTACTTTAAGAAAAAAACTCTTAACAAAACTCACAAAAAGGTGTTACGTTTTACATTAAAAGGTGTTACTTTTCGGAAAAAACGTGTTACTTTGTATTATGTTTTTTTGTGAAAAATATTTTTTTTTGAAAGTAACACTTTTTTACGAAAAATACCAGCTTTTTTTTATAAAAAATATTTTTTTGCCTAAAAGTAACACCTTTCTAGTAAAAAAGTTACTTCTTTATCATGCAGATTGGTTCTCACGATTCTCATATAAACTTGGTTCTCACCGTAACTTGACCATATATATATATATATATATATATATATATATGTATATATAATTGGTTTTGTGCAACATTGGTTTAGAATAGCCTCACTTTACCTCTTTCTTGGTGAAAGAGGCATGCCTATTTTGGTGGGGAAGTTATTTTTGTTGAGGTTTTGGCATAATAAATCTACTTACTTCCTTTTTTGTATTTATTCAGAACAAGGAATGGTAATGTCCCCCCCTTATCAGCTAGAGCTACTCTTGCTGCTTGGACACAAGGTGGTGTTAGTGATGAAGCTATGCCATCAAATGATGCTAATCATGTTCTAAGGAACACTTTAGATTCTATGCCACATGCTACAGCTCAGTTTCGTCAACCCTCGGGTGAGCTTTACTTCTTATGTTGAGTTTTGATGATATTAAATGGAAATATCTCTGTTCTTTTCATATGAATGTCTAGTTTACTTTAGCGTGAATTTTTGAGAAAATGCAAGTTGGTGGATAAAAATTAAAGTTGGGGAATCCTGTTGGACATAGACAGATATTAACCACAAATAACTTTTTAAGTAGGGAAATGAGACGCTTGGAGTGAAATTGCCCAAACTAAAAATTGAACATTCATATTGAGATGATGGGAGGTTCTTTTTACCATTCTTCCTTACCTTGGTCATGTTTAAAATAAATTTCCTTAGATTTTCATGCTGCATTGATTCACTTAGACTGTTACGACAATCATGACCTTTTTTGCATTATGAATGGAACTTGTCGTATTAAATTTCACACCAGAAAAGGTTGGAATGGACCCTTAAATTGTTTATGTGAGCCACATGAGAATCATGCTCTATGGAAGACACTCAACCCCCGTAAAATATCATCTTCTCATGAGTGGGGAAAGATTTAAGGTACACAAAAAGGCGTCACTGCCCATACTTTTTTCCTTAGTGTGTGTGTGTATATATATATATATATATATATATATATATATATATATATATATATATATATATATATATATATATATAGGTTTTGAATCACGTGAAAACCAATTAAAGTGGTGAAAACTGAAAATAGGTGTACATAAAGCTTAAATGATGTACATATTCTGATGGAAAATTTGTAAATAATTGGATATTTTCTAAAAGGTGTGCATAGATGATTAAAAAGTATACCTATTCAGATGGCATTTCTGTAAATAATTTGAACTTTTTCCTTCAAAAAAATATGTACACCCTATAAGAGAGTATGTATCCCTGTTGCCATAATATGTATATGACTGTACGTCAGTCTAGTTTTCAGTTTTCACCACTTTAATTGTTTTCACCTGATCCTGCCCATATATATATATATATATATATATATATATATTTTGACAACTTAAAGAATTATATAGTAATGGTTGGATAAGTGGCAAGGTTTATATTTTTATAATTAAGAGGCATACGGCAAAAATTGCGGTAATGATCGCGATTGTGGTAACGGAATGGTGATGAGGTAACGAAAGTGATGTGGTATCGTAACGCGTAAATTGGTCGAAAGCATGAGATATCCCTTGATATGGCTAAAATGTGGATTTTTGCACCTTTACAAGTTGGAAAAAATCGGTTTTTTTTGAAAACCTTTACAATGCGGTGGATGTGATGTGCACACGTGCAGCCTTGCTTTTGCTCTATGCTAAGAGATCAAAAGCTCAAACCTTTGTCTTTTCTTCTTTTTAAACCTAATTAAGTCTAATCCAAATCTTTGCTCCCCTAACTTTTGAGTCAAGTTTCACCATTGCTTCTCATGGTTAATCAAGCCTTTCACATTTTTTTATATAATTTAATCAATAACTTTCTAAGGAAACTGTATGTGCTCTTAACTTATTTATGATTTTGTTCTAGTAGGTGCTGAGCCAATGACTAGGATAAGGCAATCCTCTCAAGCTGGAGGGTTAATTACTGAGTTTCCTCTTTCAGAAAGAGTTGATCTACATTCTTCAAATTTGCAGTCTTCTCAAAATTATATTACTAGTGAAACTGCTCAACATCATAGCCATGTAGAGACATGTGTGCTTCCTAGAAGTAGGGAAGTTAATGAGTCATATCATGCTGGAGCAACTGCTGAGCATTTAAGTCGTGTGACTGCTCAGAGATCTATCATTGTAGATGCTCATGAGTTTCGTACTGTTACAGAAGCTTCTCAGCAATACCCTGTTAGTGAACATGCTGAGCTCAGTTTGCACTCTACTACTTTCATTGAAAATGATGCTCCGATGCTTGATTCTGTGGAGCACCCATTCATATTAAGCAAAGAGAGAGAGTTGCCTTTCACTTATTTGGTAAGTCTTGCAGCAAAATGGGATGCAGTACAGGATAAAGAGCTTATGGTCCAAGGAAAGATCAAGGTATTGCATATGTGTTTTCTCATTTCCATGTGTTAATATGCTCCTTAGGGGTTAGAGTTATACAAATTATTTCATTGACAACAAAGTTGTCATTGAAAAAAATTTTGGATTTTGACTTGGGGAAAGTATGTTTGCACTTGGTTGATCAATGTTGAACTATGCATTAGTATTCCTAGCAGATATTTATTTTATGTTAGATCGAAAACAGGTAATTTCAACCGATTTCTTTCAATTCATAATGGGTCCTTAGTAATATGAGTTCAATATGACATTTTGTCACTATTAAATATAACATTTAGTTTATTTTTAAATTAATATAATATAATATAATATAATATATTTTTAATTTATTGTTTATTTGAAGTATTTATTTTATACAAAAGCAAATACTACCATTATATGATTCTTTTTTCTTTTTTTAAAATATTGAATGGTTAAGTGGCTAGAAAGATTTTATTTTGGTCAAAAGAGTAAATTAATCTTATACATGTTTTATCTGCTGGAAGAGCTCATATCCCGTAAATTTAAACCCTTAATCATGCATACATTGTGTTTTGTTTTCTGAACTAAGCTGGGTCTGAATGACATAATATTTATAGGTTTCCTGTACTATCTTTATTCCTGTAATTGCTTCGTCGATACCTTAGTTTCATTTCTGACATCACTGCTTGTATTGATTACTTACCTGGTATATCATTTGAACTTCTTGAAGTTTCTAATTAGATTCATCTTGTGTTTATTATCTGGCGAGTAGCATCTGTATTTCAAAAGAAAACACCTTGTAATGAGCAACTAAGTGGATTTCAAGCGTGCAATATTCTCCTTGATGGTGTTACAATGTACTTCTATATATCTGGGCTGACCTTGACGCATTTTCTATTGTATCTGAACAGAATCCTGTTCCTATAATATTTCTTCTCACCAACTTATAATTTATTAGGAACAATATTTATTTGGAAAAATTTATAGCAATGTCCGACTTTCTGTAATCGCATAGAATGTTGGTTAATACAAGCAGTATTTTGGCACAAAATTTCACTATGTTGTTTATCTCAAGTTTCTATCTTCTAAACTCTGCAGTGCTTTTTGACTGGTGTAAAGACATTCCGGTTCAAGGGACAATCAATGTTTGAGCTAGAAGTTTATGTTGATGATGGGAGCCTCATATCTGAAATCCTTATCCACCATAATGTGAGTTCTAGTTGTTTGCCTTCTTTCATGGTGCAACGTGATAGTTTTTACAAACTTGTAACTTCATGGGTTTCTTATCAGGTCGTGAAAAAGGCTATAGGCTATTCACCTGAAGAGGTGACTGCTGCTCTTTCCTCCAAAACTAAAGCAGCTGAGGACATGATGAACACACTAAAAAAGTTTCAGTCTTTCTTGGTGAATTTCGAGGCAGGTTTTATTTGGCTTAAAAATATGAATAATATGTTTGATGAATCCTTCTTCCAAAACTGTTTAAATGATGCCTGTGTCACCTTTCCTGCTGTTTTTCCCATATACCCTTCAAATAGAATGTGAGTAATTGAAATCTAATTCTTTTTGCAGGGTATGATGCTCCTGGAGATGAACAAGACTTCTACGATTCCGGTTGCCCTTGAGATGAATCAAGGTTGTGAAACTTCAGATGCATGGTTACTTTTAAGAAGGCTGAAGCCAACCTCTACAAGCTCATTCTTTCAAAGTGGCCAGTCAGATGTCATTCAATTGTCTCCTTGAGCCATTGAAATTCGGATTGAGCCCTTGTATGAGCAAGATTTTTGTTGGAAAATTGATAGGCTCCTGTTGAAGCTGGTCTCTGGTTAAGATTGGGAAGCTTTGAGTCTCCATGAAATTACGTTGGCATTTTATAAAGAGACTCATTATGCAAACCATCTCATTTATCTGAAGGCAGAGGTTGGCCCTACAATTTTCTATTCTACATTCATCACGTTGAAGCATGTCGCAACGGTAGTTATAATGAATTTTGTTAGATCAAAGGGATGTTTCTCCAAAGGTAAGTTATTAAGATGGTCATGTCTCAGCCTCTTCTTCTGCTACAATTATAAAGCTCTTCGGTTCTCAAGACAGCACATTCACAACCTATGAGATCTGAAGCTTCTCGAAGTCATGAAAGGTACGTTTTAAAACTCATATTCTGACATTGAAGATTTATCTCTTTATACCGAGTCTGCTGCTATAGTGTTATATCTCAACAAGAAAAGCTTGATCTTAAATCATTAGCGGCAATATCTGTGCCTCTAACCTTCCCCAATATATCATTTGTACAGACTTCTTCTAAATACTACCAAGCACTCAGATTGTAATCATTGTATGCCACACGTGAACGTTTTTGAAACTAATTGCTCATTTGTCAATAAACATCTTTTTGTTTTTGAATGAATGATGTTCTAGTTGCACACTCTAAATATACAATTTAATTCCATTTTGTCCCAAATATGCTTGTCCCCATCACTTTTTGTTAGATAGTTTGTTTAATATTTCATTTAAGTCTCACCATAAATAAAGTTCATTTAAGTTCTATTAGACTTGTGCAATGTGTTGTTTACTTGTTTGGGTGAGGGTGTTTTGGGTTGATTAACTCAGTACCAAAATTAAGTTGGATTTTAAAATTTTGAAGTCAGATCTTGTAGATTACTGTTTTGACTAGTATTAGTTGGTTGCCTGGTTGGTATGGCTTAAACTCTCTATCGCTGTATCTCGATACATACTCTAAAGTACATTTTAAATTCAGCTTTTCGCATACGTGCGAAACACCATAAAAAATTCTTTGATCTTTCTAGCAGGTGAAATGATCAAGTTTATTTTGAGCTGTTGAAATTCTGGCTTCTGTTCAATAAGATTGGGATCATCTTTGATACATCTTGTCAATAGGTCTAGTTAGCATCTCCCATTCTTGATCCAATACCATTTTTGCCTTCTTTTGAAAGGAACTTTCCTTTGGTCGATTCTGATTCGATTAGCCCAGGTGCCACCATTGTGATCTCATTGTCTCTTCACCTTGAATCTCTCTCGAAGATCACCAGTGCTACTTTACTTGCCTGTAACAGCCATAAATGACAATTGAGATGAAGAAACGGCCAGACGCAAAATATCGAAGAGAATATGAAGCGAGATGGAATGTTCATACAGTAGAAAGCTAGTCATGGTGATGGAATGTTCATACAGTAGAAAGCTAGTCATGGTGATGGAATGTTCATACAGTAGAAAGCTAGTCATGGTATCCGTAAGGACCGTAACCATGCCCCAGAAGAAGCAATGCTTTCTCTGAGATGTGGGATTGCAAAGTGTATGCTATAGCTGTAGACATATATATGATGCAAATTTACATATATATGTATTTTCTCTCACATTTCTATTACTAATTAACATATATATGATGTATTTCCTCTCTTAATGTTTCCATTATATTCTTTCACATTAGGACAACTGAGTACTCTCTGTCCAACTGTAAATGGTATATATGTTCTGAAAAGCTCACATGGAAAACATATTTCACATTTAAGACAATTGAGTACTCTCACTGTCCAATTGTAAATGGTATATATGTTCCAAAAAGCTCACATGGAAAACTTAATGTTGCAAATTTAATAAAACAAAAAAAAAACATACAAAAAGATTTTACTACATTCATAAAAAACACCGTGTCAAGATTATACTAAATACACACATCAACTTTTAAGTGAAACAGGAATTCATAAAACTCAAACTTAACTCACAAATATTGCCATATACTAAAATTTATTTATCTATTGAATATCCGCACTCACATCTCTTAAGATGGTTTTATTTATACATTTGATGAAGCACGTAAAACTTATTAATACATTAGATGTTGACCTAAGTGAGGGATTTTTACTCGGTTTTGACATCAAGGGACTGGATTCCAGGAGGGTATAACATGGCTTTTGCCCCCGGAAAGTCCACAATATGCTTCCCAATAGCGCCTCTTGGTGTATTGTCTGTGCTCGTAAGAAACAGCAAGCGGTACGTCCACTCTAACACCTCCGGGCACAACATATCCAAAAAGTAGGTCACTTTAAACCATGATGGTATTGTCACATGCCTATCCCCACGGCACACACTGTGTATGATGGACTTTGCTGTCCCTTCGATTGTTCCTACTGGAATTACATTCACTTGCACCTACATATTTGCAATATGTATAATCCATCATTAGAGTTCAATCACACCCTTACATATATAGTACTAAAACACAATCAAAATCAAAAACTTATGTTATATGCTCAAAAATTCCAGAAGATAACTTACATCTCTTAATTCCTGATCCACTTTCATGCCTTCCTCAGTCCAAACCTTGCCCTTGGTAAACTCCGACTCTATCACACCAGGTGTTACGATGGTTATTTTGACATCGGAACCTAGTTCAACCCTGAGTGTCTCGTAGAAAGCTGACACTGCTGCCTTACTTGCCTGCAGCATCCTCAAAATCAGAGTTATTGATAACAACTGAAGCATCAGATTAAAATGCAAACATAACAACAAAACTCTTCATATTTTTAGCTGATGTGAAAGTATACCACCACATAGAGGATCTCCATCCGAGCCTGCCTAGCTGACAAATCTTCATGGGCTTGTGTGGACAAGCTCACGATCACCGGTGGGCTCGTGTATACAAACCCGTGAGCAACAGGAGAGTTGACTACCACAAACTTGGTGAAGTGAGTTGTACCCCACCTAGCTTACATACTAGTCTTAACACCTCACTAAATTACCGATGTGGATCACATGTGGGCATTTCCTTTAACACAAGGACATGTTTCAAGTTATATGATTAAAAACCCTATTAATATTATAGTGATAATAAATAACACTGAATAATGAGATCTAAGTAGATCAAAGTATAGTGTTCGACCCACCCTATACTAGTGTCATGGATTTGCCTTTGATACAACATGTCATTAGCCTAATGCTGGTGGCTCCAACCTATGAAGAATATAAAGGATTCAATTGTAGGCAATCGCAATCTTATCCTTATAAGGAAGAGTTTGTTTCTAACTGAAGCATAATAATATAGGAAACTTCATCTTCACATACATAAGGTGCATAAATGATTGAGCACACGACCTAATGGATGAAATATGACTATTAAAAACATACATTGTAGAAGCTCTCTCTAGGTAAGGGTATCCATGATGCTGAAGACGACATGACAACAATCTTTCCTCGCGTGTTTCTGAGGTGCGGAATAGCAAACCGAGTTGTATATACAGAACCCCAGAAATTAATATCCTGCACCATTACAACACATTCATTTCATTTGGCAAGGAATTAAATTAAACTACGCTAAAAACGTTAAAATCAGGTTTGGAGAAGGTTAAATGGCCTAATTTGGTATCAAGAACATCAAATTTAACTTACCATAACCGGTCTCATTTTAGTGACGTCTTCTAAATCATCAAATTGACCAACCCCAACAATGCCAGCATTATTGACTAAATGATCCACTGCATATAACAAGAGTATAAATGTACGTTATCTTTAAATGACACTTAATCTAATTTTTAGGTAAGCATTGCATAAATACGAACCTAAATAACACTGTCAGCTGCTTAACTGTTGGTATTGGTTTTAAATGATGAGAATGATGATAAAAATTTTATGCAGTTCAGCTAAATACTTGGTAAGATTATGCAGTAATCATTTTTTTCCCCTATTCTCGTTAGTGGTAAATGAAACAGCATATTCTTCAGTCACTGCTACATTATGTTTAAGCAAGGTTGTTAGGATCGAGATTCTACGTAGGATCGTTGAGGGGTAGGATCGAAATCGTGTGATCCTACAAATATACAAATATGCATTAATATGCTTTAGATAACTGATTTCAATTATATTTGTTCTTTCTTTAAGTTTTTAAGGTTTAAATTAAAACTTATTTGACTTCATTTATTAAGTTTTGTAAAAGAATACCTTTAATAATCATTTTTCAAATGCGAATCAAGAAAAACTTGAAATATTGATATAATTGTTTATATATATATATATATATATATATATATATATATATATATATATATATATATATATATATATATATATATATATATAAAGTAAAATCTGAATTATATGAAATTTTTTACCATTGAAACTACCCTTGTAGGATCGGATCATAAGATCGTTGGATAGTAGAATCGTGTTACGATCTTGGAGCTATGTAGGATCGTACGATTCTACGAACATTAAGATTCTACATACGATCCAAATTGGTCGCCTAATTTGGAATCGTAGAATCGTTGATCAGGATTGATTCTGATAACCATGTGTTTAAGGAAAATTATCAACGGTACCCCTAAATTTTTGCGATTTATCAACGGTATCCCTGATTTTTTCAATTATCCATAACCTTTTCTAATTTTTTCCGTCCAAAATCATTAATTTTTTTTTCTTTTATTTTCCAATTTAAAACATTAAAAAAATAAAATAAAAAAAAAGTTAATGGTTTTGAACATTTTGGACAGAAAAAATTAGAAAAGGTCACGGTTCTTAATAAGACGAAGATACCATTGATAATTAAAAAAACTTAAGAAAACTTAAGAGTACCAATGATAAAGTGCAAAACTTAAGAGATGATTTTCCTATGTTTGAAAAGCCCTCACAAGCCACAATAGACCATGATGGATCTGAAAATAAGACTATCATTACTCATTACTCCCTCCGTCCTCATAATACTTGATAAAATATATATACAGATATTGTTAGATTCATCTTAATATATACTTTTTTTTATTACATATTTTTTAATGATTTTTTATAATATGTTAAATAAAGATATTAAAATTTAAAATTTACTTTTATAATTGTGAAAAAAACAAAAAGCAAATGAGCAGGGAGTAATATATATCATCACTATGTTTAAATAGGAGGAAATGGAGGAAAATAAAGGGGGAGAAATGTACTTTTGGATAACCATAGCAAATATACAGGGGAAAGGAGGGAAATAGAGGAAAGAAAGTTGAAACGGTAATAATCAATGTCCATAGTGTGAAATGGTAGCATTATCCTTATCATTTAATACCAATAATAATCAATGTCCAAGCAGTAGATAGTTAAGGTAGTAATTAATAAGGAAACCATTCCAGCTTACATTGTCCATAGTGTGATATGGTAGCATTCACGAGCCGCTGACAATCTTCAATTTTAGCAACATCAGCAGGCACCACAATTGCATCCGGTGAGCCTAACTCGAGACATAAATCCCCGACTTCTCGTAGGCTTCCCTCTCTTCTAGCTGACAGCACTAAACATGCTCCTCTTTTTGCATATTCATATGCTAGATGCTGCATCAATATTCACTCAAATTCATCAGCTAAAGACCAAATTATAATATCTAATTCAACTTCATTCCTCCTATGAATTTGCTACTCCGAACCTAATTACGTACAAAATGAATAGAAATTAGAAAAAAAAAAAAGGAAACCTCGCCAATGCCGGAGGAAGCGCCGGTGATGAGGACTACTTTTCCGGCGACATTTTCGAGGAAGAACGAAGAGAAGATGGAGATTATTAGTTTGATAAACAGAAATGGGGGCAACAAAAAACACATTGCTGCAAAAGTGAAGGGAAATGCCGTAAAATTGAGGAAAGTGTTAACCATATCCATTTTACAACTCAGAAAAACGGCGTATAAAACTGAGAAGAGGAGAAACAAATGAAGAACGAAGAAGAAAGGCTGGTATTTAAATTTATGATAAAGCGGTGGAGTGATACGATGTTGGCTGCTGGCGCCATTGCATGGACTTCAAAGGACACGTTCTCCACCAACTTCTATATATCTATCTATCGCACCAATCTGTAATTTCACTATGTACAATTTCATCCCACAATATTAGACAAACACTTTTTTTTTTAATAGTATAATTTAACTTTTGATTAATTATAAATAATTTTAATTTAAGGTTACTTATCCAAAAATAATATTATACAAATGATAATTGGGTTATATTTGTTAATTACTATAAAGAACAAATCAAAAATAATAAAAATTATAAATTAAAATAAAAAAAATTACTTGATTTCTATTTTAGATTTTTTAAAGTTTTTATTTTTTTTGTAATTTAATTTTATAATTCTTTTTATTTTTCTATACAAAATGTCTTTTTGTATAGATAAAAGGTTACCTTAGAGCATTTTTAACAAGCACCTCTCATACTTTGAATTATTTATTTTTAATCAAAAATTGAGATTATGGTAAGAAAATTAGTAAAAGATCGAATTATTCTGGGTAATTTTTCTTTCTTTTTACCTTGACATGTCAAAATCTAATCCTACTTAAAATTACTTAAAAATTCGATTAATGGCTTTATAACCTGAAAATTTTAACTTATATTACAAAATATCGGAAGAAACTAACTTAAGTTTAATTGTTTGATTTACTTTTAGTAACACGTCATCCTTTTTAGTTGAGACCTATTATATTTCTATTCATTTTATATTTTGAGGCAATATTTTCTTATTGTAACCTTAAAATAGTTTTATTGGTCCTTTTTTATAAGAAATATTTTCTTTAAAATAATAAAATTATTAATTTTAATCATGATCAACACAACATCCCGCACAAAGTCAGGGTTCAAAGAGAGATAAGGGACATTAAGGGTTCAAACAATGGTCTAAAACTAAAAGTACTGAAATCTAAAATAGTGAATTATTAAAAATATTGAATTGCATATATAATAAGGGTTCGAACACTAAGGTCCGTCCGAGGTTAGGAGCAAAGTCGAAAGACGTAAAATACGAGTCTAGAAATGAAAAATATTCCGACTGTATAGTATGGAATTAGAAGTATCCAAATTGAGAGCCTTTTGGATATTGAGTAGAAAATTCAAAGGGACGGAGCCATGAAGGGAGTATACAACTAAAACACTTGATAATAGATATTGTTTATATGTAAAGAAAACATATCCCTAAAATCTTGTCTCATATATATTACATATGAACTTGTTATGGTCATGGATTATTGGATTGAAGGTGGGTACAAGGTTTTTTGAAGTCCAGTGAGATCTAGGATTTTCTTACTAAGTGCTTCCGTTGGTGGCGTCTCAGGTCCGGTTACAAGCAGAATGCGGTTGCACCACTCGATTGCCTCAGGTACAAATATTTTCCATAGGATTGTTGCCCTCAACCATGATGGCACTGTCAAATACTTGGCACCACAGCAAGCACTATCCACAGTGTCCTTTGCACATTTCTCCACTGGCTGTACTGGGACTACACTTACTTCTACCTGCCATCATGTAGCTTCCAAACTAAATTCAATGCTTTATGTATTAGGGTGTTTGGTTCATGGCTTTTTGCTTAGCTTTTTGGTTGGCATTTGGCTTGTCGGTTGGTCAAACAACAAAAAAAGTTGGCTTTTGGCTTATTAACCCACATTTTCTCTAATAAACAGCCAACAACTAATACCTAAATTTACCAAACATCTTCATAATCAGCTGGCTTTTTCAGCTAGCTTAAAAGCCAACAAAAATAACCACCATTTCTAGCTGGTCAAATAAGCCAACTAAAATACCAACAACAAACAACCAATTGCCAAACATATTTACCCCCATTTTAAAATATGTGACATGTTCATTTTGAAAAGCATGTGTGTGGAACCAATTCGATTTCATTCTTCAGTGTTTTATGTTAAGCAAGTAGAAGTAACTTACATCTCTTATCTCTTGATCCAATACCATTTTGCCTTCTTTTGAAAGGAACTTTCCTTTGGTCAATTCTGATTCAGTTAGCCCTGGTGTTACTATTGTGATCCCGATGTCTCTTCCAAGCTCGACCCTCAGTGTCTCGAAAAAGATCACTAGTGCTGCTTTACTTGCCTGTAATTGCCATAGTTGACAAGTAAGATGGAGAAACGGCGAGTCAGAAATAATATAGATCAGACTATGAAGCAAGATGGACAATTTACGGAGTAGAAAGCAAGTCGTGGTACAGGTAACCATGATGCAGCAGAGGCAATGACTATTATTTTGCCCATGCTTTTTCTGAGATGTGGGACTGCAAAGTGGGTGCTGTAAACTGAGCCCCAGAAGTTAGTTTCCTGAAAAAGATGGAAACTTATTCAACTAAATGTAATGTTAACTTAAGACTGAAAAGTAAAAAAGTAGTGTTGAATGAGATTTACCATCACTGGTGCAGCATTGGTTACAGGAGTGAATTCTTCAAGCATGCATATTGTGGCAATTCCAGCATTGCAAACCAAATGGTCCACTATTGTTGCAGGTGGGTTCATCCATGCAACAGAGTTATTAAATAAAGATTTCCTATTTGTTCTAGAATGGATCGTATTTTTCGAACCTACTAGCTCATTAGAAAATCAAACATCCATTGTCCGGTCCCAAACTCCCAAATCTTTTAAATTGATTTCATGTTTATAAATAGCTTTAGCTTTTGGATGAGTTTGGGTCCTTGACAAAATATTAGAAGACAAAATGACAAAAAAAATCTCATTCACCCTTCGTTATTTCAAGTGGAATATTTAACGCTAGGTATGAAAAGACCATATCCATGTTTTAAACTACTGTTGTCCTCTTAGATTACCTTTTGGTGTTCTTGCCATCTTGCTTCTCTCGTTTCTTTTATTATTAGTTTTTTGTTTTCTTCTATTTGGTAGTTGGTTCTACTTATTTATTTTATTTATATGCATTTATTTCTCGAGCCAGGGGACTCCTTTAGCCGCGCTCTCCTTTATGAGTATGAGTTGCCATCGTCCTTCCCTCCCCAGACCCTGTCCATAGTTTTTCTATGAGCGGGATACACTGGTAGGATAATGATAATGATATGAAAAGAGCATGTGCTGCATCAACACTTCTAACCTAAAGGACTCTCGTGTGAAGGGGCGCGTAATAGTATATATAACATATCTTGGACCCTTAACCATTATCTTAAGTTTTTGGTTGAATTGGTTCCTTAACACATATATATGGTCCAATGTAAATTATAATATTTATTCTCCTCGGCCTTCTTCTATCTATTTTGCAAGAAAAATTGATAGTTGAGAATGATTTCTACATCTCTATGTATTAAGATTTATTTTATTGGAACACCAGTAGTGGGGTTCAATTTAATGTTCCAATTACAAAGTTATATTGTTTTCTAAGTTTTAAAAAATACTGATTTAAGCAAAACTTGAACTTAAAAAGAATAAAGGTTTCTGCAAATGCTCTTAAAGCCCTCACATTTGGAAATTAGACTTTTAGGAGTTTTGTTAGTAATCAAACCAAGTAAAACTATATGGATAAGATGTGTAAAGCTTAACGTGTATGTATAGCACACTTACGTCTGCCAAAATGATTCACTGTTTCGGTGGTAAAATGCCGACAATCCTCCACTTTGCTAACATCAGCAGGGATGACAATGACATCAGGTGCGCCAAGCTGATTACAGATATCAGCTACATTTTGGAGAAGATGTTTCCTTCTGGCAACAAGGGCCAAACGGGCTCCTCTCCTGGCATACTCGTATGCAATATGCTTCAAAGAGCAAAACAAGCCATATGATCTGTTTTGTGAACGACAAATAAGAGAAAAACCATCTCATAACAACTTTGTCAATTACCTCTTCAAGTAGTTTATAGGAGTATAAAGATACATGTTCACTATGATAACCTACAGCTAAATAATGATCTCACCCTTAAAAACGTAATTGTTGTTCCTGAATTCAAACGTATTGTCTTGTCTGTCAATAAACTAGCCACAAGAACAAATATAAGGCGAATTTCTATGCTAATTACTGTTTCGCAATGAGCAATGCTAATCACAAACTTCTGGGTGTGGGAGTGCCTAAAAATGGCTTATACTACCTAATGCACACTAATGCTAACAGTGTGATGTGTTAACTATGAAGGAAAAGTCAAGTGCAAACCTGAATTTCATAAGCAGCAAGAATTTGAGTGTGGAGCAGGGTTGTGTGATGGCCAGTGTCAAATAGACAAATACTCACATGATGTGTTGACTTATGCATATGTCCCATGGCGACGAAACTCACAAAGAGCCCTTCCCCATCAGCTCATCTTAAGCCCAACAACGCTTTGAATTACTTCACATTAACATATGGGGGCCGTATAGAGTTCAAACCAGATGCAAACACATATTCTTTGTCACAGTTGTAGATGATCACACCAAGACAACTTGGGTCATTTTTTTGGCAAATAGATCGGAAGCCCTTAACACCTTCATAAACTTGACCACTACTCAATTTGACAAAAAGGTGAAGATTTTTAAGATTTTATAATGCTCCAGAATTTGATCACTTGGCAATGTAGAGCATTGTATGATAAAGTAGGTATATTGCGTCAAACCTCATGTGTTGAGGGGAACAGCAAAATGCCAGGGTGGAAAGAAAACATAAAAACATCCTTGAGATGTAAAGAAGTTTGGGGTTTTAGTCGGGTTTACCTAAATGCTACTGGGGAGAACAGATCCAGAAAAAAAATGATGTCAATAATTAAATAAAAATTACAATCAGAATTAAATAAGTTTACGCAAATGCCCAACACAAATAGCCACGCTGCGTTTTCATATTTTGGAAGCGAACATCATTCCAACAAATTGGAGGTATTATTAGTTGGGTAATAAAAATGAAAATTTTAAAAAAATATATCTGAAACGGCGACGCGCAAGTAATGGGTTTCAAACCCAGGTCTTTCCTGGGAAATAATAGCACTAACCATCTCACTTAGGATATATTTAAGTATACTATTTGATTTTATTTTGTTTAAAGTGATGTCAATTGAACGTGGATTGCCTCTCTGTTTTCCTCCTTTGGTTTGCACTTTGCACAGATCCATCTCTTAAAATTCTATCACCCTCCTCGTTCCTCATCTGATATCCAGATACAACCACCTTCAGCTCCTACTTGGTAAGATTCATCTGAAGAACTCTGCACGAAACGCAAACCAATATCACGCTCAGTCTCCTCAATTTGAACCACATACTTCAACTCCTCCACTAGTTCACTTGCACCTACACCTATATGTCAAGATCATCCTCCATCTTGGTTGCAAGATCAAATAACTCCCAAAACAAAACCTTGCCTCAACAAATGTCAACCCTCAATTTACCTGTTTCATAGCAACTATCACACCTGCTCAAGTTCATTCATCCTTCAAAACAGCTTAATTATAAAGATCCCAATTGGCTTAACGCCATGAGTGAAGAAATTTCAGCAATTGCAAACAAGTGGCTTTACAAGACCAAGTACTTCCAAATGGACTATTGAAAGGCACAAAATAAGATTAGTGATACTTGGCAACAAGCAAAACTCTGGTGTCTGCAGCAAAATTAAACTACAGAGTGGTCATTCTTCACAGCCCCATTTCAACTAAATTGAATAGACTTTTGAGAAAGCAATTGTAGGGTGGGGTGAAAGCTACAAAACTAGGGTTTTAGTGTTAAATTAATGACATGATCTTGATTATTTAATCTCATGTAAACACTAATCCAATTTGCTCCAATTTTTTTTTTTTTTTAATATTTCATACTATTGATTATTATTTATTATTATGATCAAACACTTACTGTGACCAACAAATTAAAACCCACTTAGTCCTAAGTTCCTAACACAAAAATGGCATCATATACAAGGAGAATGTAATTTCAATAGCAACTTAGCAAGGAAATCATACGAATTCGAAAAAAGTAAATGAATCATGAAATTGAAAAGGAGGGAAATTAAACCTCGCCAATGCCAGAGGAAGCGCCAGTGATGAGGACTACTTTTCCTGCGACATCTTCGGGTAAGAACGAAGAGAAGATGGACATTATTAACTTCACAAACACAAATGGCGGCAACAAAAAACACATTGCTATAAACGTCAAGGGAAGAGCGGTCATATTCAAGATTGTGTTTACCATTTTTATTTTTTTTGAGATATAGAACTTGTTTGGAAAAAGCGATGCTTACTGCTTACATCGACTAAGACAACACCAGATTGGCCATTTTTAAACTTAAGCTGAAGGAGTAGAAGCTGAAATGAAGGATGAGGAGGAGAAACAGAATGGAAGATGAAAGAGTTAAAGAGGAGGATGAATACAATAATGCTGATTACAATTACGATAGAGCGACTTCGTTAGCTTGTCGTATGAATATGATTGACTGCTGGCACCGTTGCATGGATTTCACAGGTGACAGGACACATACGTATCTAATGCACCGGCTCATCAATAAGTTAACAATATTTGATATGAAAAGTAAATTTTTATCACTGTGAAATGTAGGTTTTATTATATAAAATGTAGATTTTTATTATATGAAAATGTAGATTTTTGTCATATAAAATGTAGGTGTTTATCGTATCAAATGTAGGTTTTTATCATGTAATATAAAATCTAGGTTTTTATTATATGAAATATAGAGTGTGTATATATAATGTAGGCGTATATCATATTAAATTTAGTTTTTATTATATGAAATGTAAGTTTTTATCATATGAGATGTAGAGTGTATGTATATATGATTAATGTAAGTATGTATATTATCTTGAATGTAGTTTGTTGTATGTGTTTTTGTTATGTGTTGTAGGTATTTTGTAATGTGTTGTAGGTGTTTATATGTCCACTTTAATATATATAACTAATTCAAAATGTCTACATCAACTATTCAAATGCCTACTTCAGTATGAAAAAATACCTGCTAAAACTAGTTTAAATGCCTACTAAAATAGCTCAAAATACCTACTAAAAATTACAGTAGGTGTTTTTATAAAATTCGTACGCGTAGTAGGTTTTTTTTTGAATTGGGTTAGGCTTTGAAAGCTGTCTCTCTAAGAGACAATCTCTCAAAAGACCTGCTTATTATAATTATTCTTGCATTAAAGAACTTGCATTAAGTCTCACGCTACAAACAAACCCTAATTAAGTTCATCTAAGCTAAAACTACAGTGCACTTGAAATTAGGCTTCCTAGCTAGGTTGAAACAACCCAAACCAGCATAAACAATATAATGATATTGTCTACAAAGCACAGCGGAAGACTTATAGAAGTCTGGGCTGAATCCGACCTGTGGCTCGATAGCCACAACAACCAATATCAGAGTATTTAAAAACTTTACATAACTGTAATACAATTGATTACAAACTAGTTATAATCTAAGTTAATACATTATAAAATATCTAAACTTTTTTTTAATTTTTACAACACATGATTTGTTAAAATATCATTATAAGTTAACTTTCCAAAAACGATGTCCTCGCTATTGCAACACATGACACATAAAGGAGCAGCACATCCATCTGCACTAAGGTTGGCAACCTGAAAGTGGATCTATCCCCCGTAAGAGATAGGCCCCATCAAAAACTGTCAACAATTGAATTGTTAAGTAATCCAACAAACTATTACATTTATATACAAGTCATTAACAAAAATCTCCAATCAAATTCCTTGTTCACTTGGTAACCATCTATAAACATTATTTTATCCAAATTCAAACTCTTTTAAAAGACCGTTTGGTATCGACATAAATATGGCTATAAACCTTTAGTTCATAACGAATCAAAATACGGCTATAACTTTACAAGTTAATAGCGATATAATACGACAAATGAAACATATGCTTTCATTGCAAAACAAACAAAACTTTATATACCAAACATATTTATTCAAAACTCATTAAAAAAAATAATGTAATAACAGTTTAAAACGTGGGAATATAATGGACCGTCAGGAAGTAGGTTTTTATCTAAATCCTGAGAACACGGGTGATCGACATCACCGAAAATACGGCTCTTGCAAGAATGAAACGGGATCGGGGGCTCGAGACCGATCCGAATAACATTACCTATTATCAAGCTATAGGATTTACACAATAATCCGGATATAAATATCCATTGCCAATTCCCAAAAACGGACATTTTATTTTAATGTCGAACATTTCAATATAAAATGAATCAATAAATCACTTGGTTTTCTTTGAAATCCATAACCATAACTCATTTTCATAGTACAATATATTTAAAAGCTCATATTTATAAACTTGTGAACATATAAAATATAATTTTGATCAAGGACTAGAAACAAGGTGAAACAAAGTCGAAATCCAAAATTTAAAACACCAAAAATTAAATTAGAAAACTAAAGAACTTCATTGATGCATTTGAAAAAACACCTTGTGTACATCAACTTATAACGCCAAAAGATAACAATCCAAGCTCCCTTTTTCATCACTATTAATAATACTCAACAAACTCATACTATCTATAATTACCCAATAAAAAAACATAAAATAATCTTAAATACTTGATCAAAGAAATACCAATTGAAATCCTAATTTGAACAATTAACCTCATGATTGGTTATTCTCAATTTTCATGACAGTCGGTTAGTATTTTGGTCATAACTCTCTCATACGAACTCATTTGGGGGCGATTCAAGTGGCTACGCGACTCTGACTCAAGGCTCTACAATTCTTATGAAGACACTAAAAACCAGAAACAATCAGAACTAATCCCAAAAATGGCAAAACAGAAAGCTTATTGTTGATTTTTATGACAGCCTGTTAGTATTTTGGACATAACTCCCTCATACGAACTCATTTTGGGGCGATTCAAGTGCCCACACGACCGTGACTTGGAGCTCTACAAATCTTATGAAGATTCCAGAAGCTAAAAATGAACATAATAATACCGAAAATTGTAAAACAGTAAGAACCTTTTCTGATCAGAAATTTCAGAATCCATATTACATAATTTGATACTAGAAAATTAAACCTAAATAACCATTACTAATCAACATTAAACAAGAACCTAAAACTTGATAAGAAAATCAATTTGATACTAGAGAAATAATTTGATATCATAATTATATCACCCAATTAGAAAAAAAAAATTGATTAGGAAATCCCCAAATTATTTTAAAAAGAAAACCTAGCTTTGATGCTAATAGAAATTACTTTAAAACATTCAATTTATGCTTAAATAGATTAGTTTGTGAATTACCTTGGTGAGCAAAATCTTCAATCAAAATTCGAAATCCAACTTCAAACACCAAAAGAAGATTTACCAAAAAGTCTTTAATACAAAAAGGATGGACGATGGTGATGACTACTTAGATTCTTCTACCCCAACAATAACTTGGGGCAGAATAAAAAATGAAGAAGGCTGAGTTGGGCGTAGGAACTAAGGAAGAATTAAGGAAGAGATGATGAAGGCACCGTGGGTGTCAGAAGAAATAGGAAACAAAGCAGGTTTAGCAACTTAGGTGAGCCATAAGGTGCGGGTGGCAAAGTAAGAGTAATATGACTTCCTACACATATACATCAAATATGAGGTGGTTAATATTCCCTAATTTTCGTCGTATAATTTATTTTGTCCCCAAAAATAATAAATCTGATATCTAAAAATCGTAGTAAAATTTTACTTTTAAAATGACAAACTCATTTTACTTATTAAAATAGTAATTTTTAACAAAGACGTTTTTATAACTATTTCATAGTTACTCATATGTTATATACTTATATTCACCAACTTGAGTGTTAGAGATGGTTCTCTGAGTCAAATTTCGGGCATTCAAACGTATGTTACAATTTGGTCACTAAAGTGGTCTTATTGCAAGAAATTCAAAGATAGTAAAGACAAGCTGATCTTACTCAACATACTTTCTCATAATCTCATACTCCCTCCGTTTCTTTTCAAACGCCCCATTTACTTTTTGCAAGTTTATCAATGCACTAATTTAATCTTTAATATTTTAAAATATGCATAATTAAAAATTATAAAAAATAGATATTAATACACCTTATGTTAAGATGAATCAAACAACATCTCGTTTGACTATATTTTAATTCATACATTAAAAATAAATTACAAATTAAGAGTGAACAACAAAGAACAACAAATCTAACTATTACATAAGAGAGAGTATTTATAGGCAAGTAAATTAATGTCTTTGGAAGAGATAATAACTTTAAGCAAGTTGGGAAGCTAAGTCAGACTTTGTCCAATCTAACTATTACATAAGAGAGAGTATTTATAGGCAAAGAGAGGTGGACAATTTTCAATAACAAAGGACATATTTTAGACACAAAAATTTGGACGAGACGGTCTCATCTCATTATAAGATTCTGAATTTGGGTCGGTTCAATTTGTGAGTGTAATAATATTTTAAATTTTTGGGCATTTATCAATTTTGACCTTAAAGGTATTAATTTTGAAAATTATACTTTTAAGGTCAAAATTGATACTTTTAAGATCAAAATTGCAAATTGCCTAGAAAATGAAAAAAATCCTCAGGCTGTTACACACGCGAATTGGGCCGATCCAAATTGACGGTTTCATTATGAGACTATCTCGTCCAAGACCAGCTTTATTTTAGATTGATGGATAAAGTAATTCTTGAGGGACTTAAGTCTGCGTAAGGCCCGATCTGACTCGATCCATTTATATTAGAATTGGGCCCAACTTATATTCGGCCCATTGCACAGGCTTGATAATGACGTAGAAAGAGGCTACAATTAGCTAAAAAGTAGATTGTTTAATAGAGATGAAGATAATTAATGCCAAAATGTTTTGCAACTAATGGTTAAGGGTAATTTTATAATGGTTGGTTCTCAAACCCAAACATATTACAATCATGCATTCTTAAGAGTTGATTACTATTCATAATTTTGGGTCATTGACATTTATTAGTAATTGAATTTATTAAAAATAAAAAATGACTTCTACAAAAATTTATTTTTGATATAATTTATTATCCCAATGTCATTAAGTGACTTCCACTAAGATAGGCATTTGAAAGATCGGATATACACAACCTTACTTTCATTAGTATTAGCATAAAAACTTTTTTCTGATTGACCCTTAATAGCAAGCAATAATTACAATTTCACATAAATAAAAATAATTATTAAGTAACTAATCAGAATCAAAATTTTATAAATTAATATAGTTCATAATTATATATTTATTATAATGATTATCTAAACGACTTACCACTATAAATTTATTTTTTAAAAAAAACATAAGGAACCTTAATTGGTAAGGATAAGACAATCAATATTCTAGCTTTTGGTAACATAACATACTTTCATTAGCCACTTTTTAGCAGCTTTTACTATATTAATTAATCTACAAAAATACATCATATAATAAATTACAAAATATTAATTTTTTTTCAAAAAAAAACTTGTTAATTTTCTACATCTCAACAACAACTAAGTACCTCACGATCAGCTTCAAGCCTAATTTGTTTATTCACTCTAGCAATAAAATCATCTGCCCTTTTATTTAATTCTTCTGTTGATAAATTAACAATTAATTCTTCTTCATAATTATCCTCCATTATTATATTCTCCAACTCTTTCTCTTCAACTTGGCTCAATTCTTTTATCTCTTCTTCTCTACTTTCTAATTTAAGTACTACTTCTTGTTCCTCTATTTTGCAATCCATTTTTGGCAATATGTCTTCCCTTATATGTCGCTTTCGGCTTTTGACTTGCTGGATTATTGGCCGAACCATTGATGAATCTTCTGAAGTTTGAATTTTTGACTCTCCCAAGAGAAATATTACAATAAGATTCCCAAGTATGAAAATAGATGTTACATTGAAGAAAAATGATACTATTCTTGGAATATAAATATAAATGATTTTATTTATACATGAATATAAAGGAGGAAACCAAAATGGGCTTGTACAAAATATACTAAATGATAAACCTAATATGGAATAAAACAATAGGGTTTTTGTGAATTGTTGTTGTTTGTATCTTTTTAGGGCTTGAATTTTTTCTACATTGATTGAATCCATAATGTTGGGAGTATGAAGTTTTTTTTTGGTACAGCAAAGGCTGAGTGAAGGAGATGATTAGAAACGGAGAAAAAGACAGCGAAAATCAAATGAAAGATTTTACCAGGAGAAAGTGATTTAAGCTCCAATCGAGGCGATTAAACCTGAATTTTGAGTGTAAATAGTGGTACAAACTCCGACTAAGATAGTTAAATATGAATTTTAGTGTAAAAAAAGTGATACAAACTCTAACCGACACGATTAGACTTTGAATTTGAATTTGTGAGTGAAGTTTGTTAATTTGGTTAATGAGTGAAGTTGTAACATGTAAGTAATGGAAAAATGTAGGTTTTATAGTGGGAAAAAAGAAGTTTAAAAGGAATATGTTGTTATACAATCACGTTACTGTACGTGGATACTTTTAGTTTTGCTTTACTCGAAGGATAAAAAAAATGTATTTTTTATGGTAAGTGTGACTTTTTGAAAAGTAGAATAAATGGTTCATTTTTCATTCATTTATTTATTTTACTTTGCAAAAATTAATCTCTATTCTTTTTCTTTTGTGTAAAACTTTCTTTTGTACTTTTTCATGAAATAAAATAAATTTATTTACTAGTATTTTGTTGAAATTATTAATTAGATTTACACTAATCGTTGTGAGAAAAGATCTCTTTGAGTGGCGCATTAGATATATGGGTTAAATAGCCCAATTAATATAAATTAAAGAGAAAATAAAAAGCGGGCTTCTTATTTTGAAGTGAGAGACGGTCTCTCACAAGAGTAATTGTTAGATTTATATCGGTAAAAAGTTGGATTGAATTTATTTATTTTAATTATAATTATTTAGATGAAAAGAGATAATTTAGATTTTTTACATCAATAGTAAAAAAGAAGAAGAAGAAGAAAGAAGGGTGACAATGGGATGGTGGGTAGGCATGCATGGCAGAAGGAGGGTTTTTAAGCTAATCAAAGGTGAAATGGGTAGTTTGGGTGATTGGATTAGTCATGAGTGTTAGTCAAAGGTAATTAAATTAGGTCAAAGGTCATTTAAAATACTAGTGAACATAATCCGGAGACATGATTACAATAGTTGTCTTTTTTGATTTATAGTGTTTATAGCCCGTAAATATTAAACTTTATGGTTATAATTAATAAATTATCTAAATTTTGCGATTATAATTTATAAAATGATTCATGTATATATTTGGGTGAAAACCAATAAAAAATGTGCTTAAAATAAGAAGGATGAGAAACACCTTCATACTTATTATTTTAACATAGTAACTTTTTTATACATAATAATTACTAGAAGAAAATGATACTTATTATTTTAATTTGTATTATTATTCTGGTTTGACTTGTGCATCGGATGAACTTTCCGAAAATGTCTTTCCTCATGGTGTCAGACCTTAGCTATAACACATAACTTGGGGCTTCAAGTATATAACTCATATATCGAGCATATTTTACGGGTGAGTCTTTTTCAAATTATTTGTCGATCTTTTATTATTATATTTTTTAAAAAAAATACTAATAATTTATTAATAAAAATCTGATTCGATATCAACAATAAAGTACCAACATATAACTCTAATTTCTTCCGTAATTCAACTCTATATATAGTTCCATATAACTTTTTTCTTGCATGGTATTTATTGGTCAAAGTTAACAATGATAATTCTAATTATGATAAGTAGAATACTAATATATATATAAGGAGGCCTAGGTTTTGGTTCCTCTCCCTTTTGAAAGATTCTTTACGATTATAATACAATTTTCTCTCAACGTAGATGACACCATGTGTAATTTAAGACACACGAACGAAGTCACGAACCTTCCACATTCTTGTTTAGTCTTAACTTTTTATGTTTCAAGTTTCAATTGTACAAAGAAGCTTTAGTGAACAATAGCACCTTAATTCTTTCATAATTCCTATTTTAGGCAAACGTATACTTGTTCCCCTTTGATAATAGACACAATTAAGATCAATAGTGATGGTATCAAAATAGAGTTGGATGTAATGCTGGTGAGAGATTAATTACTTAATTCTTAACTTATTCCTTACTAGGTATCACCTGAGATTATGGCTGCACAAGTAACACATGTTATGGGGCTTTAGAGGGTGTCTCCGAGGTCCAATTTAGTATTTAAATAAGTTAAAGTACCTATATAGCCTGATTCTAAGTGCATTGTAGTCTTTAGCTAGGAGGATATATACTAGAATTTCTTTAATGTAATTAGGATGTAATAATTGCTTAATGAATTCTTATTGAATCTCAGAACATCTTTTGAAGTTAATGCTCTTAGGAAAGATGAAATGCGTACTTGGCATTGATGAACATATAAGTATTTATAGTTAGGAATTATGTTAGAGGTTTGAGTAACAACTTTCCATGTTTCTCCTTACCGTTAGCGGTTATTCTGACCTTTTTTTAGATTTTTCTACTATTTTCTCACCTGGTCATTATCAGGTCTGTAGCTAGTGAGAAAGTCTTTTCCTTATAAACCTATCATGGGACATAAACATTATATTTTTAAAAATCTAAAATTTAGAATTGCAAAAATGGGTGAATTCATTCAAAAGGGTTTCATTCACAATATAAAAGGGCCAAATATCAATTTTTGAAAATTCAAAATAAAGCGATATCACTTACAATTCATAAATTTATGTGCCAAAATCAAACAGAACATTTTCAGATAATTTCATGCTGCAAAACACTAGCAAGAACTCCTAATTCATAATCAATCTCTTACCTTTGTCCTTCCATATTCTTCCTTAACTTTTAATATAAAAATCATAATAATGTATATAGAAAACATCATGGGATGATGTGGGTATGACTAGTTGATTTGGAGGAATCAAATAGTTGATATTAAAAAATGGCCTACTTTCTTAATATGTAGGTATGAGTAAGGCCCATACGTCGTTTTGGATTACCCAAATAAGAAGAAAAAAACATCATAGTAAAATAAATTAAAATAAATCGTTTTACCTTTTGTGTTGAATTTTATATACTGGATAGTCTATAAATTAAGGAATCACATCGGATTGTGCTACATATGAAAAGGGCCCATGATGCATTCACACTTTTAGCCTAAATGATTTTATCTACTTTGTTTTATTTTCTCATTGAGTTTATCTGCTTTGTTGTTTTTCTACAGATTGTTTTGCTCTTGAGACTACGATGTCACTCATATTCCTCCTTTTACAAGGCTCATAATTTTTGGGGTTAATTTGATCACATTGCTCTTGTCCTCTCTGCAGGGATGATGAATATAGATTGACCATCGTCTTCCCTCACCCAAACCCTGTTACAAGTGGGATATTGAGTTGATGATAATCAATTGCTAAATTAATTAAATAATAACTATTTAAGGATATAAAAGTATTAAAAAAATATCATAATTTTAAAAGCTGCATAGTGCTTTCAAATAATTATGTAAGAGAACGAACTCAAATGAGTCGGACCGATTAAACATGCTATCACTCGCCCCCACCAGCTAATAGTTTTGTTACGTCTAAAGTCCTTAAATCGTGTTGAAACCTCTTTGTGCTTTGTATGGGAATTTTATGAATCTTCTACAAAACCATTAACTAACGGTGAAAGGTTCTCCAAATTCCTAGTGAAAATCTAGTAAAGAAGTGGAGGTGTTCGAATGATTTCAGGTTAGGTATTTGAAGTCGATTTGAAATTGAATTTTGTCTTTACATTGTTTTTTACATAAATATAAATTATTTTTTATGTCGGGTCAAATCGAGTTCAGTTGCAAAGTCAGATAAATTTTAAATTAGTGAAAATTCACCTCTATAAACAAGTATATGTTAATTGATATTTGATATCCAAACATTTAAAAAAGGAAAAAATACAGATATTAGGCCTATTCTCTTCAACTTATTTTTTGAACTTATTACTTATTCTTATTGAAATCAGATCAGATCAGATCAGATTAGATTAGATTAGATTTGTTCACATTAGATCAAACCAAATCAGACCATATCAGATCAGATCAGACCAAACCAGACCAGATCAGAGCATGATTACTTATTACTATTATTTATTATTTTCAACATTATTATTACTATTAAATCAGACTCAATCAGATCAGATGAAGAGAACAAGTCCTAGTCACAATCCCTCTAAGGCTAACCAACAATGAAATGCAACTCAAAAATTATAATATGAATATATAATCATAAGCTGATCTCAAATAAATTTAAGTTCGACTACAAATTTAGGCAAAGAAATGGTTTTAATCTGTGTATATAATGCAAAATACGCACGCTGATATGCTTTGAATAAAACATGGATAAAAAGCAACAAATTTTGTATGAGAACATTTCACCATGAAACGAATTTGTAAAAAATGATTATTTTAAAACTATAAAATGTAATTAATATTGTAAGTGATCACTTAAGTTTATAGTTGGTCACTTTAAAATTATAAGTGATCATAAATGATCACTTTAAGACTATTAAAAATGACCTATTTAAATATAATTGCTCAATTTAAGATATATTGTAAGTGAACTCTTTTAAACATTGTAAATAATTACCTTAAAATTATAAGTGTATATTTGGCAAATCTAATAAAAATAATCATACCACGAGAAAACTTGAAAAAAATAAGCTTTTTTTCTAAGAAAATTCCCCAAACAAAGCTTGAAAAATTTAATTTCCAAAATAAAAGCAGCTCATTCCATTTTCTAATATTAGTCTCTAAATAATATTTATTAATAACGAACATTTTTACTCAATAATTTAGAAACAAAGAATTGAAAATTTACTTAGGCCTCAATCCTCATGCCACCAAACAAACTGTAGTATTATCTTTTTAAGCTATGATTGTACACTTGAAAAGACGTTTGTTAGAGAAAATCTATCTTTATTACTTGTGTAAATATTATTTTTAAATTGGCCAAACTGCAAGAAAAATTAAATAGCAAAATAAACTTCACACCAACATAATTTTTTTAACGACTTAATAATTAATCAATTTTATTGTGTTCCTCACATGAACATAAACATGTATGAAACCTCCCTTAATCCAATAATGAAGAATGCTTATGACGCTCACTAGTCACTACTACGTACAATTTTAGGTCAACTTCGTACTGTGCTTTGTGTTGCGCTTCATCATTTTCTATTTTAATGCTCAACCGATAGTTGTTATTTTATAAATCTTAATGTCATTCATCTTTCTTTACATAACCATTTTTATTAAAGGGTTTAATTGAATTCATATACATTCTTCTTTAAGCGGTTTAAATATGATATGTTCATTATCATAGTTGTAGTCAACAACCCATATTCAACACAAGTCAAAATCAAAATCATAAAAAAAAAAAAAAAAAAAGATAATGAGCATGCGGCCATACCCCTCCAAAGAAAAAAAATATGCCCATTTAGATTATCACTAAAAAATGAAAAAATAAAATAACACCCGAGCGCACCGAAAAAAAGTCTACTAGTCTCTTAAAAGACTGCCTTTTTGAAAGGCATATTTCAAATCCAACTCATTAAAAATTAATGTCGTACTTACCGTATTCTTAATACATACTTATATTATCCTTAATGCTTATTTACCGTATTTTTAATGTCTACTTTTAATATTTTAAGTATCTACTGCATCATTCTTAATGCCTTACTTACAATATTTTAAAAAATATATAATGAGCCGGCCTAAGGCCTCAAACAGACTCCCAAAAATTTTGTGTTTAGCGTAAAATTTGTGTTAAATGAGCGTAATAAAACGACAAAGCGCTATTTCTGTATGAAAGATATATTGTCATCTCCAACAAACAAGAAAAAGAATGAAAAAAAGTCCCCCAACTTATGTATATAATACAATCACAATAAACAAACCTAGAAAAGAAATAAATTAAAAAACAGTCTTTAAGCCTCTTCTCGAGAATAAAAGTGGTACATTCTCGAACTGAAACTCTTAAAAGTAAATTTACTTGATTTTGCCTTTGGCATTGACAACCTTATGGTGTTTGACAGCATATTTTCTAATCTTGTCCCTCACAAATCTCTCATAAATGAAAGCAGCTCCTCTGAATTGAGGTAACACCAGCCATGATACCAATAATAGCTTCACTGTGTACCAGATTGGGATCCTGAAACCCGACCCATAAAATAACACGTCAATAGTAGTAATAAATAGATTATCATTATGGAATAAATAATTGGAAGAGAAATATAATAACCATTCTAGAAGAGGCTGGAGGAGCATCTCAGAAAGAGTAAGAAAGGAGTACAGTATCCAATATGCCAACCACTGCTCATCATCGTCTTTTGTTGGGCTCTCTATTGCCATTACTGATGCATACCTGTCCATCAACAGTTATACATATAGAGGTATTTAAAACAGACACAAAAACGCGATATTTAATTACTCGAACCTGACTTTTAAAAATAATCCAACTTTAAACCGCCCCGAAATTAACTGGCCCGAATTGACCCGAATGAACACTGAACACCTCTAGGTTCATCTTATAAATATCAGGTAAAGTGCGTGGGCTATCCATAAGCAAGAACAAAGCGAGCTATTGATTAATAAGGACAACAAAATTTGTTAGGGCTTAAAAATTATATTTTTATGTACAATATTTGTTTTAAATTGAATTAAAATTAGATATAATTTAAATTTACTATGTAATATGAGTTATTAGATTTTTAGAAAATAATTAAATATCAACAATATGAAATTAAATATATACTATATTATTTATTAAGCTTTAAATTTTTATTTATGGACAATTTTAATTTTTATATTTAGTTCTGAAGCTTAAAAATGAACGAAACAACCCTGACACATACAATTAGAATTAGAAAGCAAATAAAAATGGGATTTATTCTTTCTTACAATGGGTAAAGAAGCATGATCAAGGGCCTGCAAAAAAAAATAAAAAAAAAATAAGCAAAATATATTGAAGAAAATAAGTAGCTAGAATTAGACGCAAGCAAGACCCTACCCGGACCCTATTAGACCCAGTAGCTAGAAAAATAAGTAGGCTAGAATAGATCATAAGAAGGATAAATGAAGATTACCCGGCACCAGAATGAAGATGAGTGAGCAAAGTCCAAAATTTACTCATTTTTCCTTCACAAAACAAAACAATACTCGTATTTGATTTTGAATGTTGTTTTGATGAGTTAATAGTTAGGCTTGGGAGTTGGGAGTTTAAATATGCAACTTTGCATTGGAGAAGTCACGTGGCAGATGAGTATCTGATTCTGTCTTTGACGTGTCTTCCTAAGCATTCCACCGTCCCACCATCTCCTACAATGTCCGGCCGTGAGGGATTAAAAAAAAAAATAAAATGATGTCAATAATTAAAATAAAAATTATAATTACTAATTAATAAATTGAGTTAAATTTAGATGTCGTGCTTTCATATTTAGAAGCGATGTATATTGTATAATTTGATAAATTATAAAACAAATCACATTTAAAATAAGATACAACGATATTATTGAAAAACTCATCACGATCATTTGCATTATAAAATAATGATGGTTACATCGACATGGTCAGAGGCTCACTCAATTTATACTTCTTCCCTTCCATAATAATTGCTACTGAGTATGACATATTGCGTGAGAAAATGTCACCATCAGTAGCAAGTATTATGGAAAGGAGAAAGTATTATTTGTTATTCTGAGTTAACAGTACCTATTAATTTTACCTACTTTAGTATTTGAAAATAGATCCGTACAATTTATTATATATGTTATTTATTATCAACTATCTACTTTTTTATTAAAAAACAATTCATATTTTCTTTAATATTAATTCAAGGGACGGAGTAATACTAATTTGTTACTCCCTCTGTCCTATTTAATTTGATGTTAAGAGAAAGTTGGTATCTTTTAAGAAAATGGTGTAAAATGGTAATAAATGAAAAGAGATAATAAATTGTATCATTGTATGAATGAAATTAAAAGAGAGATAAAATGTGTGGATGAGATTGAAAAAAAAGTAATGGGTCATTATCTAAAAATAGAAATAATGTAAAATTAAATGGGACAGAGAGAGTACTGAGTACTACTTCATTTCATGTCTATCCTCCGTGCCCATTCTTATTTTTATTTACTCCCACTCCCAACAAATTTATGAATTAAGACAAATTTAATTGCATCGTTATTTAATTATTTAACATTTATTACTAATTAAATTTATATAAGTTAAAGATGAATATATAGTGTTAGTTATTGTTTAATAATCAGTTTGAGTTACTAAAATTTATGATTTCAAATGTTAGTATATTATTTTGTCTCATAATTTAGTGTGCATTAGTTGTTATGGAGTGTTTATTTTAAGGGAATGTGGAAATTCGATATTCACTTTGTATAATAATGTTGATGTATTTTGTTTTGGGTGTTTTTCTTTGTTGGTTATATTTGAAAATTTTCTTTTATAAAAAGTTTTTCTAATTAGTTGAGAAAATAAATAAAGTAATTTATTGATTTATTAATTTAATAGTAGATTGTAAAAATGTTAAAAGTCCCTTAATTATAATTAACTCAAATAAATAACTCTTTCATCTCTAATTCTAATTTTAAAACACGAAGTAAATTTCTCACAATTATTTTTAATTATCGTACAAGTTAGTAAATAATATAACCAACATTATGAATTGAAGGAGTAATAAACAGAGAGATATCAGGTTGAAATGTGTGGTTGATGTTATAAGGGGAGTTGAAATACGTGTGTTTGTTAAATTAAATAATTAAATACTCCTTCCAATTCAGATGAATCGTCTCATTTGATTTTTCAATTATTCATTGATCATTAATAATTTGTTTTTATTAATATAGATGTCAAAATATAGTTAAGTGGGTCAACGTAAATTTTATTAAGATCATCACGTTGGCTTAAGCTGATGATTGAGATTCGAACCTGTGACATCTTATTACGTAGGCTTCTGATACAATGTCAAAAAACCAATTGAACCAAAAGTTTAAACAAATTGTTGACGACCCATAATATGCTATATACTTAACTATTTTGTTGTCCTTTGAATACCAATTTTTTTTTAATGAACAATTAAAAATTAATTTATATCAAACATTTTGGTTATAACAGCTAACTCAATTATTAAGCAAAATCCAGCCAAATACCATTTTCCAAGTAGACCCCTTATTTTGTAGAAGTATTAATTTTTTTTAAAGCAATATGTATTTAATTTAAAAGAAAAAGGATAATCATAAACTTAATAGAGGATTGTAGTGAGATCAAGGTTTTCTTTGCATTTAAGCCAAGGCACATGTATGTCTCGAATTTTCATGCTCTTTATAATGTCGGTGGCATGTCTCAATGTTTAGGATTCTTTTATTTGTGTATCAAAACATATAATTATTATAATAAAGCCATTAAGTTAAAAAGATGTAAACCAAATCTCGATGGAGCTTTGATTAATGGAAGCCTACTCCATTTATTCAAAAGAAATGGAAGCCTACTCCATGTAGATTACGCTTCATCGTACATTATTATTTAATTCAAGCCCAATAAAACAAATATGGGCTTTTAAAGGCCTATGTCACCCATTCATTTGGGATAGGGCTGATATCGTACCCTACTTGAAATTACTCGGGCCATAACGATACAATATCAACTCTCTAAATCATTTTGCCAAGTAGATATATTAATACAAATTTATGTGAGAGACGGTCTTTTTGAGAGATCTTCTCTAATTAGACCTGTCTAATATATATATTTTAAATATTATAAATAGGCATTAAAAATAATAAGTAGGCATTTAAGATATTGTAAGTAGGTATTAAGAATACGATAAGTTGACACTAAAAATAATGTAATAGACATTAAGTTTCAATGGGCTGGGCCTGAGGAACGTCTCTCGTCTTCATTGCTGATTACCTTGTCAACCATCTTCCCAAAATACTTTTTCAAATTCCAAACCCTTATTGGTAACATTAAGTTTCTAATACGTATACGCTAATTACTAAGTTCATATATATATATATATATATATATATATATATATATATATATATATATATATATATATATATATATATATATATATATATATATATATATTCTTAATTAAAGGTCGTAATTTTGAAGGTTGTTATAGTAGAATTGGATTTTCTTATTAGTTATAATTAAACTTGTAAAATTCATTGACTTTTATTAAATTTTATATTAAAAAGTAACTAGTAAAGTGAATAAAATTATTTTTATTAATATATATCATGAATAAGAATACTAATAGATGTGGAATAATAATATCAAAGTTAATATCCTAATTGTACACTTGTGTGTAAGCCAACAATAAGAAGCAACCATAGTTTTCCTTCCAACCCATGAAAGTTGTTGAGCTACAAATATTATTTGGCAACATTTGCAAACTACTTTAATAGAACAAGGGTTTATATATTGACTATTGTCTTTCTTGTCATTATATGCATAAGATCTCTTTGCAAATATTCAATTTAACATAATTAGTATTTTCCCATTGACTACAAAAAAGTAGTTACACCCACCAATAATATGTACACATTTTTAGCATCTTAACATCAAAACTTCATCATTTTTGCTCTTAAGCTTAATCCTCTAATCACAAGCCAAAAATCCTTCTTCCAAAAAATTTAGGAACCTTAAATATGACAATATCTATTCAAAATTCAAGCCTTAACCAAATTTTTTTACTTAGAACAAAGAAAATTGAACATATAAATTATATATCTCAATTCAATGTATGTCACTCGAATCATTCAAAAAATCTAAAATCGGTTTTTGGATTGTACAATCGAATTCCTCCGAATATAGATGTAATAAATGGGAAGAAGATCAATGGTACTATTAGTGTTGGAGAGACATCTTATGTGGGATTAAAGAAGAGTGAAATGATGAATAATGAAGGTGATGCATGTATGTTAGGGAAGTTTGTGGAGGGTAGGTTTGTATATAGGCAAACTTTTATTATTAGATCTTATGAAATTGGTCCAGATAAAACTTCTACTATGGAAACCCTAATGAATCTCTTACAGGTTGGTTAATAGTTTTAAGCTTTTGAACTTGCTATAATTTTCATTTTTATCGATTTTATTAAATTTGCTACATTTTTATTTACATAAATAGTTTCACCACTTTTTCAGACACGTATTTTTTCTTTATTTTAATGTGAGTTTTATTCACACAATTTAAGTTTTTTGATTTACTCTCTTAACAACTAAACTGATATAGATGATTTTTTTTGGGCCTGGAAGGAGCTTAGTCCGAATGAAATTTTTAAATATGAGATGAAAGTTTGAACCTTGACCCTCCAAGCGAGTAAAATTATATAGATTTTGCTCTAGTTGGCATGTATATGGATATAAATTTAGAGGGTACTGATTAGATATGAATATGAAAAGTCATACTCGCCATAAGTAGTGAGTAGATGGTGGGTATGAGATCTTACCCGTCCATATCCATTGCCCTCACCTTATAACTACAATGTATTGCTTACTTTATGTCAATTTTGTATATTTTTATTAAAACTATGACAAAAAATTAAGAATTGTAAATTTATTTTATTACATGGTATGATTTGATAAATTAGATGCATAATTGAATTTGTAAAAAAATATATTTTTATGGAGCATATACTTACTGGGAATACCCATGAATACTCAGTTTATCATAGTGGGTGGGGATGGTTTTATATGGAACTCAGGTGGGTAGTGGTGGCTATACCAATTTTATCTGCCATGAGCGGTGAAAATAAAAATTTTAGATGGGTATAAATACGGAGAGGATATACCGCACCCGATCGCCCAATTTGCCATCTCAAGACAATCCTAGTTTTTATTTGGATAATTACTTTGACTCTATCTAATTTACGATCTAAGATTCGCACATGTTATATTTAATTGTAATTTAAGTTTGTGGGAAATGTGTATGTAGGAGACAGCATTAAATCATGTGACAAGCTCAGGACTAGCTGGAAATGGGTTTGGTGCAACACGAGAGATGAGTCTTAGGAAACTCATTTGGGTCGTAACCCGTGTACATGTTGAAGTTAACAAATATAGTTCTTGGTATGGTAAATTATTATTTCATAATAATTATTTATATAGCTATTTTTATGAGATTATATTTTTTAGTGAAATATCTCAAAACAAGAACTTAATTATATTCTTACATAATATGTATTAATTGAATTATTTAATAAAAAAATAAAATATGTGTCATGGTGATTGATTTGTCCAGGGGAGACTTAGTCGAAATCGATACTTGGGTAGATGCAGCCGGAAAAAATGGTATGCGAAGAGATTGGATAATACGTGACTATAGTACTCAAAAAATTATAACACGAGCTACAAGGTAACTTTGTTTTAGTGGGTTAGTACGTACTCATAACTCAAATATGTAAATAATGTTTGTTGTTAGTTAGTACACAATGTAAGATTGTTCGCACCATCAGTTTAAGTTTTTGGTTGAGTTGAATCTTGATATAGTATTAGAAGCCAACGTGACAAAAAGTCATGGGTTCGAATCTCAACTACCCCTCATTTAAAGTGAAATATTTAATGCTGGTTTGTAGAGGTCATGTGCTGCATCCATACTTTTAGCCCAATTGATTCTCTGTGAGGGGGCGTGTCAAAGTATATAGCATATGTTGAAACCTCAACCATCAACTTAAACTTTTAGTTGAATTGATTCCATGAAAATAACCTTGACTATTTGGTTTTTAAGTGTTATTTGGTTACATTGGATATTGGCTATTTGTTATTTATAAAAGAAAACGTAAAACAATTTAAAAATTAATGAAAAAACTCGTTTAGAATAACTTTTTATACGACTTAAAAATCAAATTTCACGAAGCAATTTCATCATTATTTGATCCGCTAACAAGTCAACAATAAAATAAAAGTTAATTACATCTAGAAAATATCGGATACTAAACAAGGTCGAAGTGTTAGCTTTTGGTGTTATAGTTGGTTAAGTACTAATCATACATAGTTGAAATACTATTGTACGTAGTACATGGGTGATCATGAACAGAGAAAGCAGGAAATTATCAAAAATACCAGAAGAAGTGAGACAAGAAGTGCAACCCTTTTACTTAAATAGATATGCAATTGAAAATGGTGAAGATGATCATCTCCTCAGAATCCATAAACTCACTGATCAAACGGCTGATATTATTCAATCAGGCTTGGTAGTAAGTACAATCATTAATTCATGTTTACAAATTACAATCACAATCCTAATAATATTTCATTACTCATAATAATTTCATTTGCTTATAATAATTTCAGCCTAGATGGAATGATATGGATGCAAATTTGCACGTAAACAACGTTAAATATATTGGCTGGATCTTAGAGGTTATTTTTTTTATATCTTCAACTTTCATACACAACTAAGTCCAAGGGCAGAGTTATTAGTCGGCTAAGACCGACCATGTCCCATCCTTAAATTAAATATTATGTTGTATAATCAATACTAACATTTAAAATTTTTAAAAGTGGCGACCACTTGATTATGGCTTCAGATTGCCGCCCTTGTTGGCAACGGCCCGGGCAGTAGCTCGGAAATCGCTACTATTTTTAAAATAAAATTAATATTTTGGTCGGGTAACGAGTGGGGTTGGTCGTCAGGCTGTTGCCATCTTGATGTCTAGAATTACAAAATGTTTTGTTATTGCAAGGTCGTCGTCATTTTTTTAAAAAAGCGACGAACGCTTGTTAGTTGGCTTTTGGCCCTCGCAATTTTATGAGTATTTTTTTTAGTGTATAGTTGAAATATCAATTTCTCATAAAATATGAAAGTTAAAAAAAAATAATAATAATGTTAAAATTTGTTTTTTTTTTAATATTTTCAGAGTGTGCCATTGAAGGTGTTGCAAGACTATGACATGACAAGTATGACACTAGAATATCGAAGAGAATGTAGGCAATCTAACATACTTGAATCATTAACAAGCATGGAAAACACTCCTAATTGTAGTGTCCTTGCCAACTCTAAACATATTGAAAACACTCATCTTTTGCGGATGCAAGATAATAAACAAGAGATTGTTCGTGCTAGAACTAAATGGCTTCCTAAATTATGTTAGAATTTTATAATTCAATTTAATTTTTATTTAAATTATATATTTGGATGTAGTTTTTTTTCTCTTTCATTTTCATTTTTATTACTTTTGTACTTAGATAAGGTTATTCACAATTTCATTGATGAATTCAGGAATATATTATTATTATTATTATTATTATTATTATTATTATTATTATTATTATTATTATTATTATTTCCTATATAACATATAGTGTTTATTGTGACATTTAAGTTATCATATCATGTCGTTCATCAAATATCAACAATTACAAGACATTATCGATGCTCCAACTAAATTATAATTATCTTTAAATCTTTTGTTATCTAAAAAAGATTCCAACCAAGATGTGTTTAATTGCATTAGTTGATTTAATTTAAATCAATTATTATTCCAGTCTATTCAATTTATCCTATTGTAAAAACATACAATAAAATTGTTTTGAATCAAATATAGCTTCATCTCACTTTATATTTTTGACAATAGTCTCACTTTCTTATTTAATCTCATTTATAAATTTATTTTATTTTTTCATATTAATTACTTTTTTCTGCCATCTGTATATATTTTTGTCTTTTTCTCCGGTACCCTTTCCACTCAAATTAAATACAACAAATTTCTTTTATAGGGACACTTGTTAGATTTAGGATTCTCTTAGGAATTGGGCTTTTTGGATAGATGGCAAAGTTTGGTAAAGATGGGCTACTTGGGCTCATAACAAGTAAATTAATAGAAGCGCAAATAGAAAATTTTATGATCACCTAATAATTCACCTTTTATGATACACAAAAACTCGGATCAGACAGTTTCATTATGAGACCGTCTATATAGGCCAGCCCAAAAGCGAAAAATGAAAATGGCTGCTCTTCCAAAAATTAAAAAATAAAAATTTAATTTTGACCTTAAATGTATCAATTTTGACCTTAAAGGTATCAATTTCAATTTAAAGTAAACCTTAAATAGACCAATTAAAATAAAAAATTTCAATTTTTACCTGAAATTGATCAATTTTGACGTCAAACTAATCAATTTCTACCTAAATATGATTTTTTTTTTCATAATTTTAGAATAGAGGTAATACAATAGTATTATTCTATAGTTAAATTTCAAACAACAAATAAATAGTATAACACTATCAATAATAGTGTCAAAACATTGTCCATTATAAGTACTCTTATTCGATGCAATATAATGGTTCTAATGGAAAAATGGAACATAAGAGAATTTGTACTCTTTAATTATCGATCAATAATAGTGGTATTACTCTTCCCCAACAATTTTCTATTCATAATGTACTTGAAAATAAAGTTATAGGTGTAATGTTTGCTTATCCTGGATGTGAAGGTGAAGGAAGTGTCGATTTCGAATTATGTTTGCCAATTGATTCAATGAATGCTCTTGGAAATGACCAAGAGTACATGGCTTCTTTGTAATACTCCCTTCTATTCTCCCTATTAGTCCCATTTTCAAATAGGGTTAAGTCACCCTATTAGTCTCATTTCTATTTACAGTATGTATTTTGACCTTATTACCCTTACTCACATTACCTATTACAATAAATCTAATGAAAAACTTTTAACAATTCGCTTGTTACCCTTTCTTTCTCCTTTTTAAGTGGTTCCATTTGACCCACCTAAAAATCGGTGAATTTCAAATGGGACTAATTAGAAGAGTAGGAGGGAGTAAAAAATTTCAATTTTGATCTAAGAATAATCAATTTAGATTTTAAAGTGATTAATTATGATCAGTTATAACTTATAAAAAATTTCAATTTTAACCTTAAATGTATCAATTATGATTTTAAATAGATCAAATGATGAGCGCATATTGAGAAAAATTATAATTGGGCTGATTTTATTATCCATCTCATATTGAGACCGTCTCGCCCAAGACCAGTTGTTTATGATATGACAAATTTTCACTTGAGACGATGTTACGAGTGAGATTATTTTTATTGAGTTTGCTCAATATATATTTATGTCTCAACGTAATTAATTATAATATTAAAATAATCACTTACAATTTCAAATTGATTATAATCTTAAAATAATTTATTATACCTTAAAATAATTACTTAAAACCTTAAAGTTATTAATTAGAAAAATAAATTAATTATTTGAGCCATTTCTTAATAGGAAAGTCTCATACAACAAGTCATGAAATTGATCAAATCATATGTGAGAAAAGGCTTAAATGCTACCTTAACAAAATTAAAATGGATCAACTTATTTAAACCTTCAATTAGGTAGGCCCCATAAATATTTTGTTTTATTAGGGAGAAGTGGTTGTTTAAACCCCATTAAAATTGCTTCTTTTTTTGTTTACCAAATCCATCTTATTAGTAAGTGTATTATTATATATGCTTTTCTAATTTACTAATTATATTATCCCCACCATGCAAATTGATTAGAAAACCATTTTATTTAAATAGCCCACTGTTTTCTCTCAATCTGCATATCATTTCAGGAAAGAAATATTTACATCATCTTTTAGACCACATGGATGAGGGTGTAAATCAGGTTCTTTTCTTTTAATGAATAATTTGGAGTGGTGGGGCTGATACTATATTATATACTCTACTTGGAATTACACATTCAAAATTTGATCCCGCACTTAAATTTATTCCAAATCCGACCTAAAAAAAAAAAGCAATGAAATCCGAAAATTTTAACCCCCAATCTGAAATTCGTTGGCTCAATATGAACCTGTCAAACTCTGAGTGATTTGACTTGAAATCGACCCGACGTAAAAATTATCCAACTGAAACTAATCCTATCCAAAACTCAACTGATCGACCATTTTTCCAAGTTTGATTAGAAATAATTTAAAGTTAAATAAAAGGAAAAATAATTATAGTGGGAAAATAATTAAAGAGTGTAATTGTTCTGAATACTTTTTTACTCTCTATTCAAATATATATATATATATATATTACATAAGAGAATATTATTTATGTAATTTTTTTTCCATAAGTAAATATATATATTACAATATTAGATATAAATTTATATTATACAATAGAAACATAACAATAATTTTCGTATTACAATGAAAAAATTAACATTTTAAATGGGATGGAGGGAATAAAACTTTATTATACTATATTTTATTATTTAAAATTTTGTTTTTGTTGTCCTGGGTCATGACATGCTGCTTAGAAAGCAAATTGCTGATGTTCGTAGCCATGTTTTGTAATGTATTGACCCTTGTTGGTGTCTAATTTCTAATAAAATATTAGAATTTGTATAGGATTATTAACAAATTTGTATAGGGTAGAAGATAGCTAGACCTTTTGAGGTGCCCTTTCCTTGGGTTATGTCACATTTATCTCTTATCCCTAAGTAGTAACACTAAGGTTTTTTTTTTTATATTTTATAAAATTTACTTTTGGCAAAAAAATTAGCAGCTGAAAAATACATATAATTATGAGTAAAATATTTGGTGGATTACATGTTTACAAAATACTCTTTGTGCCCCCAAATCCTTTGTCCCACTTGACTTCAGTTTGTGAAAACTTTTTAATAGAGTAAGTCAAACATTGAAAATTTAAAATGATTAAGATAAATTATCAACAAAATGAACCAAATAAGATAAGTTTCACGCTTACTTTTGAAAATAAGTTAAAACTTATCTTATTTGGTTCATTTTATTGATAATTTATCTTAATCATTTAAAATTTTCTCAAACATTAGGGTTGGCCCATCATTGGTTTGTGTCTTTGTGATGATACTAATCAATTTTATTGTTACACCCCCAAATCTCTCAAATATCAACCTACCCCAAGAATGATCACATGTTGGAATTGTGTACTTTCCTTCATTCCAAAGTAAAATTCCCTTTTTTAGTCAACAATACAATCTCTAAAATCGCAAAAGATAGAATCGGCTTAAAACGGTTTTTAATATATGACTATAAGAAGACTTCTCAGAACCGAAGCACCCATCCTAATTCGTACTATTTTCGACCAAACACATTTATTTGCAAAGTTTTGATATGATCTGTTGTATTAGTGTCGGCTTGCTAGAGCCTTTTCTTAGTAATTTTTTTTAATTATGTAGATATATTTTTTTTTTTCAGAAAACAATATTAGTGATTTCCTTACCTGATACTAACGAGTTACGGAACCATTGAAACGGTATTAGTAAAAAAACAAGAAATTGTTTATGTACAACTCATTCAATCTCCAGAAAATACTTATTTAAGCTTTGACTGATTATCAAGTTTATACACAATTAGTTTATGGGGACTTTTGGCAATAATAAATAACTGATGATACTTGATTGGAGTGGTTGATTTGATTAGTTGACCAATTTTATTTGTGGGTGGGAAAGTTTGTTTTAAATTGGTTATTTTTAATTAATAGCAAGTTGTCTCAACTAACTAATTTACTAAACACTATCAGTAAATGTATCGATCACCTAAACTATCTTTCTGTAACTAATTAAGCTCAAATTGTCCACAACTATGAATGTCGTATCTGGAGTATGGCATGGAGAAAAATGTGGTTCACTATGAATACTAATAAATTTATTTTCTGTGAATATTTAGACATGTAATAATTTTTTCAACATTATATGAAATTCGATATATTTAAAGCTCATATGCTTAAAAATAATAACAAAGAACAATTACGACATCAAACTTTTACATATATTAAATTTACAATTATTTCAATCTAATTTTATTTGTTGTTGAGGGTTTTGCATAGGTGAAAGTAACATTTTAATTTCAAAATCTTATTTAAGAAAGTGATACTTACTTTAACAGAAACAAGATCTGATTCTCATATGAAAACCAATTAATTATATCAAGATAATAAACTATTTTATTTTTATTAAAACTTTACATTGACTTCACAATTGGGCAAAACTTTAAAAAATCGACCAGTAAATACTCCTCTATTACGTAGTAACCTCTTTTGTAGTTTGTAGTATGTCAATATAGCGGGAGCAGGCCCGTTTTTGAACTTTCGGTGGCCTCAGGGTGAAATTAGAAATAGGGGCCCTTATTGCCCTTTCAAATATTATAAAGCAAATTAAAATTTTAATAATATTACTTCTATAATGTAAATTGAAATTTCAATTTCAAATATGTAAGAGATAGAAGAATTTCCATTTATTTTTGAGAAAAATGTGTATAAATCTTTCTCATTTAATTTACTTGTCAGATAATTAATTTATTTTCCAATAATACCCGGCTACCATCTTAATTCTTTATCTTTTTATTTTTTAATATTTAAATTTAAATCTATCAAATTTCTGAAATATGGAGCCTAGGCCTTTGCCCCACCCACCCCTGACTAGATACGGGCCTGAGCGGGGGGCTAAGAGATATAAGAAATAAAGCAATTAGTAAATACTATTTCCGTTTCAGTGACTTTATCCCATTTGAATTTTAAATTTCATTCACAATTCGCTTTTAATTTGTATTTTATTTTTAATCTATAAGTTAAAACATATCAGGTGTGATCTTGTTTAATTCGTCTTAACAAAATAATTATTTATATTAACTTTTTAAAATTTTTAGTTATGGGCGAAGTTCTCATCTAAAATTTTGGTGCTCTCATGCTACCCTTTATAAAGTGGAGTAATACTAATAAGGAGATTATGAGAAAATGTGAAGTGAAAAAGGAATTTTAAGAAAAAGATTGGAAGTTGGAAAAGGGGTCCCACAAATACCTTATCTCAGCTTATCCTCCACCACGCAAATGCACCTTCACTAAGTAAAGATGGCTTGATTAGATTAGATTAGATAATAAAGCAGTACGGACACAATAAAAATAATCCCCCACCTTGTTAAAAAAAATAGTCCCACATGGACCATAATTATTTTAATAATTTATGATCCAATGTAATAAATTAAAATATCTTTCACTTGTATTTCTACACAATAACCGAATATGCTTTTCTCACGGTTCATGTGCCTCCCCCTCCCCCCATGCCAACATCAATCAATAATTTATTTCTCTTCACTAAATTCTTATAATTTTTATTAATTTGTTACTAAAAATAATACTTTTTATATTATGTTATTATTATTAATAGCAATTTTAAAAGGATTAAAGAAGTACTTATAGTAAAACATATTTAACTTATAGTTATAGAATCATTTTTTTGAAAATTATTAATTAATAATCAATTAAACTAATGAATTTGATTAATTAATTAGATTAGTGATTTTTATGAAAATGTTTGATACAATCAAATGAAACATAATATTATGTGAAGATAATACTATTTTGATGTAAATTGGTCAGTTCGGTACAAAGTGATTAGTTTGATGCAAACTCTATATAATTTGGATTGGTATTTACAACTTCAATTCAATTCAATTTGAATTATAAACAATACTAGAATAGAAACCCGTGCAATGCAAGAATTTTTTAATACGTCAATATTTTAAAGAAATTTTATATTGCAAATCATACTTTACGTTTTTCCTAAAATTTAAAATTATAATTATGGTAGCCTAACAATATAAATGATCGATTTTAATGATCAATTAATTGAATTTTATGTCATTTAATTAGTTTTAAATAATAATTGATGGAAAAAGAGTTATTATGTACTTCAAGTAATTTCCTAAATTGCTGTATGGTTTTATACACAGTGTAATTTTGTAGTATAATTTTCTAAATTGTGTAATTTCAATTACACTGGAATAAATGTAATTTATTCTGTAGTATAATTTTTCTACGGGATGTAATTCCAGAATTTTATCAGACAATATATAATATTCTACACAGTACATTATATATTTTCCATTATAATTTTTAAACAGTGCATTTATATACAACTGTGTAATTTAAATAATTGTAATTTATTGTATCTATTAATATATGAGTTTTTCAAAAAATATAAATTTTTAAATATAATATATGTAAAAAAATGCAAATCACTCAAATTCCATTAATACTAACCAATGAAAAAAAGACAAATAACATGCTTACAATCAAATTTTCTTTTTGCTATTATATAATAAAATTAATAGAATATATGATGATTTAAATTTAGAGAGAAAAGTTTCAATAATCAAATTAAATTTAAACCACATCTCCTCTTCATCTAATTGATTGTGACATGATATTTGACTAATAATTCTTCCCACATCTCTTTAAATCACCCAACAATAAATTTCTTCAAGATAAACCCACAGTTAACAGCCACGTGTTTTATCCACTTAACTTCGGCATAATCATTTGATTTTCCTCCCTCCCTGCTTTTTCCTCCTCCCGTTTTTTTCCTTTTAAAATTAACTTGAATTATTAACTTTAATTAAATTAATCTACGATATAAATACAATATCGCTTCCTTTATTTATATCCATTATTCAACTTATCTGACAGCCTTGTATCTTATCTATTATTCACCTTATATCTTTCTTTTATCACATCATTAATTATTATTTTTATACTTGAAAAATTATCCACCAATACAAAATACCTTTTTTAAATCAGTTCTAAAGGATTTGCTATGTCGATTATTGACCTACTTAATTAAAGATGTCGTAATAAGTTTTATGTTGGTCATGAAATACGACTCCAAACAGGTCCTCAAGTAGTGGCTTTGAGCAAAATTTTTAACGTTGTTAATTCTTTTTAAAATCAACCCAAGAATTTCTTTTTAGTTAATTTTTTTCCTATATTTATGAATATGCTCATTATTAAGAAATGTGTATTGGTACTCCAACGATACTCCAATTTTAGTATACATAACCCAAGAGTGCCCCAAAACAGTATATGTATAATCCAACACAATATATCGATATTCGAATATAATATACACAATGTAAATGAATTTTTTATGATTACCAATAATACTTCATCTGGATTTTAATAGTCGCTACAATTTTTGTAGCAATTACAGTTCATCAACTGATCTTATTTGGTATATATTTCTCCATGTATGATGTAAAACACAGTCAAATGGAATCTTGATTGATTCGTCTTAATGCATATTTTCATAATATTAACTTTTTAAAATTTTTTATTATTTGAAATTAAAAATGTTAAAAATTAAAATCGTGCATTGAATAATGTAAAAAAAAGAAGTATAGCAACTATTAAAAATCAGAAAAATTACATAAATATACATAATGTTGTGCTTGTCCGGTCCCACAGAGATTATCTTGTTCTCATTTTGTATGTTGCCAAATAAATTTCTTAACTGTGAATGAGTCTAGCTCCCAACTGCATACCACCTGAACAAAATTAGGGTTATTCCGAAATCCGAATTCATATCCTTGTTTATAAGGTATACATGTAAAAGGTGTAACGAAACCGACTCAATTAAAAGTTTAAATTGATGGTTGAGGCCTTATGATATGTTATTTACTCTAATTTGTCTCTTTACACGAGAGCCCTTGGACTAAAAGTGTGGAAGCAGCATGTGCCTTCTTCATATATGACGCTGAATATTTCATTTTTAAAAGAGGGGTGATTGAGTTTCGAACCAGTGACCCCTTGTCACGTTGGCTTCTGATACCATGTTAAAAAATCAACTCAAATAAAAGTCTAAACTGATAATTGAGACCACAGGATATGTTATATAAACTAATCTACAGATATGGATACACAGTAACCCTAATTCTTTTCAGGTGGTATGAGTTTGGAGCTGGACTTATTCAAGGGATAGAGAAGGTCATGGTTCCAAGACTCTATTAGACTTGACAAAGGCACAATCTTAATTTAGGATCTGAGTCCAATAGTTTGAGAGATCCACTCGCTAGACACATTCACGACCCAACCCATCCAATTATGAACTTTTTAGACCTATGTACATCGTATATATCCATTTTAGGTTTTAATAAACCTTAAACTGTAAAAAAAAAAAAGGCAAATTATGAATAATTAAGTTAAGTCCAGTTAGACTAATTATGGACCCGATGACCTTAGGTTTGGGTCCAAATTTTCAGACTTTAGGTGTTTGGGTTGATGTTCGGGTCTGGATTCATAAAACATTTACGGGTCTAACCGTCTAAGTCCGAGAGTAGTTAGGCCCAGCCCATAATCATTCCTATAAACACAGGTACTAACTTAGGCGTCGAATACATCATTCCGGAGTCCATCCCTATGCCTTTGGTGTTATATTGCAGAGATCTCATAAGTTTCGTGAAAACCACAATGGACGCCACTAACATACCTCTGTTTTATAATTGGTCTTATTTTTTTACAAGAACAAATTTAATTTAGACTGTACGTAATTCACCATAAATTACTCATCCTTTTAAATTTGTTAAACCTATCACTTCTTTTTTAATTTGTAACATTTATTATTTTTAAACATGATCTCGTTTTATTTATTTAATTACATGAAAAAACTTTTATTCTCTTTTTATTTCATTCATATATTTTATACACCTACTAATTTTTAAACATTATCTTCACTTCAAAAATAACTTTATCTTATTTCAAAAAATAAAAAATAAACTTTATTTCTTGATTACAAATTTACAAACTAAATTATAACCATAAAAAATTCTCTTGAATCCTATGTAGTATTTCCCTATAAAATCCACAGATTGCAATTATTTATATCCCTTCGTACGGCCTCTGTTTTTTCTCTCCTTGATGTAGATTCCTTGAATACACCTCAGATTTCACTTACAGTTGCATTTCCCTTCTTCCCGTCTTCTCTCTCTCTTTTCTCTCTCCTTTTGAACGACGACTTTTTTGCTTGCGATGGATAGGGAAGATTCGATGGTTGTTAATGGTGGCGGAGAGTTTATGCTGTTTGGTGTTCGTGTTGTCGTTGATTCTATGAGGAAAAGTGTTTCCCTCAACAATCTTTCTCAGTATGAACACCGTCTCGATTCTTCTTCTTCAACGAACGACGTCGTTCCTTCCGATGCTCCTGTTGCAAATGCCGGTTATGCATCTGCTGATGAGGCGGTGGTCAATCGTTCTTCCACCACTGCTTCTGCTAGTCGTGAACGCAAACGAGGTATGAGATACAAAGTCTTGGTTTCATTGATGATTTATTTGATTTTAATTTGATTTTGGTGATTTATACATCGATTGATTGTGATTGATTAGGGGTTCCATGGACGGAGGAAGAACATAAGTTGTTTTTGCTTGGATTGCAGACCGTTGGAAAAGGCGATTGGAGAGGAATTTCTAGAAACTTCGTGAAAACAAGAACGCCAACACAAGTTGCAAGTCACGCTCAGAAGTATTTCATTCGACAGAGTAATATTAATCGTCGAAGTCGTCGTAGATCTAGCCTCTTCGATATCACTACTGATTTGGTATTTAATCTATCTGTTCTGATTGATTTTCTTATTCGAACCTTGACAATTAGGTTATTGATTTTGGTTTTGATATATTTAAAAAGGTTGCTGTAAATCAAACGGATGATCAACGAATCAGGAAGGAAACCAATGGAGGTTCTCAAGCAATACCTTTACAACAACAGCAACAACAATCACCGAAATCGGAGAACTCAAGTGTCATATTCTCTGTTCAACAACAAGAATCAATCAGATTTTCATCGCCTTCACCTCCGATCTATTCATATAATCGTCAACAAGTGGTTGATTACAAAATGAAGATGATCGAGACTGCGGCAACAAGTAGTAACAGCAGCAGTAAATCAATGGCGGATTTCGATCTTAATCTTTCTCTCTCCCTGTCTTCTTCTCCAGATCGTGCAAATTCAAGGCATTCAGCTTTTCAGGTTACCCAAAGGTTCAGCAATGTTGGGGATAGTATTATAAGTGTGGCTTAACTGATTATCGTGATTATTAATTGATTAATTAAATTAATAACCACCTGAATGTTTTCAAGAAAATGGATGAAATGTTGCGGTTATATGTTATATCATGGATAAGTTAAGTATGCGTGATTGAGTAATTATCTTTATGCTAATTAATTAAGTTGATCTAATTCTAGTATTAATATTAAACCTCATAATCAAAAAGAAAAAACACTGATGTTTTTATGATCAATTGATCATCAATTTATCTTATCTTTTTTTTTTTGTGTGTGTTAATTCATTTTGTTGTGGTGTAGTTGGTGGTGACGAGTGATGACTGGTGGATAATTTTCTTGTTTTGCTCATGGATCAGATGTTACCCTTTTCCAGGATAATAGTACATAATCTAATTGACTGGTGGATAAAATTTGTTTTTCTTTTTGTGATTGTTCTCTATAATTCCTATACGTTGTGGCTTATCATAGATTTGTATAAAATTTTTGGATCAATTATTGACTACAGTCTTAAAGTTTGTTTATTTTAGAATAAACAGCATCAAAGTTTTTTTTTTTTTACACAAATAATAGTCTTTAAATTATCAAACAGACAAACACATTATCGATACAGCTAGTTCATCGGATGACCTGCTAAATAACCATTGACCATACTAATTAACCTTTGACTTTCAATTAAGTTCATTAGTTTAACCTAATTACTCAATTACCCCCCATTAAACCCTTCTTCTCCGACCTTTCTATATTCCTCTCCAATCACCACCATTCCCCACCACCACCACTGACAGTTGGGATGGGGTAATTGACAATCCCTGTTCTTCTTTGCAATCGAAATGGGAACAATCAAGAAATTTTTATTTAAATTGAAATACAACAACAAACAAAGACCCATCTGATTCTCAAGAAAGGTCTAATCTGAAATACAACAACAAACAAAGACCCACAATCTCTCACCTCCTACACAAACTTAACACCCTTCGAACAATCCTGAACCCACTACCAAGTCAAGTCACCACCCACCTTCAATAAAACTGTGAGTAGAGGGAGAGGAAATAAGGTGGACCGCCAATTGGGTTCGCTTGAGGTGGATGGTCCTTCTTTTCCTCTTCCCTTGTTGTTTTTCTTCCTATTTTTCCTTCTTCATCTATCAAATTCCTACCTTTTGGGTGTTTTTTGGTTTGATTCGACAAGTTTCCAACTCTAAAAACCTAATTTTTTAGTGAAAAATTTGTAATATTTACCTCATGATTTGTAATTGTTGTATTTATTCACTGTATTAAGACCACAATGGTTAATTTATTTAGATATTATTGGTAAAAAAAATTATTTTGGGTTGTCTAGAAATTAGCTTTCTTTGAAAAGGTGAAGGACATGGGCAAGCAAAGACCTTCTATCACTGTGGTGTTACTTGTGAGTTTTTATCTCTGATTGTTTTGACTAAATTAAAACAAAATTGAATTAGAATAAAGAAATGAAACTGTTATTTTCTTCTGTTTTCCAAAAATGTTTATTGCACTTTAAATGATTTGACCTTTTTGGTAGATTTAATTAAACTTGAAGAGCTTGAACCAAACTGGGTAATCTCATGAATGATTAATGTGTTGTGTGTTCTATGTATCATATTTGTAAGTTACAATGTTGAATGATGGTAAGGTAATATAGATTCCTTGAATTCGGGAAATTTTTGGGTAAAGAAAGGTCGGGAAAGAAGGATTAATTGGGGGTAATTGGGTAATTAGGTTAGATTAATTAATTTAATTGAAAGTCAAAGGTTATTTAGTATGGTCAACGGTCATTTAGCAGGTCATTCGGTGAAATGGCTGTATCGATGTCGTGTTTGGTAATTTGAAGGCTATTGTTTGTAAAAAAAAAAAAAAAAACTTCAACACTGTTTATTTTAAAATGCCTAAACTTTAAGGTTGTAATTGGTAATTAAATCTAAAATTTTATCTACATGGTATTATCAAAATTATAAAACAATTTTTTAATGTAGGTGTATTTTTAAAAAAGTTGTCAACCAAATAGTAATTTTTGTGAGGAATTTTTTTTTAATTGTGATGATGCATTTTTATTTAGTAAAATTACTTACAAATTATTTAAGAATTTATATAAATTGATAATTGATCAATTAAACTGTAACTGAAATTGATATCCAAGTGTAACCGAATCTTCTAGAAGGGGCCAGGTTATGAGTTACCTCTCTCAGACTCCCACTGAGAAATTAAATCTAATTTGCTTGAGTAAGGAATTCCTCATTGAAACAGGAGTACCAGGATAATTGACATAATTTTGGCACTATATTGCTATTTTTTCAATTACAGAAGCTTTTGTCAAAGTTTTGGCATTTTCTACAAAGAATCTTTACATTACTATTGTGATTGAAGGGTAAATCAGTAAAAACAAACTTGAAATAAAAGAATCAAATAATTAGGGTGAGTTAGCCAAATAAGAACTGATATTATGAGGCAAAGTAAAAAGTACTTTAAAAGGCTGAATACATGATATAAATGTGGAATTTTTATCTAATAATCAATATTTTTATTATCAAATAAGGTAAAAATATATTTTTAAATCTAAATTTTTCTTAAAATTAAAGGCTCAATAAATAAATATATATATATATATATATATATATATATATATATATATATATATATATATATATATATATATATATGTGAGAACAAGAGTGGGTGGTAAAAGATCCGAACAATGAGGAATATGAATAAAGTGATATCAAGTTCAGTTGTATTTACTTACTACGTAATTAACTCGTATAAGGTGATTATTAATGATTAGTTTAAATAATTAAATATTTCATTCAATTTAGAGTAAATGTCATATTGAGTTAAATCAAAAAAGTTCCACTTGACAATATTTGAACTTATCCATTAAGAATTCAATAAAAATTAAGACATAAATTCTAAATTAAAATGAGTATAATTTTAATAGCTAGGTGATAAATAACAAATGCATTATATGATTTTTAAATATTGAAGACTATGGATTGTTTAATGTTTAAAGTATTAGTAGTTAAATAAAGTTTTTCTCTGGAGATCCAAGCTAATAAGTGCTCAATAGCCGCAAATTACGAAGGGTGTTTCATTGAGGTTGGTGCCAATTTTGAGGGTTGACCTAAATATCCTCCACCATTTTTAAGAAAATAAAAAAATAATTTGTCACATAATAAAAATCTATGTCAAACGTGTCAAATAGTAGCCGCAAAGTCCTTATCCCAAGTAAGACTACTTGCTTAAAAGACTCGTCAGTCGCCCCCAATCTTGCGGAGGACAAGAAGCCTATAGAAGTCTTTTGCCTTAGGGTTAGGCTATCAATTAATCTCATTTTTCTTTTTTAAATCCTTTTATTTTTAGTTTGTCGTTTTTATTTTCTTAGACTATTTTTTTTGGAAAATTTTAAATGGTAGCATCGAACTTTCGTGAAACGCCAGTGGTAGCACTTTTGTAAGATTTTTCCATATGGTAACATTCAATTTATACCTTATCTAACTGCCGTAGCATATTTCGTTAAATTCTTGTCAATTTTCGTTTAAAGTACCAATTTAACGTTTCTACCGTTATTAAGTGTTGGTTGTTCTTTTTATAATTTGCCCTAAACTATTTTAATGCTCTCAATTAGCTTTAATGAATTTAACGGCTAATTAAGCGTCAAAATGGTGAATTAAACATTTGAGAGCATAAAAATGGTTTAGGGCAACATATAAAGACAATAACCAACACTTAATAAGAGTAAAAATATTAAAATGGTGAATTAAACGGAAATTGACAATAATTTAAAGGAAAATGCTACGGCAGTTGGATAAGATATAAATTGGATGCTACCATGTGGAAAAATTTTACAAAAGTGCTATCACTGGCGTTTCACGAAAGTTTGATGCTACCATGTGGAATTTCCCTTGTTTTTATCACTTTTGTTTAGGAAAAATTGCTTAGAATAATATTCTACACTAGTGGAAAAAACCACATCTGCTGCGTAACATATGCTGCGGATTTACTAAGACGCAGCATAAAATAATTAGGCAAAAAAAATAATTGAGTATATACTGCGGTTTTTCATTGCCCGCAACAAATAACTTTACAACACATGACTATATACTGCGATTTCTACTGAACTGTAGCAAATAATCCTCTAAATACTTCGATTTTCTTTTGCCCGCAGCATAAAGTCTTTTTTCCTTAACAAAAACCCGCCTTTTAACGTTCATAAACCCACGAAGAATTTTCATAAACCCACACGCAGCTACTGTTTCATAAACCCACGAATAGTTCATCTTCTTCTTGTTCATCTCCTCTTGATCATCTTCTTCTTGTTTCATAAACCCTTTGAAACCCACGTCATCTGCTATTGTTCATCTTCAAAGCTGCTCTCTCTAATGTTGTATAGTTCACGAAACTTTAAGCATTTGCTCTACTCTTCATCTTCAAAACCCTTTGAAACCTTAAAACATTTGGTCTTGTTTGTCTTCAAAACCCAAGAAATTAAGGTATAATTTCTCTTTTTAATTTGTTAAACCTTTAAGTTTTGCAAGCTATTCAAAACACTCGAAATTTAGGGCAACTTTTTTTTATACTAATTTTGTTTTTGTTTTTCATTGTTGATTACATAACCCACGAAATCAAGGTAATTTCTATTTATTTTGTTAATTTTCAAATTTATATCTTTATTATTTTACTTGTAATTTAGTAATTTAGTACTAAAGATATCAATTATTTGTGAATTTTACACTTTTCAAGTTTATGTTATTAATTTGTTAATTATTTGTGTATTTTGTTAAAAATGTGGTTTGTTGTTATACTTATGTCTTTACTTATTAGAATTAGAATACATATATTTTGTTAATTTTCAAGTTCATACCTTTAAATGATTTAATTTTATTATTTATATATTGAATATGATTTTATTTTATTATTTATATATTGAATATGATTTTATTTACAATGTAACGCTTAATATTGAAGTATGAAGTATAGAATTAGAATATGTTTGGTTATATAGAATTAAAATATGAAGTATATGAAGTATGAAGTATACGATGTTAATTATTCTAAATGATTTTAGTTTTGGAATACAATAATGTAGTGCTTATATAGAATTAGAATATGAAGTATGTATATTTACGGTTAAATAGATTTGGTATAAATAAGTATATATTTTTAGGGTTAAATATATTTGGTATAAACAAGTATATATGTTAAAAAGTGATTATTAATTTTGTTTTGAATTAATTAATCACACTTAGGATGACAAAAGATCGTTCTTGAATGTATGGAAGCATTGAATCGTCAGAAATTATTGATGGCGTATTAGAATTTTGTAGTATTGCCGTTGAACATCAAGTTAGGACGGGGCGACTTGGTTTTTATTGCCCATGTGTCAATTGTGGCAATGCATCAAAGGTAGATAATGTTGATATCCTTAGAGAGCACATATTTCGAAGTGGATTTATGCCTCAATATCATGTTTAGGTTTGGCATGGTGAGGAGGGAGTTTCCAAAGAAAAAAGTGTTGTTGAGGATGTCAATGAGGATGTAGTAGATCATGTTGATGGGTATGAAACAGATGAAGAGAATGTCGATGAGGATGTAGATCGTGTTGATGAGATGATGGAGGGAGTCGAGGATGAGTTAGGAAAACGTCATCTGTAGCACCCCGTAATTTATCGGGTTTAAGAAGATAATATAATAAAATAAAATAAATATGTATTATTAAATTATATTATTTTACATAGATAATTACAAGAAATGAAGTGAGTTAAATTTTAACGGTAACGAGTTTTATCGCGTACGATGTTATCGCGTGATGTTTCTTTTCTGTTTTAACAATAATATAATAATTACTTAATTAATTAATTAAAAAAAAATAAATAAATAGGGAAAAATAGAGGGGTGGCCGATTGTGTGCATGGGAGGAGTCTTGTAACTCCTCTCATAATTGTGTATTATGGCACAATTATGATCTTTGTTTTAAATTGCCTATTAATTCATAAGTCTCCTTGGATTTTCATAACCATTCCAATTGTCTCAAGAGCCCACAAAATTTCAGAAAAAGAATTCTCTTCCTTGCCTTCCTTGTTTTCGGCATTCAAAAGAAAAAAAAAATTTTCTTGTTGTTCCATCCAATCTTTTAATCAAAGGGTAAATTTAATTGAATTGTTAATTATCGATTTTATATACAAGATTTCTAAAATGAATTATATTTTACGTATGATGATATCCTATGACTTATAGGAGGATTGAATATTTTTCTTTTATATATGAAAATTTTCTCTAATAATCCTTTAATAAACTATAATTTGTTAAAAGGATTAAGAAAAGAACTTCATGATCAATATTCTTTAACAAAATTTACATTTGTTATAAGAATTAAGAATTTAAAGTTATTTTGATATTTAAATAAATTTCTTATGGTCTACTTTTCTCTAACAAAATTTCAATTTGTTACATGAAATTTAAATGGTATGGATCAAGTAATATAGTCATTCAAGAATTTATAAATCCTTTAGCAAAATTTGATTTGTTTGAAGGATTGTGTTTATATGTATATATATGTCTTGATTTAAAAGGGGGTGATTTGGATTTATGATTCTCTACAAAATTTTAATTTGTTAAGAGAATTAAGTATTTATTTTAATTATCATAATTTATGAAATTTTAAGGTCTTGAAGGATTTTTTTGATGGGCATGTTTCTTTTTATTTGATGATTTTATATGTTTTGATGATGGGGTTTTGAGTATTAAACATGTGTGGAAATATCAAAATTAGTCTTGTTTGTTTTATGTTACTAGTTGTGAATGTGGCCTTGATAGATTTATTTTGGTCATGAGATTTAAAGGGTTAGTAATTTGAATAATGAATATATGTATAATAATAATAATAATAATAATAATAATAATAATAATAATAATAATAAAATAAATAAAAAAAATATTCCGGGCAGTAGCAGTCTTGTCTCGGTAATAGTGCTGATCCGGAAACGTTAGTCGTGTTCCGTTGTGTACCGATGCATTAAAAACTCGTTAAACGCTTAAAATAATTAAAAAAAGTAATTGGATGTTAGAAATTATGAAATTTAGTACCCAAGGTAATTGACGCGTTCCGAACGCAACGACGAAGTCGGATTTTTCATTTGAATTTTCTAAATTGTCCAAATCGATCATTTAAGTTTCTAGTTAAAGTTTACAAATTGGAACTATTAGGAATTTGATGAAACATTTAAAATTATCAAATCCTAGTGATGTCTTAGTAGTATGGAGTGGATTAAATGTGTAAACACGTTCTAATACATGATTGTTTTGTGTGTGTGTTATTTAGGTCCTCGATTCATAAGAGGGCGAAATTTCTATCGTGGTTAAATATCGTTTGGTTGCAGCACTTAAAAGTACACGCTTAGACCATACTGTTCATGTGGTTGTGCAAGTAGTGTTGTTTTATTTCTAATCGAGGCATTGTAAATCACATAAGGATTAGACACTTCAAATAATTTGAAAGAAATTAATTGGAAATTGAGAATTTATGTGTTTGTCACCCAAGGGGGTTGACGTTTGGTTGGATTATGTTACCCAAAGAGGTTAATGTATTGGTTTGAATTATTACAATTATTGTTCCCATGACAATTTTTGATCATTACGGTCACCATGAGGGTATGCATACTTTAGCCTTTGACGACCCGAACAGGACGGACAACGTCTTAGGTCGGTGGTTGCCTTGGGATTAGCTCTCCTAAGTGTATTCCACCAAAAGGATTGGTTTATACTTGAACGAACCGAACAGGACGGGCAACGTTACAAGTTGAAATTATTTAAATCATGAATGTATTAGAGCCTATGCATGCTAGGATGGACACATTGCTTGTTTTTCATCCTGGTTGATATTTGTATGAAGTCTCTGACGTGTATTGGTTTGTTTCTTTGGAACCTACTGTGTGTTGTCATACGACGGCTATTAGGTTGATTGCAGGTGGGGATTGGAGTGAGGTCTCGAATTAGAACCCGTAACCATCAAGGCTATGCTTTTACCTTTTTGTATTGGATTATGAGAAACTCCGAACTTATGTAACAATAGATAGTGTAATTTCTTTTTAGATTCCGCTTATTTCAATTGGTTTATCTAGAGGCCTTTAGGCTCTCGAGTTGTACGTAAGAGCTTTCGCTGATTTATTTTTCTTTCACGTTAGTACTGTTTTCTGTTTGGTTATATTTCTTTATCGACGAAACGTTGACGATCCTAGAGAAGACTTTTCTCTAGAGCCCAAGGAGTGAACCAGAATTTGTATCTTTATATGGATTTCCGGGTCACTTAAACCGGGCCGTTACATCCTCGTATTTTTGACTTGTTGACAGAGGCTTCGCAAAAGCCTTTGTACCTTGGATGTACAAAATTCATCAAACTAACAGCCGTGTTGACAATTTTCAACATTAAGTCAAAGTTCAATTGGAGTGACACTAGTTTCACAATGTTACTAGAAGCGTTAGGTGAGATTCTTCCTGAGGGAAATGAACTTTCATAGTCGACATATTATGCCAAAAAGCTCATGTGTCCTTTCGGCTTAGAGTACCAAAAGATTCATACGTGTCCGAATGATTGTGTACTGTAACATAATGAAAATGAGAATTTAGAAGAGTGTCCTAGGTGTGGGTTATCGCGTTACAAGCGTAAAGGGGGTATCTTCCAATAATACCTAGATTCAAGCACTTGTTTTTTATAAAAAAAGATGCATTAAATTTGAGGTAGCATGCAGATAGGGTGAAGAAAGGTCACTTGCTCACACATCCATTTGATTATCCGGAGTGGAAGAGTATTAATAGGTTGCATAAGACATTTGGGGATGAAGTTCGTAATTTAAGGCTCGGACTGTGTACGGATGGAATGAACCCATTCGGCAATCTTAGTTCTGAACATAATACTTGGCCGGTACCGTTAGTGATCTATAATTTGCCACATTGGTTGTGTATGAAGCGTAAGGTTTTCGCTTCTTATTTCGGGTCCTAAACAACTTGGCAATGACATATATGTATATCTTGCACCTCTCGTTGAGGATTTGAGAAAGGTGTGGGATGAAGGCGTTTCCGTGTTTGATGCACATGCTAATAAGGAGTTCACCTTGCGGGCAATGCTCTTATGCACTGTTAATGATTTTCTGGAATATGGCAACTTACTAGTGTAACAGGCTCAAATTTCTTAATCTTAATCTTCTTCCGAAATTTCTTTTCGAATTCCTAATCCTTTGGTTATCTAATTCAAATCACCTTTAATTCTAAACCTTATTCCGATTTTTGTAATTTCTTCCAAATATTAAACTTAAAAATATATTTATATTCTTAAATTTCTTTATAAGCACTAAAATATTATTTTATTATTTTATACTACAAAAAGTAAAATTTTAATATTATATTTACGGTTTTATTAAAACGTTACGTTTCAATTTCGTTTCCTTAAACTAACTTTACTACTTATCATTTTAACTTTAAAACTTTGATTTAATTATTTTATACCTAAAAATTAACTATATTTTTTTATTAACTTTAAGTATAGTTTTAACTAAAATTTTCTAAGTAAACTTTCATATTTTCATAATCAAACCTTAATCATACTTTCCCATTAATCTAAAACATTTCACTAGCATAAACTAGAACAAAAATTTGATGAATCAAAATCCTTTCTACATCAATCCATAATGTTCATCACTTACACAAGCTATCACCATTTCCTTACACAAGTTAACCTTCTTCTACACTCCAAATTCTTACACATCCACTTGCACACTCCAACTCTTACACATTCACTTACACACTCTAAATCACTTACACAAGTTAACCTTCTTTTTCATACAATCTTATGAACTAAAAAGTTGCCCAAAACCCATTATAAATACCCCTCCTTAGCCATGAGATCACTTACACCCCCATCATCAAATCTTTCTACCATTCTTTCTTATATCTTCACTTCATTAACATCTTACTAACTTTATACCCTTTTTATTTGTTGAAGAATCAAATGAAGATGGAGCTTGATCTTATCACTTCTTAAGCCGATAATCATCAACTTTTAAAAAGTCAAGTATTATCTTTTGGAGCTTGGATATCTTTTTCTTTTGGGTAATTGAAGATCTACTTCTTTGAAGCTTGGAACCTTGAAGACTTTCTTTTGGAACTTATTTCCTTAAGTTCTTATTTTTCTATTATTATTCTCTTACTTGGTTTAGCACCACCTTCGGAGGAAAATGGTACACATTTTCTTAACTCTCTCGTTATGTGATATTTATTTATGGTTACTCGATAATATAAAAGCATGATCAACATGATTTTATTTTAGTCATTTAAACTTTATATGGTAATATTAAAGTTATATCCAGTTTAGTGATATTTTCGTCAAAACAATAATACTTTTGGGACACTCAAAAAAAAAAAGTCATATATATGGAAATTTTTGATTAATATGATAATATAGATATATATGAATTTTACTAGTTAAATAAACTTATGTGTTTAAAATGATTTCATATCATCTTGGTGTTTTGATATTTTTTTTGTTGGACTCAAGTAATTATAAAGAATTATTAATCGGTTTATCGGTAAAATAGTCAAACAAATTTGTTAAAATGCTTAGCATTGTTTTTCTTGAAAACTCATTTCATATAGATTTTGGACCCTTAATAATTTGTCGGATTATGTTATTTTTATAGTGATGATAGATCCGTTTTACTATTTTACTGGTTATTTGATAAAATATGTTATTAAGTACTTAGAAATATTACCCTTGACTGTTATGATTATTTATGACACAATAATGACTTAGTTTAGCCTCAGGAATCTTAGTATAGCTACGAAAATTTGTTATTTAATTAAATATTAATTTATTAGATACTAGTAATTTGTTTCTACTAAAAGGGTAGAATTGTCAAAAATTTGACTAGTGGAAGTTTGACTTATAAGAATGTAAACTATTTCGGTTTAGAGTCTTGTTTGATATTGCATGATATTGATTGTATGACTCTGATAGTAAGGTAACGTCGAACCATGGACCGGCATGTAAAATCCCGGCGTCCGTGTTAGCCGGCACGTAAAATGCAGTGTCAGACAGGGGGTCCGAGAAAAACCCATCCTGTGAAGTCTCGAGCATAACAGTATTGAGAGGAGTGACGACTCCCACCACAGTTAGGAATTAGGACTACGGTCCTCACCTAACCAGACCCTTACATATATCAGTTGTCATTATTGTTGTGATCTTGTGATGTGCTATGATGGTAAAGCTATGAGGCTTAATTGAACTTGATTAAATAAGCATTAAGGTTACCAAGTATTTAGTAGCAGTAATGAACTTCTGCAAGTATTGAGAATGTAACTTAATGGCTTAGTAAAGGTCAATAATGAGTAATAACCTTCTATATTGTGCTTGATGATTATTTTGTAAGCATGATTTAACTATCGCATCATAAGCTTATTGAGAAAATTGTACTCGGCTTTATCGCTGACCGATTTAATCGGCTGTCATCCGTATTATGGATGACAGTATTTTGCAGGAAAAAAAATTAGCTCAGGTTTCGATCCAGGCCGCAACTTTAATTATTCTATCGAGGACTTAGCTTCAATGATTTTACTTGATGACTATATTGTACTTATGTTTTTTTATCGTATTTAAGTAAACCTTATTTTATATTTTCTCAGTTGTAAGATATATTTTTACTTATGTTTTGAACATTTTTTTTATTTCAAATGGTTTTTAGCAGTTCGGCGTTTTACACTTCCGCATTATTTATCTTAAGTATAATTATTAATGTTAATTATGTAACGAGAGTGCCGCTCCTGCTACACGTGGTATCAGAGCTAAAGTTACTCGAATCTTGGAATTTTAGTTCCATGTGACTCGATAGCTGACTAAAAAAAAAAAAAATTAAAATTAAAAAAAAAAAAAAAAAAAAAGTGGAAAAAAAGAAAAGTATTTCAAATGATTTTCAAAACAAGTCTTCCTAAAAATTCTATTTGTTTTCTATGTGCTTATGTGACTATGTGTAAAATTACGTGCTAGATTAATTAAGTTAATGTGAAAGTTAGTCACATGTTTAAAAAAATATTTTAGGTAAGAAATGGCGTAACTTCATCTGATCACGAAGCTAGAGTTCGAGAGCTAGAAGCACAACTAGCTCGGATGGAAAGGACAAATGAGCGACTGATCACCCTCATGGAGAATCAGGCTCAAGAGGCCAATGACGACGGGAAATACTTTAAGAATATGGCATATCATCGTCCGCCGCAATACGACGGAGAAGCTGATCCGGTTCGCTTTGAGAATTGGCTCGCAGAGATGGAGAAACTTTTAGAGGTCATTAACTGTCCAGCGCACCTAAAAGTAAAGCTGGCTTCCTTCTACCTATCTGGTCCAGCAGAGTTATGGTGGCGTTCTGTCAAGGCCACTATGACTGATACCTTTTGGGATGATTTCCTTATAACTCTTCGTCAACAATTCTATCCGCCATCACTCCAACGGAAAAAGGAGAATGAGTTCTTACATCTTCGTCAGGGTCTTATGACCGTGATTGAGTACAGTTGTAAGTTCAATGAGCTATCTCGATTTGCTTCTAACATCGTAAGCAAAGAAAGTGTTCGTGCATCCCGCTTCTTTGAGGGTCTTAATCTTAAGATCCAAAAGGGGATCGGGAAGTATTCTGACTTCCGAGATCTCTACGACCGAGCGCTTGAGTATGAGAGGATCCTTGAAAAAGAGGACAACGCCAACAAAAGAAAATTTAGTGGAGGCAACAACAACAGGAACAAGAAGCCGACCAATTGGGATCGCAAGCCGTTCCAACCAACCACTTCAACAAGAGTCACAGTTTGGAAGTGTCGCTTATGTGGTAAGGATCACCGAGGTCGTTCATGCACTGGGAAGATCATCTGCTTCAAATGCAAAAAGGAGGGTCATGTTTCCACTAACTGCCGAGAAGGGATCCAGTTGGGAGCTAGTAGTACTGGTAATTATGGAGCTCCTAGTTCTTCGGGAAATGTTCAGAGTATTACAGCTAGGAGGACTGCCGGTTTGCACGCTATTAGCAACCATGTAGACAATCTTCATCAGGCGTTTGAGGGTAAGGTCATTTCTGGTCACTTTGTTGTAGGAGACTCTTTGGCTCATATTCTTTTTGATTCAGGAGCTGACCGATCTTTTATCTCTTCTTCTTTCCTTCATAAATCCTCTATCTCTCTTGAACCTCAAAAATTTAATCTCCAAATTCTATTACCTGACGGTTCACCATTCCTGTGTGACCGTATCTTTCCTAATTTCCCACTTAAGATTTCGGACAACCATCTACCTGCCGATTTAATAGTGTTTGAGTTGGGTACATATGATATTATTTTGGGGATGGACTGGTTGGGACGTCATCATGCGGAGATTTTGTGTAAAGAGAAGATCGTTCGGGTTAAGGCTCCAGGTGGAGAATGTTTGATTAGGAAGAATTCTGTGTTTCCCATTCAGACCATTTCTGCAGTTCAAGCCATTGAGATGATTAAACATGGAGATAAGGGATATTTGTGTTTTATTGCTAGTAGTGAGGAGAAAATCAAGTTAAGTCTTGAGGAAACCCCAATTGTTTGTGATTACCCTGATGTTTTCCCTGAGGATCTACCTGGTTTACCTCCAAGGAGAGAGGTTGACTTTCATATAGATCTAATTCCTGATGCTACCCCTATCTCTAGGACTCCGTACCGTTTTGCTCCAGCTGAGTTAGCCGAATTGAAAAAGCAATTAGATGAGTTATTGGAGAAAGGTTTTATCCGACCTAGTGTGTCACCCTGGGGAGCCCCTGTTCTGTTTGTGAAGAAGAAGGATGGAACGATGAGATTGTGTATTGATTATAGGGAGATTAATAAGATCACCATTAAGAATCGTTACCCTTTGCCCAGGATAGATGATTTGTTTGATCAGCTAAGAGGCGCTCAGGTGTTCTCGAAGATTGATTTAAGGTCTGGATATCATCAATTGAGGATAGCTAAGGAGGATGTTTCTAAAACAGCATTTCGGACCCGATATGGACATTATGAGTTTTTGGTGATGCCATTTGGGTTAACAAATGCACCTGCAGCTTTTATGGATTTGATGCAGAGGTATCTTCGTCCTTATTTGGATAAATTCGTGGTTGTTTTTATCGATGATATTTTGGTATATTCAAGGAGTAGGGAAGAACATGAAGAACACTTGAGAATGATTCTGGAGCTTTTGAGAAAGGAGAAATTGTATGGGAAGTTTAGTAAGTGTGAGTTTTGGCTTGAGGAAATTTCTTTTCTAGGTCATATGGTGTCTAAGGGTGGAATTTCTGTAGATCCTGAGAAGATTAAAGCAATAACGGACTGGCCGATTCCTAGAAATGTGACTGAAGTTCGGAGCTTTTTGGGATTAGCTGGGTACTATAGGAAATATGTTGAAAACTTTTCTAAGGTTGCTCGTCCCATGTTTAAGCTGTTGAAGAAAGGGATACGATTTCAGTGGAATGAGAGGCACACAATTGCTTTCGAGGAATTAAAGAAAAGACTTACTACTGCCCCTGTTTTAGCAATGCCTGATTGTAGCAAGCCATTCGAGGTCTATTGTGATGCTTCATTCGAAGGTTTAGGTTGTGTACTTATGCAAGAAGGAAAGGTCATAGCTTATGCATCGAGGCAGTTAAGGCCACATGAGGTGAATTACCCCGTGCATGACATTGAACTTGCTGCAGTGATCTTTGCTTTGAAGTTGTGGAGACATTATTTGTATGGGTTACCGTGTAAGATCTACACTGATCATCAAAATTTGAGGTATGTCTTCAACCAAAAAGAATTGAACATGCGCCAAAGGCGGTGGCTTGAGGTTATTAAGGATTATGATCTTGAAATTGTGTACCACCCTGGAAAAGCGAATAAGGTAGCTGATGCCTTAAGTAGGAGACCGAGAGTGTCTGTGAATGCCATTATGTCTGTACCATGGGAGTTGTATCGTGAGATGCAGAGTTTGAGATTAGAGATTTGTAGTCGACACGAGGTTGGTCAGTATTTGGGAGCAATGACTATACAACCCACTTTGTTTGATCGTATAATTGAGGCACAACTTGAGGATCCAGAGATTGTTGAGTTGATCCATAGAGTTGAGAAAAATGAGACTGATGCTTTTGAGTTAGGAGAAAGAGGAGAGTTGAGGATGAACGGTAGATTGTGTGTTCCAAATCAATTTGAATTGAAGATTGAGATTTTGAAGGAAGGTCATCAAAGTTTATTTCATTTGCATCCAGGTCGAGATAAGATGATTGAGGAGATAAGAGAGATATTTTGGTGGAAAGGTCTAAGGAAAGATGTCTCTGATTTTGTGTCTAAGTGCCTAGTCTGCCAGAGGGTAAAGTTCGAGAGACAAAAGAGTTCAGGGTTGCTTCAACCGTTGCCTGTCCCAGATTGGAAGTGGGACTCGATTTCTATGGACTTTGTGGTAGGGCTGCCAAGGACCCAGCGAGGGAATGATGTTATTTGGGTCATTGTTGATAGATTGACCAAGGTCGCTAGATTTGTGCCAATGAAGAATACTTGGGGGGCTAAGCAATTAGCAGATGCCTATGTCCGAGAGATTGTCAGACTTCATGGTGTTCCGAGGACTATTGTTTCTGATAGGGATCCGAAGTTTTTATCGAGGTTTTGGGAAAAGTTGCAGGAAGCTTTTGGGAGTAAGTTGTGCTTGAGTACTGCTTTTCATCCTGCGACTGATGGTCAGACTGAGAGAACTATTCAGACTTTAGAGGATCTTTTGAGATGTTGTGTGTTGGACTTTGAGGGTTCTTGGGAAGATAAATTACCGATGGTGGAGTTCGCCTACAACAACAGTTTCCAATCTAGTATTAGGATGGCACCGTATGAAGCTCTTTATGGAAGGAAGTGTCGAGTACCTTTGTGTTGGGATTTGATGGATAGGACCATTCCCGAAGGTCCAGATGTGATTCAGGAATCCATTGATGCGTTGAAGATTGTTCAACAGAACATGAGAGCAGCACAGAGCCGACAAAAGAGTTATGCTGATAATCGTCGAAAGATGTTGCAATTTGAGGTTGGCGACAAGGTTTTCCTAAAGGTTTCACCTACAAGAGGTGTCCAGCGTTTTGGAGTTCGAGGAAAGTTGAGTCCAAAATTTATTGGACCTTTTGAGATCCTAAGGAGAGTCGGGGAAGTTTCTTATGAGTTGGCTTTACCTCCAAGTTTAGCAAAAGTTCATAATGTGTTCCATGTTTCACAGTTGAGGAAGTATGTTCATGATCCGTCTCATGTTCTAGCTCACGAGCCGCTTTTGATTGAAGAGTCTTTGGTGTATGAGGAACGACCAATCAGGATCTTAGATACCCGAGTAAAAGAGTTGAGAAATTCGAGGATTCCATTGGTCAAGGTTTTGTGGTCAAACCACGGGGTTGAAGAGGCGACTTGGGAAAAAGAAGTCGACATGAGAGAGCGTTATCCTAACCTTTTTGGTAAGTCCTAGTTTCGGGACGAAACTATCTAAAGGGGGAAAGAGTTGTAACAGGCTCAAATTTCTTAATCTTAATCTTCTTCCGAAATTTCTTTTCGAATTCCTAATCCTTTGGTTATCTAATTCAAATCACCTTTAATTCTAAACCTTATTCCGATTTTTGTAATTTCTTCCAAATATTAAACTTAAAAATATATTTATATTCTTAAATTTCTTTATAAGCACTAAAATATTATTTTATTATTTTATACTACAAAAAGTAAAATTTTAATATTATATTTACGGTTTTATTAAAACGTTACGTTTCAATTTCGTTTCCTTAAACTAACTTTACTACTTATCATTTTAACTTTAAAACTTTGATTTAATTATTTTATACCTAAAAATTAACTATATTTTTTTATTAACTTTAAGTATAGTTTTAACTAAAATTTTCTAAGTAAACTTTCATATTTTCATAATCAAACCTTAATCATACTTTCCCATTAATCTAAAACATTTCACTAGCATAAACTAGAACAAAAATTTGATGAATCAAAATCCTTTCTACATCAATCCATAATGTTCATCACTTACACAAGCTATCACCATTTCCTTACACAAGTTAACCTTCTTCTACACTCCAAATTCTTACACATCCACTTGCACACTCCAACTCTTACACATTCACTTACACACTCTAAATCACTTACACAAGTTAACCTTCTTTTTCATACAATCTTATGAACTAAAAAGTTGCCCAAAACCCATTATAAATACCCCTCCTTAGCCATGAGATCACTTACACCCCCATCATCAAATCTTTCTACCATTCTTTCTTATATCTTCACTTCATTAACATCTTACTAACTTTATACCCTTTTTATTTGTTGAAGAATCAAATGAAGATGGAGCTTGATCTTATCACTTCTTAAGCCGATAATCATCAACTTTTAAAAAGTCAAGTATTATCTTTTGGAGCTTGGATATCTTTTTCTTTTGGGTAATTGAAGATCTACTTCTTTGAAGCTTGGAACCTTGAAGACTTTCTTTTGGAACTTATTTCCTTAAGTTCTTATTTTTCTATTATTATTCTCTTACTTGGTTTAGCACCACCTTCGGAGGAAAATGGTACACATTTTCTTAACTCTCTCGTTATGTGATATTTATTTATGGTTACTCGATAATATAAAAGCATGATCAACATGATTTTATTTTAGTCATTTAAACTTTATATGGTAATATTAAAGTTATATCCAGTTTAGTGATATTTTCGTCAAAACAATAATACTTTTGGGACACTCAAAAAAAAAAAAGTCATATATATGGAAATTTTTGATTAATATGATAATATAGATATATATGAATTTTACTAGTTAAATAAACTTATGTGTTTAAAATGATTTCATATCATCTTGGTGTTTTGATATTTTTTTTGTTGGACTCAAGTAATTATAAAGAATTATTAATCGGTTTATCGGTAAAATAGTCAAACAAATTTGTTAAAATGCTTAGCATTGTTTTTCTTGAAAACTCATTTCATATAGATTTTGGACCCTTAATAATTTGTCGGATTATGTTATTTTTATAGTGATGATAGATCCGTTTTACTATTTTACTGGTTATTTGATAAAATATGTTATTAAGTACTTAGAAATATTACCCTTGACTGTTATGATTATTTATGACACAATAATGACTTAGTTTAGCCTCAGGAATCTTAGTATAGCTACGAAAATTTGTTATTTAATTAAATATTAATTTATTAGATACTAGTAATTTGTTTCTACTAAAAGGGTAGAATTGTCAAAAATTTGACTAGTGGAAGTTTGACTTATAAGAATGTAAACTATTTCGGTTTAGAGTCTTGTTTGATATTGCATGATATTGATTGTATGACTCTGATAGTAAGGTAACGTCGAACCATGGACCGGCATGTAAAATCCCGGCGTCCGTGTTAGCCGGCACGTAAAATGCAGTGTCAGACAGGGGGTCCGAGAAAAACCCATCCTGTGAAGTCTCGAGCATAACAGTATTGAGAGGAGTGACGACTCCCACCACAGTTAGGAATTAGGACTACGGTCCTCACCTAACCAGACCCTTACATATATCAGTTGTCATTATTGTTGTGATCTTGTGATGTGCTATGATGGTAAAGCTATGAGGCTTAATTGAACTTGATTAAATAAGCATTAAGGTTACCAAGTATTTAGTAGCAGTAATGAACTTCTGCAAGTATTGAGAATGTAACTTAATGGCTTAGTAAAGGTCAATAATGAGTAATAACCTTCTATATTGTGCTTGATGATTATTTTGTAAGCATGATTTAACTATCGCATCATAAGCTTATTGAGAAAATTGTACTCGGCTTTATCGCTGACCGATTTAATCGGCTGTCATCCGTATTATGGATGACAGTATTTTGCAGGAAAAAAAATTAGCTCAGGTTTCGATCCAGGCCGCAACTTTAATTATTCTATCGAGGACTTAGCTTCAATGATTTTACTTGATGACTATATTGTACTTATGTTTTTTTATCGTATTTAAGTAAACCTTATTTTATATTTTCTCAGTTGTAAGATATATTTTTACTTATGTTTTGAACATTTTTTTTATTTCAAATGGTTTTTAGCAGTTCGGCGTTTTACACTTCCGCATTATTTATCTTAAGTATAATTATTAATGTTAATTATGTAACGAGAGTGCCGCTCCTGCTACAACTAGGGTATAAGAACAAAGGGAAGAAAGCATGCCCAATATGTATTGATGACATGGAATCCACGTGGATTCCTAAGTGCGAACATGTATTCATGCACCTTCGAAAGTTCCTCCCACGAGATCACCAATATCGTAAGACAAAAAAGACGTTCAACGGGGAGGTTGAGGACCGTGTAGCTCGTCAACCATTGATCGGTTATGAGGTTTACGAACAGGTTAAGAGAGTTGAAACTGTATTTGGTAAAACAGGGCAAATGCAAGGGGGTGAAGATCGACTATGGAAAAAAGAATCAATCTTTTGGAAGCTTCCATATTGAAGAGATCTACGGGTTAGGCATTGTCTTGATGTTATGCATTTAGAGAAAAATATGTGTGATGCCATACTCGGGACGCTCATGAACATTCCAGGTAAGACAAAGGATGTTAAGGCCGTGCGAGATTACTTTGAATGTAAGGGTATTCTTCCGAAGTTGTGGCCACATGTTAAGGTGAGTAAAAAAAGAAATAGAGCTGATGAAGGTTGAGACAGTAACAAGGGAAAGGGCAGTAAGAAGAAGATGAGTAATGAAAAATTTTTTTTGCCTCCAGCTTGCTACACATTGTCCAAGGCAGAGAAGCGGACATTTTGTGAGTCTTTGTATGGCATTAAAATTCCGTCTGGATACTCATTCAACATGAAGAGATTTGTGACCCTAAATGGTGAGTTGAAGTTGGAAAGCATGAAATCTCACGATTTTCATGTAATGATGCAAGTGTTCTTACCAATCCATGGAATACTGCCAAAACATGTGAGATATGCTATTACCGAACTATGTTCGTTCTTCAACACAATTTGTAGTAAAGTTCTTGATACCTTTAAACTTGATGCTCTTTAAGTCGACGTGATTGTAACTTTATCCAAGTTTGAGATGTATTTTCCAACTTCTTTCTTTGATAATGGTTCATCTTATCGTCCATCTTGTTCGTAAAATCAAGCTTTTGGGTCCAATTTTTTTAAGGTGGTGTTATCCTTTTGAAAGGCACATGGGAGTTTTACAAAACAAAGTAAGGAATCCAACACAACCCGAGGGGAGTATGATTCAAGGCACTGTGAGTGATGAGATTGGTAACTTCATAGCTGAGTATATGGGCATGGCAAAGCTTATTGGACTTCCCACCTCTCGACATGAAAGAAGGCTTGAGGGAAAAGGAACAATTGGCTCCAAATCGATCACACCTCCTCGAGATAGTCTTCTACAAGCACACTTGTATGTGTTACATCATATTTCAGAAGTCCATCCATTTTTGAATGAGCATTTTGATATATTGCACGCTAAAGGGGATAGGGCATTGATGCAGTTGCATAATAAGACGTTTAGTGATTGGTTTCACAATCGAGTAATATGTGAAGAACTCAAGGGTGTATCTAAAACTGTTAAGTGGTTAGCTTTTGGTCCTCATGAAGATGTCAAAAAATATAAGGGTTACGATTTCAATGGGTTCACATTTTGGACTGAGGGCCAAGATAAGAAGTCATCTTATCTGCAGAATAGTGGGGTTTCCGTTTTGGTGTCATCTACATTTTACGCGAGTGCCAAGGATCAATCGCCGGTTGATGCTAAATTGGTATACTACGAGTGGGTACATGAAATATAAGAGCTTGACTACTCTAGTTCACTATTGGTCTTTTCAAATGCAAGTGGATAAATAGTAATCGACGATGCGTAAAAAATGATGACCCTTTTGGATTCACTCTTGTAGACTTAACTCGTTTGCGTGATAGTGAGGAGCCATTTATACTAGACACACAGGCCAAGCAAGTATTCCATATGGTAGACCCGTCTGATAAAA